>NW_006399751.1:12261657-12265716 GCF_000299155.1 Elephantulus edwardii | reverse complement strand
CTACCTACCTACCTACCTACCTACCTACATACCGAGATAGAGAGAGAGAGAGATACAGATACACTTACATGGAGCACTTGTGGCCCAGGATTGGTTACTGTGCTGTGCTTTTAAATCAAAAGGAAGACAGGAATCCACCAGCTATTCCATGGGAGAAATTGCCTCCCTTGTGATTTGTAGCCTCTGAAAACCCACTTCGGGGTCATCTGTGAGTCAGTGCAAAACATGAACAACTACATATAACAGAAGAAGGATGGGTAATCTCCTCCTTTGTAATTTACTGCCTCTGAAAACCCGGTAGTGCTTCAGCTATGGGTTGATTCTGATATAGAGAAATAATACAACCCTAATATACAACTTTCTTGATTTTATAACATGTATTGTTGGTAGGAATATATACTAAGGAAAACAGAACTAAGATGTAAAGGGGAATTTGTACACTGGTGTTCAGGGCAGCATTATTCACAATAGCAAGAACATGGAAATAGACCCAGTATCCATCAACAAACAGCTGGATTGAGGAATTGTGGTATATTCACATGATGGAATACTAGGCAGCACTCAAGAGCAATGATTTTTAAAAAATACTATATGACATAGGAGAGGTTCATAGGGACAAATACTGCATAAGATTTTTATTGTACAAACAGAAGGATAACTAGTAAGATGTGTATGGATATCCAAACAATGAAAGAGAGATGACAGGGGGACTGAGGGGAGGAAATCACAGATTTGCACAGCTTGGTGGTTGAAAAGAGGGGTGAAGGTATTAAGAAAGATCCAATGGGGATCTGAAAAGGCAGCATAACACTGAGCATAGATAAATGGTGATAAACTGGATAATATATAAAGAGGTATGGGAGTGTTGGGGGCATGTCTGACCACATGGGAATTAGTTTGGTGTTGTTGTTGTTGTGACGGGGACAGTTCCCCTTTGTGAAGTTGATAAAGGTTGGTTGGGCATGGCTCTCCCCACATGGCCCTTACACTTTTTACAGATACCATAACTGGAAAAGTGGAGAGTTGATAAGAGAGAGGATGGCCCACAACAAGATGGATTAGCACAGTAACTGGCAGTGGGCGCTTGTATGTTCAGAGATGATAAGGAAGGCACAGAACAGGACAATTTTCAGATCTGTTTTTCATAAGATGTCATAGTTTGAAGGGGTCATAGTTTGAAGGGACCTAACAAGAACCACCACATATATTTATTTATATGTAAACTATATTTAAAAATTTTACATCGGTGTAGCATCTGGTTTGTAGTTTATGTTCGATAAATACATGAAAGAAACTAATTATGAAAGAGATGACCTGTATGCTGAGCACATATTGTGAAGCTGGATTCTTTGAAGAAGAATGTGGCATCAAGATCAGAGGAAGACTAGTCTACCTACATTACGTAGACGATACAACCTCACTTGCTGCAAGTGAGGAGGATTTGAAGCACTTGCTGTAGAAAATCATAGTCTGTCTCAATATTAAAAAAACAAACAAACAAAAAACCACACCAAACCCAAAGGTCCTTATCACTGGACTTAAAAGCAACATCATGAGAGGTGGAGAAAGGATTGAAATGACTAATGATTTCATCTTACTAGGATCCACAACTAATACCTGTGGTACCAGCAATCGGGAGATCAGGAGATGTAGCCCTTTTGGTAAGGCCCTTTTCAAAATACTGAAGACCTATGATGTCAGCTTGAAGAGTAAGGTGTGCTTGATCCAGGCCACGTTCTTTTCAATCATTTGCTATGCATCTGAGAGCTGGACAGTCAATGAGGATGAAAGAAGAATTGATACTTTTGAATTGTGATACTGGAAAGAGTGCTGAATATTCCACGGACCACCAAAAGACTGAGCAGGTATGTCTTGGAAAAGGTGCAACCACAGCGCCCCTTGGTGGCAAGCATGGCAAAGCTGGTCTCGCCGACTTTGGATAAGTGGCTAGTCGAGGCTGTTTCTTAGAAAGGGATATCCTGCTCAAAAAAGTGGAGGGTCGGCAAAAGAGATGACAGTCCCCGAGGAGATGGACTGATGGATTGACTCTGTGACTGCAGGAATTGGCTCAAGTGTGTCAGAGATCGTGAGGATGGCACAGGATAGGACGGGATTCAGATCTACTGTTCATAGAATCACTGTGAGCCATATTATACTTGACTCAAAGGCAACTAACAACAATGAAGAGAACAAATAAATATTAGAGCAAGTGCAACTAGGGTGCTCCTTAAAGTAAGGATGGTGAAAAGTCATATCACATAGATTAGACATGTTGTCAGAGAAAACACCATGTTTGCAAAGGTGCAAGGAGAAACAGAAGACCCTTGATGATATGCATTGTTATATTAACTGTAACAATGGACTTGGGGGTGTTCAAGAACTTGAGGCAAGTGTAGGCGAGGGCAAGGTTCTGATATGTCATTCAGTGTTGCTGTGAGTTACAGTTGACTAGAAGAGAACGATGTAAAATAATGACAGAGAAACCCAGTCTTACTACCACACAAGGCAAGTGGCTGGCTGTGAATTAGATCATCAATTATTCATAGGGAAGTTCAAGTTGAAGCTAAAGAAAATTCAAACAAGTTCACCAGAGCCAAAGTATGACCTTCTGTATTTCATATCTGAATTTGGAAACCATCTCAAGAGTAGTTCTAAGTGTAGAATTCTCCTTAATTAAAGTGATTTGCCCACATTAGTATTTCAACTTCTGTTGTTAATGTAGTTCAAGGGTAAGTAGCATGAATAGGTATGACTTGTCTCTGTATTTTCTTTTTTTCCTCTTGAAATTAATTTGCTCTTAGCACTGTGCTTTAGTAAATGCGGTTAATGCTGGTGTTATTTCTATGTCACTCAGTCTTCAAGATTATGCGTGTTGTTCCAGAGCATTTAAACAAAAAAAAACAAAATACTGGGAGGCAAATTCTGTTTTTTATTAAAAAAAAGACACAGGCACATTTAATCCCACATGAAATGGAAGCTATCCATTGGAACTGACAGGCTACGCTATTGGTGCTGACATGTTTAGCATATTTTCAAATGACCTGCATTAAGTCATAGCATAAGGTGATCACATTTTCAGATGACCAGGAGATGAGAGAATTAACTACGGTTCATGATAGAAATAAGACTTAGGTGGATTCATTATATTTTGACATGAATTCCATTTAAATTTCAAGTAGGCAAGGCAAGGGAAAAAATAAGTCCAGAAAAACAAAAGCCAAAAGCGAGGGTGGCAAAATGTTTGGTGGTTTTTGTTTTGTTTTGTTTTTTACCAGGTGAATATGTATAGAAAACTAGATACAAGCCAGTGATTTGCTATGTCTACTCAGAAAACTAAGCATCCCAGGCCGCCTTTGTTTTGATATTTGGCTGTGATTTGGATGGGGGATAGCTGACATATCACGTCTACTTCTAATAATCATTCTTTAAACTGTAACCTGACAAGATGACGCCTGGAAATTAATAAAGAACGTAATAATTATGTTAACTTATTTGAGTTTTGTGGGATTTTTTTTCCCTTTTTTCTTTCTTTTTTTTTTTTTTTTATTTTTTTGTGTGTACTGTCAAATCAAATCTGACTGGTACAGGAGGAGATAGCCCCTCCTTCTCCAGCAGAGCATCTGGTGGATTCGAACCACATACCTCTGGGATTGCAGTGAAACTTCTTGCCACCAGGCCACAGAACTCCCTTGGTATGGCTTTTAAATTACATACTTAACTGTAGTTCCTAGGTCCAGCACTTATGGCTAGGGCGGAATATGATATCATGTTGGTGCTTTAGACAACTTACATATTTAATTTTCCTCGTCAATGAAATGGAGATGCTATTACCTGCTCTGTAGAGTATTAGTTAGCTTAAAGGAGACAGTACATATAATTGATTGTCAGTTGGTAACAACGCTTTGTGAAAGTCAGCTCTCATTTTTTCCCTACTAATTTTAATTATTATTGAGGGACGTTAGGACAGTGACTTACAAAACCAGAATAGGACTCAAAGAAATGACTAGGCCTACAGGAGTTACACGTTGTTGTTGTTGTTACATGCCGTTGAGTCGCTTG
>NW_006399751.1:12237462-12261557 GCF_000299155.1 Elephantulus edwardii | reverse complement strand
CTCTGACACTCCCATCCCGATTACCCCAGTCACTGAATCAATCCATCTCATAGAGGGTCTTCCCCTTCTGTGCTGGAGTTACATGAGTCAGGGCTAATAAACCCAAAGTTAGATAAGTACTTACTACATAGACAAGAGAAAGACATTGGTCAGCTTTATTATATACATGATACACATGAAAAAGAAAGATGTCTTAAAACACCGTTCTAGTAGCTGCTTCAGTTAGGGATTGTAGGAGACAGAGAAGGAAATGAACTCTTGGCATCATTTCTTCTCTATGTTGCTGCAAAATCCAAAATAATGGCAATGGATGTGACAGCTTTGTGATTCTGCTATTAGTATTTACAGTATTTTACTCCAACTTTTGGAAAGTGGGCTTTTGCTAAGACCAAGCAGGAAATGAAATAATTCAGGATTAGGCAAAGCAACAAGTTCTTAATATTTTTTAACTCAGTTATGTAAGGCACATACATACGTGATAATAGAATCTGTTTGATGTATTGGTCTCTACAGTGTTCACTTTTTCCTCCTTTCTTTTCAGACACTGCAATCTGTAGTCACTACATTTATTATGCCAACTATGTTGTGCTGCCAGCCCAAAGGCATGCAGTTCTAATTCACCAAATGCTCTATGTTGTTGTTATGTGCCGTCGAGTCGTTTGGGACTTGTAGCAAGCCTATGTACAACAGCCCTAAACCTTGCTCTATCCTGTGCCAATCTCATTGCCTCTGACACACCCATCCCGATTACCCCAGTCACTGAATCAATCCACCTCATAGAGGGTCTTCCCCTCCTGCGCTGTCCCTCTACTCTACCCAGCATGATGTCCCTCTCCAAAGACCTGTCTCTCCTTACAACATGTCCAAAGTATGTCAGACGAAGCCCCGGAATCCTTGCCTCTAGGGAGCAGCCTGGTTTAATCCTCTCTACGATGAATCTGTTTGTTTTCTTGGCAGTCCATGATACATTCAATACTCTTCTCCAGCACCACAGCTCAAAGGCGTCAGTCCTCCCTAGTCATTGTCTAACTCTCTGATGCATAACAAGTGATTGCAAAAACCATGGCCTGTATCAGACGGACCTTTGGGTTAAAAAAAAAGATCAGCAATCTCCTCTCATGCAAATTACGGCCTCTGAAAACCTGCTGGAGGTTCACCTGTGAGTCCATTCCAGTTCCACTCAGTGAGTTGAGTTTTGCTGAGTTATAAGCAATTAAATGGAAAGAATAAAAATGAACCTTTTTATACTCCACTAATATGTGAGGTTCAGACCTAGGTGTTTGAGATCTATCATATTATTTCAATAGTGCAATTGAGAAATCAGAGTTCTATTATTTTGTCTGTCCAAGTAAGCCCCCTGTGGAGAACGGCTTCTGGAGTCAATTTTGGACTCCCTGAGTCCGTGTCTGGATCTTGCCATTGAGTTAGGCTTCCGGTACATGTCCTGTGAAACTTGCAATGTTAGTCTTTGTCAACTCAGCAGAATAAAATAGGTTTTGGTGTGAACAAGAGATCGTAGCAATGGGTCATCCCTACAAGGTAGCACTAACTCTATTCTCTAACTGGAGCTTTTGTGTGTGCCTGTGAATGTGTGTGAGGTTGCTTGTGGCTTTTGTCTGTGAGTTACCCGTATTCAGGGTCTTGTGAGTCTGAGGCAGCGAAGGCTCTGAAATTCTTTAAATTATATCACCAATGCAGCTACCTCTTCCTCAGGCAGCATCAGTGAAATACCCACAGGGAGTCGCAATTAGCACTTTCTAAAAGAGTCTAATTAGGGCAAAAGTCTATTTCACCAGCTACCGAAAAAGGATTTTCATTTTAACCCTGTATTAGTCCTGTGTTATGAGCAAAGTAATTTGGCATAGTTTCAGGCCAAACTAAGAATCCAAATATCAAGATTGATATGATTCATTGAAACTAGTTTTGATGGGAATCTTTTGAAATTTGCTTCTAATATTCTCCATGATGCAACGGCAGCCACTTGATAAGGAACCCTGGTGGAAATTAGTAGGTTCTTTTACTTCCTTGTCTTTTCCTTTCCTCTTCTATTTTTTCTTTTCTTTCTATTTTATTTCCCAGATCCCCAGGAATTTCTGACACATTTTATGTCAATTTATCATAAGCTGTTTCTTGTTTATGTATTAATGCATCTTGTCACCTCCATAATTTGTGGTTAATTCTGCATGAGATGTGAATCAAATGAAATCTATTTTAGCCCTAAGGAAGCAGTCACAAGTTAGACTTTAAAAAGAGCATATATATGTTAAAACTATTAGGAATTTTGTGAATCAATCTTGAAAGGAGAGCCGTTAATTTCCATTTGCTTCTTTCCTAAGAGTCACACTATAGAATTGTGCAGAAGAGTGGAACTGTTTCATGTATGTGTTTCCCAGGGTTATGAATGAGATGGGGTTTCAAAATCCTAGCCTCCAGCGAGAAACTTGGTTTTACCCTCTCCAAGACAGGTCCATTTATTTGAAGCTCCATCTCACAAACTTTGAGCACATGGCCAGGAGGAACTGGTTCTTAGAAAAGGACATCATGCTCAGAAGGGTGAAGGGACAATGCTGGTGAGTAAGACCCCGGATGAGATGGATTGATACAGTAACTGGGCTATGGGGTTAGGTGTATCAGGGTCAGTGAGATTGACTCAGGACAGGGCAGGTTTCAAGATGTTGTATATAGGGTCACTATGAGCTGCAGGCAACTCGATGGCACATAACAACAACATGAATGAGAATCAACTCAAGGGAAATGGGTCTGAATTTGGATTTGATGTAGCTTAGAATATTAGTTTGTCCCTATGAGTGTTTCATTGAAAAAATACTTTTTTCTGTCCTTCAAAAATAAATGCAGATATAATTACATTTAAGTAGAAAGACATTATGAAGAATTTTTTTAAAACTGAGAAAAATGGATAAAGGTTTGTATTCTATTTCAGACATTCCTTCCTTGTGTAAATTTGTGATCATGGACAGATACTTCACTAGGTCTTTTTTAGTTCAGGGGCATTCCTTCCGAAGAATCAATTGATAACTCACAAGTTATAAAAATAGCATCTATCAGTACTTGCATAATACGAACCATAATATATAATGCTTGCCTAATAAAAGGTAATAATTATTAATTATCAGGAGTCCTGACACTATGGTGGCTCAGTGCTCCTTTCCTAACTGAAAGGTCAGTAGTTTGAACTCAACAGCTGATCTGCAAGAGAAAGATGTGGAAGTATGCTCCCGTAAGGATTGTTCTGTGGGGCACTTCTACCCTGCCCTACAGAATGCCTATGAGCCAGAAGTGGAGCTCTGGTGGTCTAGTGGTAAGAAGCTGTGTTTCAGTCCTAAAGACACTGTGTTTGAATCCACCAGATGCTCCGAGGCAAACTCCTCCCTTTCAATTAACTGCCTCTGAAAACCTACCAGAGAAAAGGATGAGCTATGGGTTAGTTCCAACTTGATGTACAAAGAGGAAGAGCGTTCCTCCAGATATAACAGCACTAGTTTCACTTAGCAACGGTTAAGTGTCATCAAGTTGAACACGACTGAGAGTAAGTTTTGCACAAAAGACCTAAACTCTGTTCTATAACTAACATCATTTCTGTACAGAATTCTGTTCTATAACTACCATCATTTCTGTACATTTATAGAGTTTAGAGAGTTTGTAGAGTTTAGAGCGTTCGTAGCGTTTCCAGAGGCATTTAGTTTAGGAAGTGGATGTCACTCCTGCTTCCCAGCATTAATCAATTTGAAAGCGCATCTAAACACTGTACATAATGGCTCACCATTATGGTATTTAACAGGACTATGGAACTGTGTGCAACATCACAGCAACTCCAAGCTGTTCAGTTCAGCAAATGAACAAAAGATTACGGCATCATTCAAGAAATATTCATTCGAAAATTAATAAAATTTGGCCCAAGGGTTGCAAGCCCGAGGGCCCAGCAGGGTTTTAAGCCAATGCCTTTGAGCAGACTTCCACCCTAGGCCAAGTCTATGAAATACTATATGCATATTTTATGATTTGAAAAAGTTATGAGGAAAAATTACTACGCAGAAGAAAATAAATGATTACCGGGCAGTACAGGGTGAGAAGCATCAGCAAGAATATTTAGGGAGGAGGAGAGAGGGGAACTAAATAAATACCCTAATCTTCTCTTTGTGAGGTGCTGACTGACACCACGAGTCTCAGCCTGCTTGCATTAATGGGCACATTTTAAATAAAGCCTGGTTAATATATATATTAAAAAAGTAAGAGACATTGAATTTAAAGTTCCTGAGGTCAGTTTCCTCGGGTTTCTTTTTTCTCACTGGAGGAGATTCCTTTCTCTTGCATATTAAACACTGCTTTCAAGAAGGAAATGGATTAATTGCAACTTTTTCAGCCAATGCCATATTGTCTAAGTCTAAAGTCCTAGATGTGGTTTAAATGTTCTTTAGGGTAATATCCTCCAATTAAAGTAAGCTGTCTAGAGAGTTCATCTGAAACAATAAAAACAAAACAAAATAGGAAACCAAAAACACAACTCAGTGGCATGGCCCTCCTGGGATTCTGAGATTGAATATAATGAAAATGGATCTTAAGAAAGAGCTTATCACCGGTGAGCTGTGCTCTAATATTCCTTGGTTATGTTTGTAGATGCTGTCCACTTCTGTTCTTATTAGCCATATCCTTCACAGCTTTACAGAATAAGGGTGGGTTTATGATAGATCATAATACAACAGATTTGTTTTCTATGTTTCTACTTCCAACTTAATACAGACTATTCCACAATGTCAGGCAATAAAGCCATTGTAATAAATAACAAAAAGTAAAATGAGAGAGGCACTGAGATAGGTAATCAAGGGAATAAAACTGTATTTTCATTTGGAAATTGATGGAGCTTGAGGTGCTACAATATACGCAGTGAGAGAGAGAGAGACAGAGAGCGAGAGAGAGAGAGGTGTCACAGGTAATGGGAGCAATGGAAAATAAAACCTTATGCTGACTGTGATAAAATAGTAAAAGGGATGAGAAAGAAATAGACCTCTCTGAGTGCAGGGAGGAAGTGTAGAAGGTTAGGCTGTAGGAAATCTATCCACGTTTTCAATTATCCCCCAAACAGTCAAGTTTATATTTGGGTCAAAATAGTAATTTTACTGCTCAGCAATGATGGGGGGGGAATGCTAATGTATACAACATGAATGGATCTCACAGGCTGAATCATAAGCAAAAAAAATATCAGACGCATTAAAAAAGTACATGTTCTTTGGTTTCGTTTGTATTGTATGATTTTTCAAGAATAAGCAAAACTAAATGATGGTGATAATAATTTTCAGTGTTATTAACTCTTAGAGTAGAGGAAGTAGAAGAGAGCTTTCCCTCGTAGGCTGATAGGAATGTTTTCTCAATCTTGATATTTTAGCGGATAAATAGGCACATGTGGAAATCCACTGAGATGTATTCTTAAGAGCTGTTCACTTTAGTCATGCTCTAGCTCTTTTGGAAAAGGCAAAATTGATTCATCAGCATCTGAATTTTGGTAGACAGTCGTGGCCTTGATTAATCTCAATACTGATGTAGCTTTTCCAGTTTGGTGCCATCAGCAGTCGATATGAGTGCTTTTTAGACGCCACCAAATCTTCTGGTTGTATGTGTATACGTGTGAGTGTGCTTAGTGTATGCATTGTCAATGATTAGCAATGTTACAGGGGAAGAGAGCTAACATTAGTTAAAACTTTTATCTTCTGCCACACAATTTATATATTTATTATGCTACTTTGTAACCATAAATATTCTTTAAGGTAAATTATACTCCCAATCCGTTTAGTAGGCTCTGGTGGCCGCCTGGTGGCAAGAAGCTGCACTACAATACCGAAGGCACTGGGTTCGAGGTCACCAGCTGCTCCGCTGAAGGATAACGGACAATCTTCTCCTGTGTGATTAACTGACTTGCTGGAGGGTCAGTTATGAGTCGGTTCCAACGGCACACAACACAAAGAACAACAATAACATGAGTTTAAAGTCTAAGGTGTGCCTGATCCCAAGCCATGGTCTAAAAATACTTGGTACACATCTGAAAGTTGGACAGTGGCTAAGAATGACAAAAGAAAAATTGATGCCTTTGAGTTGTGGTATTGCAGAAGAAAACTGAATATCCCATGGCCTGCAAGAAGAATAAACAGATACTTCTTGGAGAAAGTGCAAGCAGAGTGCTCCTTGAAAGGAAGGGTGGTGAATCTATGTCTGCTATACTTTGGACATGTTAGTAGAGGCCAGTGCTTGGAGAAGGACACCATGCGTGGAAGGGTGGAGGGTCATTGTAGGAGAGAAGACCCTCGGCAATGTGGATTGACACAGTGACTGCATCAATGGGCTCAGGATATTAAAGATGGCGATGACGGCACAAGATAAAGCCACGTTCAGATCTGTTGTTCATAGAGCTGATATGAATCGCAGCTTATTCCATAACACATAGCAACGAAAACAATCATTCTGTAGGTTAAAAAAAGTAAAGACTTTGAGAGCTTAAACACATAACACAGAACCTGGAATTTAATAGTCTAATTTTAAAACTCACCGTTCCTTCCTTTCTGCCACTCTCTATAAACTACATTAGCCAAACTATTTTAATAATACTCTGAAGCCTGTGCATGGAGGGAGATAATCCAATTTTATTTTCTTCACAGATGAAAATATTGTGGGATTTTAAAGTTAGCTTGTTTACTTTTTTGGTTGCCTATCTCCTTTCCAGAAATTCTTTGAGACAGGCAGAGCTTTCAAGAGAATTGCTTTGAGACGGTCAGTTCATTAGTTCTAAAGGACTGATGAGTACCTAAATGTTTAAGTCGGTATTATTTGTATCTCTCACAAGATATAGTTAGCATCTTATTCTCATCTCATTGCCTTCAAGTCAACACTGACTTAGAGTTGACGCTTTAGTCAATTTTCCGAGGCTATATATTGCATGAGAGAAGATGGCCCATCTTTCTCCCTTGGAGAAGCTGGTAAATTGTAAATGCTGGCCGGTGGGTTGGCCGAGCATCACCTCACCACGAAGTCACCTGATCCCTCTCTGGGTCAGAACCAACCCAGTGGCACCTGAGTCCTGGTGATGTAAAATTCACTCACTAACTCATTGCCGCTGGGTTGGAAAAATCCCTTCAGAGAATTGTCAGAGGCTGTAAATCTGATGGGAGAGAATGTCTTTCTCCTTTGGAGAAATATGTAGATTTGAAGTCCTGACTTTGGGTGAGCAGTACAACTCCCTATCCACTAAACTTTTAAAGTTTTAGGAGACACTTAAATAATATGGGAGGAGATTGTCTATCTTTCTCTCATGGAAAGTTTGGTGGACTTGAACCCCAGAGAGATGCCAACTCTGGGTAAACAACCAACTCCCTATGAGCTACTCTACCAGAGTTTCCTAATGTCTTGCTGTTGTTTGTTACGTTATTGTCATTTATTATCATCAAATCAGAACCAACCTCTAGCTTAACCGATAGAAGCTGTAAATTGAATGAGGGGATTGCACATCTTTCTCCCAGGGACCAGCTAGTGGATTCGAACCACCTGTCCCCAGCTTGGCAGTGCAGTTCTTTACCATTAGGCCACCAGAGCTCTCTAATGCCTTGCTGGAACTCTTACATAATCTTTCAACCTGGTGGGTAGATAGTAGAAGTTGTGGAAGTCTGTATTCATTTTCAGAGGAGATAGTTTAATTTTGTCAGGGAGAAAAAAGGGAAGAATTGTGTTGAAATATTGCATAGATTCTTTGATAAAAAGTATATGACTGACTAGAGGAGTGGGTGGCTGATACGTAAGTTTGATGGAACGAATGGATTTCTGTGACTGAAAGTTCCTCCCTTTTGAACCTAAAGTATTTCAAACTGACTTTGTAGCTCCCTACTACCTTCTGGGCCTCATTCCACTTTCTGAACTCAGACAAAGCAAGCCACAACAATACTCCTTCAGATAGTCTTTTTTCCCTTTCCTTTTGAATCCATTGGCAAAGAGGGTGGGCTGTGTCAGATGATGAAGTGCTCAGTCTCTGGTTTTCACAGTGACTGAAGGATCCTTGTGAAGTGATTCTCCAGTTAAGATTCTAACAATATATGTAGATTGGGCTCCCAAATCTGTTAAGTGTATTCATTCTCTTCTAGACCCTAGTTGGACGATATTGAGCAGACAGAAATTTTATTTTGCCACTCTAATCTGTGAGTAAAAATGAAACTAGTGTTCCTTTTGTGAAAATGTAAGAAAATAAAGATTGTTATTTTTTATGGATCTGGTGGTACATAAAAGAGTTCTGGGGCCTACTGGGTAAAGCATTAAGCTGCCCACACCCAAAGACAAGTGCTTCAAATCCACCAGCTGCTCCAAAAGAGAAAGGTGGGCTCTTTCCTCTCATGGTATTTACAGCCTCTGAAAACCCCCTGGAGGGTCAGCTATGAATCAGTTCTGGCCCAGTGGCAATGAGTGAACGAATTATCCATAGCCAGTTACCAGCCGCTGGTTTGGTGATTCAAACTCATCACATATATGCAACATCATTTGTGTCAGAAAAAAGTAAAACTATGTTCTTTGGCAGTTTTTCTCAGTGGCTGATTTCTCCGCAGTGGAATGTCAGTCCTTTCTTTCAACTCATCCCTATCTGCATTGTTACCATGGAGATGGGACCAACACCAAGTTGACCCTTCAGTGAGTTTTCACAGGAACAAAATTACGTGGGAAGATTGCTGTTCTCTCTCCGCCAGAGCATCTGGGAGATTAAACTGCACGTCTTCGTGTTGTCAGGGTAGCTCCTTACCATTAGGCCACCAGAGCGCCCTCTAGATGAATCAGAAATACCAACAGTCTGGTTAGCAGCTGGGTGCCTTGATTGCTTGTACTACGGAGATATTGCTAAATATACATGGCCATGCATTTCTTGAGATTGATCAAGCTGCCCTGTAAGTATCCCTCTTCATTTATAAGAGTTCCAATTCAAAGATGTTCTTGTTAGTTGCTTTGTCTCACATAGATCCATGATTCTTCAGTAACATTAAACCTGTATCATCAGAGATGCCGTCTTACAATAAAAGAACACCTGTGTAATAATTTGCAGTTTTTATCTACTTCTCACTTGAGAAGTATATAATATGAGTGCTAAATAATGTTTCTTTGTTAATGGCACCGAAGAGGAGGTGATAGATAGTCTTAGTGCCAGTATATCATAGTGATAGAAACAAGAGTATTCAGTAAATGATCTTGGGAGCTAGCTCAACACACACACACAAAAATCTGGATTAAATGTGAAGATAGCAGGAACAGTAACTCTCCCCCTTACAGTGCCTTGGGCTATTTTGAATGTGGGGTGGGAGACCTTTATAGTTGGAAGACATTGTTAAAATATGACAATGAATAAAATGAAAACAAACCCATTGTCTTTAATATGATTTTGCTCATAAAGACTTGAGAGGACAAAATAAGACTGCTCCATAGGATTTCAAAAGGTACAAGTATTTTTGGAAGCAGTCTTGCATATCTTGCTTCTATGGAATGGATTAGGTTTGAACCACTGAACTTCTGATGTGTAGGCAAATGCCTAACAACTAAACTATAAGCTCTCATGAAATATAACAATAAGAGTAATTTCATTTTTCATTAGCTGTGTTAATTAACATTTAGAATAGATTAAGATATACCATATTGAAATCCTCACTGTGCTTCAAACAATACGGTATCAGTATAACTTTCTAAAATTTTGAAAACCGTATTACCTGAAAAGTATAGTTTTGTATGTATGGTATTGAGGTGCTGGAACTAACAAAAGAATGAAAATAGAAGTTTTTAATTCACAGCTACAAAGCGTTGTCTAAAGTAAAATATGGCAAACAATATAGAAATGCATATAATGTTAATAATAGTAAAAATATTAGTCCAATTATGTCTGTTGGTATTTGTTTTTAGATAATAATTGGTGTTATCCTAATTGCCATTATATTTGTGAAAGTTACTTTTGTTTGAAAAAGTCAAGTCATAAGTATGTGTGCATGCAATTAATTTTCTAGCATTCTACCTCCACTTTATAAATAGGATAATTTGTTTCCATGGGAGAAAAAAAAATATGCAGGAGAAAATGGCTTTAGGATCACTGAGCCCACATAGCTACAGCTGTTCAATGAAAAGACAAATTATTTTGTGCTGAATATTCTCACGGTTTGTATGCATGTGTTGGTATCTCTAGCATACGGCATCAACAAACACTGACCTTATTTATTCTCTGTCAAAATTCAGAATCTGTATTCTGTCACATGAGGTGTAAACATTGTTAACACACACAGTGTTATTCAAGAAACAATATTTCAGGGAGATCAAACAAAGAAGCTTCGTTCTCATTTAAAATTATTCTCCAGACCAACTAGTCATAAAGGAGGTGACTCCGGAGCTAGGCTGTAGGCTGTGCATTGTTTCCGTTCCCCAGTCTTAATCCATCTTTACATCCTCTGAGAACCCACTGTCCAGTAAGATTTGCCCAACACCATTTGAGAAGGTCTCGTTTCTCTATAGATGATAAAGTAGGGAAAGAATTGCCTTCTTTAACCCGTCTCTTCACCACCAATGTGTTTATTTGTCATACTACGGTGGTTAGTATGTTACTACGATGCTGGTAGTTATACCGGTATTTCAAGTACAAACAGGGTCATTCGTGATGAGCAAGTAGTTTTAGTAATTTACATTCTAATACAGAATAACAAAAAGCCTTTTATCTACTTCTGTAAGTCTGCTAGTGAAAATCTTATGGATCACAAGAGAATATTGTCTGATTTCATTCTGGATGATAAGTGCCTAGGTTGAAAGACATTGAAAATACATGGTAGGCATGAAAATATGTAACAATGACCAGGTATACCAATGATCAATATGACACTGGACTGGAAAACTTTTTTTTTTCATTTGTATGTGACACCATGAGACTAAGCCACTTTAATAGTAACTGACAACCCTTACAGTACAGTATTACACCACCTGCTAGCAAAAATTGAGACTCAGAACCATTTTACTTCTTTACTTAATATCTATCTCTTTATTACTCACAGATCATAATGTGTATTGAGTTATAGGAAGGTAAATTAAAATATCACATATCCAATGTCTAAAAATAGTTCCATATTCATCACTTTTAATTTTTGAACTATGATAAATATTTTCATAAATAAGTACTATAGTATACCCATAATTCCTATCATCCAGTAGATTTCTTTAGAAAGTATTAAATAGAAAGTATTAGTACTAGTTATGTAATGGCACCATCAGAAAGCCTGTAGTTCGGTAACATAGAAACTAGAGTTTTTGGTTTATTCTTTTATTTATTTATTTATTTTTAAATTCACATGTGGTTCTCTCAGTGTTTTCAAGGTAATTATGGATCTGAGCTACTAATATATTCAGACTTTTCTAGACTGATTTCAAAGGTTATGGTCATGACTTTCAAAGCCTCGACACAAGAAATACCAGGATAAAATCAATCTTTGATAGTTCATGATGCTTCCAGGAAGTTATCACTTAATACTACCTATGAAAAGAGCAAGGGCTATGAGAAGATGGCTGTATCCGACCTTTACCAACTTTACAAAGGGGAACTATCCCAGTCAACAGCATCAGTAACACAAACCCAATTCCCATGAGGTCTGACATTCCACCCCCCACATTTCCATACCTCATTCTACTCAACAGCAATCATTACTGTTTTGTTGGGTCCAAAATCTGATGCAGTAGCTCACAGGCCTCAAAGAACCATATTGGGGAACTCACAATGTTCTAATCCAGATTAATAACAGAATACATTCAACACAGTTCCAGAAATGTGCACGTAAGCACCTCAGCCATGAGCCTTGTGGCTTTTTGGCCAGTGTTTCCAAGTTCTCTGACCTCCCAATATTGGCTTTCTAACCACAGTTGTTCAACAAAGTTCTCATTCCTGCCAAGATTGGCTCTCCCTCTCCAAGGTTCCGACTCATGTCACGTCTCCAGTTAGGCCAAAGGTGTTGCTGGAGCAAGGACATCGTACATTGTCTTGTTTCTTCAATGGCTCCAGAAGATCTGTCTATATGGCTAGAGCTGTTGAATTTATTGGAGAGACTAACCATTGCCCTTGTAGGTTGCTAAGACTGATATATCCCCTTGTGTAATGATAGATATCCAGTCTCCTCGGCTCCACGGTCAACACTCTTGGCACCAGTAGCCAGGAAATCAAAAAATGTATTGCAATGGGAAAGTCTGCGGTTAGGGACCTCTCTAAAGTACTCAAGAGCAACGGTGTCTCTCTGGAGACTAAGGTGCGCCTGATACAGGCCATGGTTTTTGCAATCACTTGTTATGCATCATTGTTATGGACAATGACTAGGGAGGATAGAAGGAGAATTGACGCCTTTGAGCTGTGGTGCTGGAGAAGAGTATTGAATGTACCATGGGCTGCCAAGAAAACAAACAGATTCATCGTAGAGAGGGTTAAACCAGGCTGCTCCTTGGAGGCAAGGATTCTGGGGCTTCGCCTGACATACTTTGGACATGTTGTAAGGAGAGACAGGTCTTTGGAGAGGGACATCATGCTGGGTAGAGTAGAGGGACAGCGCAGGAGGGGAAGACCCTCTATGAGGTGGATTGATTCAGTGACTGGGGTAATCGGGATGGATGTGTCAGAGGCAATGAGATTGGCACAGGATAGAGCAGGGTTTAGGGCTGTTGTACATAGGGTCGCTATGAGTCGCAAACGACTCGACGGCACATAACAACAACAACAACCTTTATTCTACTTGATCCTGAAAAAGACAATAAAGAATAAGTGTGGAAAAAGGACTTTTATCCTTATTTGCTAAATGTAAAATTATACATCAAAGATCATTGAAAGAAAGGAAGATGTCTGGGAAAGATATTTTCTAATAGAAAAATGAGAAACAAATAAAATTAATCCTAAGGCATTTCGTTTGCTCAGTGGTCACATGCTTAGCTCCAAATACAAAAGTTGATAGTTTTAACTTACCCAGGACCTCTTATTAGAGCTGTGATCTACTTGCAGTACAGTCTGGGAAACTTTATGGGACAGTTCTTTTTCCCATGTCTCTGTGAGTTGGCATAGACGTGATGTACTCCAAATGCAAGGGATATATTCAGGAAGGAATCAAGCTGTGATTCCAATACTTGATCATAAGACCATTTCATAACAAGGTTGGCAAACTTTTATGAACATAATCAGATAATAAATATTTTTGCCCCATTGTTCAAGAAGATTTAATTGCAACTACTCAGTTACAATGTTATACCTTGAAAGCACCCAGGGACAGTGCTCAAATTAATCTGTAATGTCTGAGTTTTGATAAAATTTTACGCATTGATATAAAATTTGAATTCCATGTAGTTTTCATGGCATCAAATTTACAGGTAGACATGCATCAAAATGAACTAGAATGTAAGTATTCAGGAGGGAAGCACTTAATTAAGGAACAATTCTCACTAAATGCCAGGCTTCACATTCCAATATGCTTTGGTTGTTTTCTGTTCATGGTTGTGAACACATTAAATGATGGAAATTATATTATGCTGATATTTTACAATTTGATGAGCTCTAAAAATCACTAGACTTCTGATTCTCATTTAAAAAATTGCCTTAATTCTTTTTCTGATGGGAATATTGAGACAGGCAATGATTAATTAATTTCTCCAGGAATTACAAGTGAATGTAGTCATAGGTTGTACTCATAGCAAAGCTCCTTTGGGTCATTTTGGAAAAGTTTCCTGTTCTAGTCTTCTTTTCAGCTCCTCATGTCAATATGTGACAGTTCTGGGCAATAATAGCATGTCATACTCCTGGCAAAAGTAATTGGCTCTAGGGGCTGGGAACATTGCCCAATAGTGGACAATGAATATTATTTCTTAGGGTTCAAACAGAGAGACAAGATTAATTAATTTTTTTTCTGGAATTTCTAAATCTCATCTCCCATGTTTATTTTCTCTACCATCTGGTGATACTTTCTGCAATAAGGGAGAATTAGATCATCATTCTGAGAAAAATAGACAAGCTGAGAAAGGACACGTGAAATGAACAAAAATTGACTATTTTGATTCTCAAACTCTTTCAATTCCTATGAGTGTGTCATTACTGGAGTGACTTTAGTTAATAGATTCAAGTAATTCTCCACGATTTAAAAGAGATTTTAAATGCATAGCATTTGAATTTTTGGAATCCATGTGCTACAATTTTACATGCATAGAGTTCTCACACATAATAAAATTTATTTTCTTAAAGTATTAATAAACTATATAAACTCTAAATTCAAATCTGTTTACTTCAAATTAGCCCATGTAAACTAGTAATCTTATTTCATGTATCTTTTTAGGCATGTGATCACCTTCCATCTTACAGTGCATCACTACTGTAAGAAACAAAAAGGCATTGAAAAGCATCATCATACATATAGAATATCTAGCACTTTACTTAGATATTGTTGTTAAGTGCTGTCGAGTCGCAGGTGACTCATAGTGACCCTATGAAGGAGAGTCCTCGAGGCTTGGGTACCTTTCATTCTCTTTTCAGGTTCATAGGGTTTCCGGAGGCAAGCTATTATGGAAGTGGATGCCACTCCTCCTTCCAAGCTTGTTTTAATTGGGGAGCTCCACCCCACTCTCTGTCCGCATTGGGTAGCCAACCATTAACACATTTGACACACCAGTGTCACAGTGTTCAGTCTCACAGCAACCAAAAGTGAACACGGTTCGGCAACTTGACTTAGCTATAGAGCAGGATAAATAGTTTGCTATTGAAAATAAGAGATCAGTAGTTGAAGATGGTCTTGAGATTGGTTCTCAGCCAAAGATTAGGTAAATACACTATGAAGGAGATTTCAAAGATGGGCTTGAAAAGTTAATGGGAGTTTAAGTGATTGAGCTAAATGTGACCTGAAGTAGAATTTTTAAATTGAGATCAGGTCAGGGGAACAGGGAGCATTTATATCACTAAAGTTTATACCAATACTATAATAATCGTGGTGGTGGTGTTGTCTTTGTTGAGTCAACTGTGACTCATAAGGATTGTATAAGTAATAGATAAAAGCTTTCTCTTTCCTGTGCCATGATCATGATCTCCATCAAGTTCAAACTCATTGTTGCTGTCACCGTGTCACTATATCTCATTAAGGATCGTCTTTTCTTCAACTGACTCTCTACCTTTCCCAGCATGATAACTTTTTCCAAGATCTAACCCTTCCTGACAATATGCTTGAAGTATTGATGCCTTTGAGCTGTGTTGCTGGAGAGGAGTGTTGAATATACCATGGACTGCTAGGAGAACAAACGGGTTTGTCCTGGAGAGGGTGAAGCCAGAATGTTCCCAGGAGTCAAGGATTCTGAAACTTCGTCTGACATATTTTGGGCACGTTGCAAGGAGGGACTTGTCCTTGGAGAGGGACATCATGTTTGGGAGAGTGGAGGCACGGCACAGGAGAGGAAGACCCTCTGGATCAATTCTGTAACTGGAGTGGTGGGAATGAGTGAGTTTGAGATGGCTAGGTTGGCACAGGATAGAATGGTGTTTAGGGCTCATTTACATAGGGTCTTGTACATGTGTCGCAAGTGACTCGATGCCACATAACAACAAACAACAACATATGGGATGAAGTTTCACAGTTCTTGCCTTCAATGGTTGCATTTCCTCAAAGACAGTTGTGTTTATTCTTTTGGCAGTCCTTGGTATAGCCAGTAGTCTTCCCTAACACCAAAATTCAAAGTATTCAATATGTTTTGTTTTATTTTATTTTATTTTTACAGTTTTCCCATGCATACAAAGCAAGCAACTGAAAATATTATGGCTTTGGTTAGGTACACTTAGTCTAAGAGTAAGTATCCTTACTCTTTGGCACTTGAAAGAGGTCTTTGATAGCAGATTTGTCTAATGGAACATATATTTCAATTTCTTCACTCTTGCTACCTTGCTTGATGATTGTGTGATCAAGTAAAAAGAAGTAATTGAGTTGCTAATAAATTGATTTGATTAATTATAATCTCAATTTCCTATCTATCACCATGAAATTAATTCTTTCTGAACATAACACATTTCTGAAAATTCCAAGTTTAAGAAAAGTGAAAGAGAAACTCATAAATCCATAATATTAGTTAATACCATTTTTATCTGAGCAAACATGAATGTCCGTGTTATTCTGATGCTGAGATGGTGAAAAATTTCGTTGAGTTGCAAGCATAGTTGAAATGTGGGCTTGGTGTGTGTACGTGTGTGTCTGAGTGTCGACACATAAGGGGTCATGGACACATGCAAACACCTGCAGATATATAATGATCAAGAGGACAAATTTATGTACAACATCAAGGATTCCATTCTTTTTCCTAGTTTTAATAATACTCATTGAGAAATGGCTAAGTGAATCTCAATGAAAGAGGCACTATACTCCACTAGGTATGTCATACCATGTTACTCTCAAGTCTGTTTTCCCATTTATAAAAATGAATGCCGTGTTCTATTTTGTATTGTTATAAAAAGAAAAATTAAAGTATCTATCTCTAGAAATGGTATTAGAATCTGCTTGGGAAGTTCAGACATGAGTTAGGAGTCTATACTAAAAGCCACTTGACTGGTGGCAAAAATGCCTAGTCAGAATTTACTTATCAGACATTGGCCAAAAGTATAACTAGGAAAACCTAGAATCTTTATAGCACAAATATAATTAGGTGCCAAGTGGTCTTAAGAAGAACAAATGTAGCAAAGTCAGGGATTGTGGATCAGAATCTATACAATTCAAGTGGAATTAACTAGATGTTTTGGCAATGTTAAAATCCTGCATATATAACTAAGGTCCAGCAACTAAAGTATGAAGAGTGTGATGATTAAGTGTTTTGGCAAATGAATTGTGCTTCCACTGAATCTATGAGTACAAAAACATAGTAAATATATAAAACACAGTGTATAAAAATGATTGTATAAAATGAAATATACATAAATAAATATATATAAATAAAATGACTATATTATTGTGAATGAGAGAAAAAACCTATACACACAAAGTAGTATTTAAAGATGGCAAAAGGAAATACGTTGACTTGGTCAGCTTTATCTACCTTTTTTTTATTCTTTGCTTTTACTCTGTATTCTAAATGCTGCCTCAGGGTTGAAAAACAGTTCTCTCAATTGTTTCACTGCCCAAACATTCTATCGGTTTTGACCATGCTTTGATGCTGAAAATAAATAAGTCCAATCCATTTGTTTCTCTCATCTATCTCTTGATTTCTTACTATTCCTTTTCTGAGCTGTCTGGACTGTGAATTAATTTTTCCTGAACCTCCTCAAAGACTGAGGAAAGGATGTCTTCATGCATGAAATTTCTGTGATTTCTTCCCCCCCCGTCTTGACATTATTGCTTCTTGGCTGTCTCCCAGCACGTGAAACTTTGAAGGAAAGGAGGAGTTGTTTTAAAACAGGCACTGAGTTTCAAGTTGCCAGAACTCAGGGTTATGGTGTCTTCCTTAGAAGAGAAAGAAAGAGCTGATTTTAGGTACAATTCTAGGCTCAAGTGAGAAAAAAATCTTTCCCCATTTTCTCAGTTTTCAAATCCCTGGGAATGTGCAGAATATATGAAAACTACCTGAAAGGAAGTTCAACTAATTCAAACAAAGAATAATTCATTTTTCTTCCAAAGAGAGAATGTTTTTCCTGAAATTTTGATGAAGAGAGCAGTACTTTGTTTGCCCCTGAGGAGGAATAATATACATTCTAGCGTCTCCAGGTTCACCAAAGCAATGGAAAGAGGAAAATGAAATGGAATAAATAACCAGTCTGTTTACACAGTTTGTAAGAGTACAAGAGGGATATGAGTGTGAAGAGACATTTACAATGTTCTATATAATAAAGCTTGAATCTGCCTTGAATTTATGCTTTGAGTTGGCACGCTGAAGGATTCCTTGGGCAAAAGCTTAAATGCTGCAGGAAGCATCAAAAGAACATAGAAAGAATAGACAAAGTCACTGTGCCAAAAAGAATTAGTTGATACTGAACCATTTCAGGAAATAGCATATGATCAAGAACCAATAGTAGTGAATGAGTAAGATGAAGCTACAGAGTAGGCAGAAGCAAAACAATAAAGCCCTAGGAATTGACGGAATGCCAGTCGACATGTTTCAGAAAATAGGTGCAGCCCTGGACTGCCCAGCACTGTCTGCCAATAAATGTGGAAGACAAACAGCTGGCCAGTGGACTGAAAGAGATCCATATATTGTTCCCATTCCACCAAAAATGGTGTTCCAATAGAGTATGGAAGTTATGGAAGGAAAAAATCATTTTCAGATACAAGCAACATCTTTTTGTTATGTGCCATCGAGTCACCTGCAACTCATAGGGATTCTATGTACAACCGCCTTAAACCCTGCTCAATCGTGTGCCAACCTCACTGTCCCAAACACACCCACCCAGATTACCCCAGTCACTGAATCAATGCACCTTATAGAGGGTCTTCCTCTCTTGCACTGTCCCTTCACCCTTCCAAGCATGACATCCTTCTCCAAGGACTAGTCCCTCCTTACATTATGTCCAAAGTATGTCAGCAGTCTATGGTACCCTCAGTCCTCTTCTCCAACACCACAGCTCAAAGGCATCAATTATCCTTCTATCCTTCCTAGTCATTGTCCAACTCTCTGATGCTTAAGAAGTGATAGCAAAGACCATGGCCTGTATCAGATGCACCTTATTCTTCAGAGAGACACCATTGTCCTTCAGTACTTTGGCAAGGTCCCTAACAGCAGACTTTCCTATCACAATGTATCTTTTATTTTCGTGATTGCTGATGCCAAGAGTGTTGACTGTGGAGCCAAGCAAACTAAAGCTGTTGACAATCTCAATCTCTTCATCATCCATCCTGATCCTGCCAATTGTGGTGAGAATTTTTTGCTTTCTGAAGCAAAATCTTACTGAAGATTAATTTTAAAATGCCTGGAGCAGTACATAAAGAGAAATTGTAGTTGGGTTCAGAAGAGGCCATGGCATGAGAAATATCATTGTTGCAGATCTGATGGATCTTGGTAAACAGCAGAGAATACCGGAAAGATGTTTTGTTGATTTTGCAAAGACTAACATTTAAAAGAACGGGAATCCTGGAACATTTCATTCTGCTGATGTAAACCAAGAAGCAGTTGCCTGAACAGAACAAGGAAACACTACATGGTTTAAAATCTGGAAAGACATATTTCATTCAAAAAGCTGGGGTATATGAAAAAGAATGTGGCATTAGGATTAGAAGAAGACTCATCAATAACCTTTCTGCAAAAAGTGAAAAAGACTTGAAACACTGACTGCAAAATATCAGTGTCTACAGCATTTAACATAGATTTTATCTCAACATTAAGAAAACAAAAATCTTCAGCACTAGACTGACTTATAGGCAACCTCATGATAGATGGATATAAGATTGAAATTGTCAACAATTTTTTTTTAACTTGGATCCACAATCAACACTCATGGTAACAACAGTCAAGATACCAAAAGCATTGGAGAAATCTATCAAGAACTTCTCCAAAAAGCTAAAGAGCAAAGCCATTAGTTTAAAGATTAAAGTTCACCAAGGCTTGGCATTTTTCACTTGCTTCCTGTGCATCTGAAGGTTGGACAATGAATACTAATGACTGAAGAAGAATGAACGCCTTCTAATTGTAGTATTGGGGAAGAGTATTGAACATACCGCAGATTGCCAAGAGAACAGATCTGTCTTGGAAAAGAAGAAACCAAATTGCTCTGTAAACCCAGACTTTTGACTTCTTAAAAGATAAGGCCATCTATTTATGAAATCTTTGTTACAACAGTAGCAGATAAATAAGACATAACAGGAACAGTACAGTGTCATGAGATGCGGAGAACAACCTGAAATTGTCAAAGATTTAATTATACTTGAATCCAGCAATGATTCCCAGAGGCAGCAGTCAAAAATACGAAATGGCATGCTATATTTTGCGAATCTATTACTAAGCAGTTCTTTAAAATACTAGAGAGCAAAGATGTTACTTTGAAAACAAAGGTGAATGTGACTAAGCCATAGTATTTTCACTCATCTCTATATGCATGTGTAAAATAGATAATAAATAAGGAAAACGGAGGGGATGATGTCTTTGTATTTTGGTGCTGGTGAATAACGTTGACCATGCAGTAGACTTCCAAAAGAAAAAACAATTCTATCTAGAAAGATTTGTAGCCACATTGTTTCTTGGGGGCGAAGAGGTTGAGACTTCATCTCACATACATTGGCCATTATTATAAGGAGGAGTCAGGCCCAGGAAGAAGACATCATGCTTAGGAAAGTAGAGGATGTATAAAGGAGAGAAAGACCCTCAGTGGGATGGATTGACCCAGCGACTGCAACAAAGAGCTTAACAACAGAAGAGATTGAGGGAATAGCACAGAATCAGATAATGTTTGATCCATCAGTCATAAGGTTTCTATGAATTGTTATCATTAACACCCTGTGACCTGTCAAATGGAAATTAAAAGCTTGTGTACAAATTTGAAAAAAAAAAGACACTGGGCTACGACTTAAAGATTTTTACTCCCGTTTGGCTGCCCAACAAAGAAAGTGATGCATATCAAAGAGCAGTGCACATTCAGATGTGGGAAAGACAATTTAAGGCTAATATATCAAGATAATGAGTTTTAGATCTGTCCAGGAGGTGTCCATGAAAGCGAGTCTCGAAGCACGGTGTGATATAATAGATCTGTGGTTTAAAAATTCCCTTTGAGCAAAGAATAGAATAATTTATTATCTTAGGAGCCAATTGAGGGAATCCCTGCAGCGAGTATCATGTTTGAGAGGGTCACCTCACAAGCTGTTAGAATAGGGGGGGAAAGTTTTCTGAATGAAGAAAGTTGGAGGCGGATTCATTGGCATTCTCTTCTTCACCTCTGAGGAGCCCCGTGTTCTGAAAGTGCTACCTGAAGAGACTCAGCATCATGCTACAAGGAAACACAGGTAATTGGTCACATTGAACTCTCCAGATCAAGAATTGCCACACTCTGATCAGACCAGCAGAGACATGTTAGAAATACAAAGCTTAAGAAAAGTTGAGAAATATAAACTCTTGGAACTCTGAGACTTTAAATCAGATTTGTCTAGGATGAAAGGTCAAACAATGAACTTGCACTTTAAGGTATTTTCTAGACGGTTTTGATGCAACTGAAGTTTGTTGTGTTGTTTTCTTTATTGTATTTTAGGTGAAAGTTTACACAAAAAAATTAAGTTTACACTGAACTTTTTTATACAAATTGTCCTATAATATTAATTTTTTCCAATGTGTTAATATATTTGTTATTTTCATTTTATTCTGTTTCTGTTAATCTAGCTTCCCTTATTCTTTTATACTCCTAATCTTTGGTTTTGTTGAAATATTGACCACTTGGCCTCATGGTTTATTATTTAAGAGACTATAGTACTTATAGCCAAAGTGGCATTCGCTTCCTAAACAATATGCCTCTGGAAACTTGATGAACTTTGATAGAGGTCAATAGTAGTAGAGGGGCTTCAGGCCCTTTGTTCACAGGGTCGCTGTGTGTCATGCTCGACTTGAAGGCAATTAACAACAACATAGTACTTATCAATGATACTGTTGGGGTTATAAGTTAACTGTTATTTAGCTGAAAGAGAGCCAGCCACTGGAATTGGTTTCATTTCCCAGTTTAAAGTAAGTCGTCTTCAAAGTAAGTCACATTTCTAAATTTTTAGGAATCTACATTCTATTCGACTCCCCTCCTCCCCTTTCTTTCTATACTTCACAGTGATAGACAAGTACCTTCTAGTTCTTGTGTCAGGCTAGATGTGGTCTTGGTGCACATAGGCTACTTAATCAGGTAGACTAGTTTCTCTTTTTATCTTCCATTTATTTTTCTCTTTGGCTAACAGCTAGAGGCCATTGGTTTTATCTTCAATGACTGCTCGTCAATCTTTAAGACCCCAGTAGCTACTCAGTAACCTAGGATCTAGAACTTTATGTTGATTGAACAGCTTTATGGAAGGAAGACGAGCCATCTCCTCTGATGTACAGCAGTGGTTCCAACACCATGACAATGAGCTGAGTTGACTGTACTTACTAGAGTCCATGACATAAGAAAGCTACCTCTTAGAGTTATTAGCTTAGAGTGATCAAGCTCTTATTGTCATTCTTTCTTTGACCTCTTTTATGTATGGAATTAAATATTTAAATCAAAGATCTTTTCTTGAACATCAGCTATACTCATTTTGAAGCAGAAAAATGTAAATAGCCCTTACTAGACAGGAACAAATTGTATGCATTTTTTTTTCTATTATCCACTTCCTAAATACCATCCTCTGGAAACTCTGTGAACTTGGATAAATGCTGATAGTTGTAGAGGGGCTTCAAGACTTTTGTTCATAGGGTCACTATGAATCATGCTCGACTTGAAGGCAGTCAACAACAACAACAATATTATTTTCAGAAGAAGATTAAGATGTAAGCAAAGTTATTTCAGAGCATTGAAGAAGATTGGTTTGGGATGTGGAAGCAGAAGTTCTAAGAATAGATATGGTAAAGAATTTTTTAATCCAAATACTAAATTAAAACAAACAAAAAAACCCACACTCTGTATGCCTTTTACATAACACAGAACACATCCTAAGCCTGATTATACAACAATATGAATGGCTTTAAAGCAAAATTTCCATACATGCCTTTCCTACCTAATGTCAAACAATTTTCTGTAAAATTGACTTAGATTAAAAATCATTGCAGGAAAAAAGATGACAAAGTTCAAGATCAACAGTTGCTGTTAATATTAACAAAATGCTTTCTCAGAGTAAACATTTATTTCTAAGGTATTTAAATATTTCTTCCAGGTAGTAAATGTTGAGAAATGGATTAAGGTTAGGGAAGAGTTAGAATTAAAGTTTAAGAGTATATTATTTTGCTAAGGATGACTCCTGAGTTATCATAAATGTCACTTTAATGATTCAGATTAAACATAATTTACTCTCTCTTAGTGGAATGGTTGTAACATAGTGCATAACACGTTGGACGGCTGACCAAAAAATTACCAGCTCCTCCCATAAAGATTTACAGCCTTAGAAATCTGATGGAGGGCGAGCTCTGGTGGCCTAGTGGCAAGAAGCTGCACTGCAATCTCAGAGGTACACGGTTCAAATCCACCAGATGCTCTGCTGGAGAAGGAGGAACAATCTCCTCCTGTATCAGTCAGATCTGATTTGACGGTACACACAAAAAATAATGAAATAAAATTAAAAAAAAAATCTGATGAAGGGTCATTATAAGTGGGAATCATCTTGATGATAATGGATGGAGTTTATATAGAAGTAAAATACATAATGAAAGTTTACAGAGACTTGGATTTCCATTCATTCATTGTTGCACTTTTCTCCCTGCCCAACCTCCAAGCCCCCCGTTGAAAAGTAAAATTCTTTCATTGTTACATAAGTCCTCCCCCCAAATCCACTCCACTCTGCAGCCTTCATTCTGGACTCCTGTCATTCTTTTTGGCAGTCTCAGTTATGGGCTACCAAAATCATTCAGCGGTGTTCTAACACTGTAAGCACAAAATAATAAAACAACTGAGAATGATATATGTCGTTTTGATCTAGTTATCAGAGGCTATAAATCATAGAAGGGGAGATTTCTCATCTCTCTCCCACAAAACAGGTAGTGGGCTCAAACCACCTCACTCTGGGTTGACAGTGCAATATCCTATCCACTGGAAAGCCACCAGATCCTTCCACAATTATAAATAAATGCATGCATGTACATATCATCACCATTGACATTAAATGTCAGGTTAACTCAGGTAGACTTAATGGTTTCTAGTTTATCATCTGTTTATCTCCTCATTCATTCCTTAATGGTTTAAGGTTATTGAAATAATCAGCCACACTGTGTTCTGCAATGCTTCTGAAGATGCGTGTTATACCATAGCATGTACTATAATGTAAGCTGTTAGAACAAGAGTAGGGAGAATATGGGTGCTGAGAAAATGCAGGTGAAACATTCATTTCAGAGCATGGCTCACAGTAAGTCATATATGCATTTAAGTATACATACATATATACATTTATATACACACATATACATATATA
>NW_006399751.1:12225963-12237332 GCF_000299155.1 Elephantulus edwardii | reverse complement strand
AACAAAAGAAATGCTGAGCGGGTTGCTTATTTGGAGTACATGAAGTGGGACCAGACAAACATTTGAAGTCACCCAACATGGACTCAGATCAGAATGTTAAACAAACCATGTCTATCCACATGACCTTGGACAATTCTTGTATTCTTTTAAAGTTTCAATTTTAAAATGTTGATAATGTTATTTATTTTACAGAGCTTAAGTTTGAGATTTATAATTGAGACATACATTTGGTAACTGTTGCTTTTTCATTCATTGCCATTCAGACATCAATATAAAAGCAAATTCTTTTTAGAGGAACCATTTAGCACATGTAAATTTATTTCTCCTTAATTCTTTTCCAGCCAGTCATCAGTAATATTAAAATTGATCATTTACATGGATGGTAGGCAAAACTTTGTAAGAGTTTAGTGCAGTCTTTTCAGATGCTTGCTTTCATAATGATGGATTATCACGATGCAGAGTTTAATGTGAATGATGGAAGGAAGTTGGCTCCCTGTGGGAGCTTCCAAGAAACTGTAAGAACATATGCAGGACTGGCTTTATCCAGTACTGACGATACATTAATACCTGATAATGTATCTTCTTCTCTCTCTTTTTTTTTTTCCATGCGATGGGCCATTTATTTCACGTAGGTTTTCACTTACTCATTACAGCGGTATGCGCCATTAAGTTGGACTTCTAAATAAATGGCAGCATAATAAGCTACCTGCAGACAGTCTCTGGAGTCCTCCCACACATCCGGAGAATCCAGCCAACTAAGTTTTACACTGTATAGAGGGTCCTCGGGATATGGAAAAGTTTTTGTCATATTGGTCCTGTTTTTATAGTGTCTTTTTATAATAATTATGAAGGGAGTTCTTAATGAAAATCATACAAGAATAATTTGTTCAAATAAATATAATTTGATCAAATAAATAAATTGGATCCTTCTCCAAAAGGATGCTTTTCTAGTCTCAAAATATCCTAATAATAGTGTGGTGTTGTTGTTATTGATTGCCATCAAGTTGAGCATGACTCATGGTGACCCTATGAACAGAAGGCCTGAATCTTTCTATAACAATCATCATTTATCAAAGTTCATAGAGTTTCCAGAGGGATGTTGTTTAGGAGGGGGATGCCACTCCTGCTTCCAAAAGAATATGTAAAATAGTATATGTATTTAAGAATAATCAAATGTTCCACAAAAGCTCAAATGAAGGATGGTATTTTTATAATAAATCTTTGAACTTTCTAAAAAATAGTTTTAAACAATCTATGGCCATTGTGGGACTTTGAGAATTGCAGAAGCATATAACTTTCCTCATTAATCTTACTAACATTACTAAATGTTATGGAATAGTTTACAGTTTTTATGGTATTTTGGATTAAATGACTATCATTTATGTAAAATATTTTACATTTTATAATCTACATTTATTTTTATCTAAATTAATTTCGCTATGGCAAAACAAATCAAACCAAACCCACATACAGTTACAAGACATCTTACAAGATGCATTGTTCTACACTTCCCTTTCTAATTCCAACACAGAGATGTTGCTATTAACTATTCTTGCTACTGTGACTAATATTTTGAATACTATGTGCCCTTTACCCATGCTTTTGTATACAAATTTTGTTGTTTTGTTTTTGCTGCCTTTCTACATAGCAGACCGTACATCAGCTCAATTTCCACATGTACAATTCAGCAACACTGATTACGGTGAGTTAGGCAGCAAACCAGTCTCCTTTTTCCGAGTTATACTTCCCCTATTAACGTATTCTTTCTATCTAAGCTTTAGCATTTCTGTTGTCAATGTGATTGCATAGAATAATTCATTAAAAAAACAAGAAAGCATAAGGCTTAGGGCAGACATTCTTCTTGAATATGCTTTATTGAGATACTGTCTTCTCCAACTACCTCTGCATATGAGGCATTGTCATCTTTATAATCTTATACATAACTGAACAGGGATGTTAAGCAACTTGGAAAAGGGATGAAAAAAGCGAGTGGAATGTTTTTAGGTTCTCCCTTCTGATGAAATTGTTTCCAACAAGTGTTAGATAGATGTTACATAGTGTTACATAGGCTCGGGACTGTGTAGTGTTTTGTCTTTAGAATGCTGTCCTTGAAACTGTGTCATACTGGAGTATCTACTTTGTTGAAGAACTGGAGTAATAGTACAAAGAAAAGCTCCAGAGAAGTAATGGCAATGCAGGACAACTTTCATTTCCCAAAACTCTTTCGAGCTGAGCACAGTGTTAATCTCCCTTTTGTTATAGCCCTTTACAACTTGAGAAGAATTTTCATATATTCGGACTGATTTAATCCCCGCAACAAACCTCTCAAGAAAGTATGATCCTCTTTAGTTTCCTACCCAGGCATTTGATGCCCAGAGAATTAAATCACTTTGTCAGAGGGCTACAGAAAGAAACTTTCATTGAGTTAGCACAAATTTAATTTTGTACCAGCCACATTCTAAGCACTGCGCCTGGGTGCTGACAACTGAGAGCGTAGAGTAGTCTTCACAGAGCCGGCGACATCATTCAAATGATTTCACAATCACTTCATTCATGCTTCTGCTTTTCAGAGCTAGTTAGAACATTTGTCATTTCAGTCAAACTTAATGGTGACATGACTGCCAGTTTTTCTCAGACTTCATACAAAGTGTGAGCTGCTAAAGGATTTAAAAAAAAAATTTAAAAAAGCTGATGGCATTAGCTGAACATTACACTAAAATTCTTTCACAAATGGTCTGATTTTGTGCGTTATGAATTGGAAGCTGCAATAGAATACCTTACAAAGTGCCAGTGACACAATAGTTAAGCACAAACCGAAAGGCTGACATGGCAGTGACGCTACTAACAATGATTAATGATTCTGACCCACCCAAAACCTCCTTTGAGAAATGCCCGCACGTTTTACCTATCAGACAACTCTACGCGGTTGGATGGGGTTAATGCAAATAGAAATCAGCTTGACTGTGCCCAAGAAGAACCGCCACATGTTGTATCTTTATACTCAATTTCAGTTACCATACTTCTTATTTTGCTTAGCAAATACAATCTTCCAAACATACTTACCCACCAAAAAGCCCCCCAAAATCCCAAATTGTTGTTGATTCCATTTCTAGTCATAGAAACTCTATAACACAGAGTTGTGATGATGTTGTTTGCTATCTATATCACAGAGTAGAATGGCCTTCGAAAAGGTTTCCAATTCTGAGCAGTACATTTCTCTATCTTTGGCCAATGGATTAGCTGGTACTTTGAACCACTGACCTTTGGTTAACAGCTTACCCACTGCAAAAGACTCTTACAATGATGTCAGTAACTAGAAATTTAAGTATGTAAGCAGTTCTTATTAATAATGACTCAACAACTCTACTCATTGCCATGAGGTTGGAACTGACTCCTGGTTGACCCTCCAGTGAGTTTTTCAGTGGCGATAAATCACATGGGAGACGTATATGCATCTTTGTTCTGCGGAGCAGCTGGTGGATTCCAACCTTATGCCTTTGTGTTGGCATCATAACTCCTTATCCAGCAGACCACCAGTGCTCCCTATTTAATAACAGAAACAGGATGCAAATAAAATAAGATCAGCAACTTGACAGCCCCAAAACCTTTTTTGTCAAAGGAGTATATCTCTCTGCATCTGAATTCCATCATCTGAAAAATGAGTTAAATGATACTCTACTGTTCCTTCTAGACATTTTGTGCTCTAAGCATCTCCTTCACCCTTTTGGGAAAAAAAAATTGTTTACTTCAAATAACACCGCTGTCCTTAACTTCACCTCTGGGCTCCCTCTCCTGTGCTACAAGCCTCTGCTCTTTCATATGGTTGGCGGTTTTTTGTTTTGTTTTGTTTTGGTTTTGGTTTTGGTTTTGGTTTTGGTTTTTTTTAAGTGCTTCTCTAGGAGATTAGATAGAGATGGAACTTTGAATTGAAATAACACAGTCATTGGTCTTTGCCCAGATACACTCGTATTCCTGTACTATTTGTGTTTCTATCCTCAGCTTGAGTTTTGTGACTGTCTTTGAAGGACTGTCCTCAAGTCAATCCAGTCACTTTGGATCCATGTCTTTAGAGTGGCAGCTCCACTTCTTAGCACTGAGACACCATAACTCTGTGAGAGAATTCGCATCTCAAGTTGAAGCTAGGACTTTGTGTGACGTTGTACACTTGCTTGTATGCTCTCTTCTTCTCTGTGACTAGTTCATTCATAAATCCCACATGGTTCTTAGGTTCAGGGTCTCCTTTTTAGGAATCTAGGCTAAGAGATAAAATTTACTTCCCTTTCTGTTGGATCATTTGGTAGATTGTCTGGCCTCTTGATCAATATTTACTTCCGCTCTCAAGGAAACTGCTTGAATAACTCTTTTCTTTATTAACTTATTCTGCTAGTTGTCATTCTGAATTTAGGATTAGCAGCATGTCTTTTGATGCAAACTCCGAAGTCTCTCTCCTTTTTGTGGTATCCTTATACCAAATCTGCAATATTTCAATAGAAAAAAAAATGAAGATGATTTAATTTTAAGAAAGCCCTAGTATTTATAATCATGGATTGTGATCTACAAATTATGCGAGTTTTAATCTTTAATTTTATCTTAAGAAAATAAGGATTTAAGCCATTCTCTTAAGAGGAATACAGTAGTAAGATAGATAAATATAGAGACCACAGAATTTTGTCACTTAAGAGAATCATAAATGTAAGAGGAGCTCAGTAGTAAAATGAATAGATTATAGAACTTTGCCACTTAAATGGTGTGTAGCATGGGCAAATCTAAGGAATTTGAGCACTGTACATCAACAGAATCTTGATTGATAAGGTAAGAATAGTAATATTTTCTACTTAATGGTCTTTATGAATTTTAGGTCTAATCAGTATATCCAATCCAGGAAGATGAACATTCAGTAAACACTAGTGGCTGCTATTATTGCCTATAGAAGGCTCTGTTTTATATTTTTAGATGTAGAGTTAAGAAAAGTATTTCTCTTCTTTTAGACTTCCTTCCATGTCTCAATAGTGAAAGATCCTCTTTTCTTTCAGACCAGAACTTTCCCTAGTGTTTGGCTTTAAGGGGCTTGAATTTAGTCAGCATACACTTGTCTGTAAGGCATTGGTTTAGACACTAAAAATATACCAGGAAATTGGATAGAAATTCCTGGCAATCATAAGAGTAATTAAATGCAAGTGAACAGATGGAAAGGCTACAGGATAACACTGCTTCTCCTTGAGAGACAATGTGATCGAGATGGACCGTGTAGAGCCTCACCTGATGGAAAGACTACAAAGACCACAAGGATTGAGTGACGTTTGGTAAACCCATGTCATAAAAGAAAAATGCAGCCATAAAGTGTTGTCTCTTCCCAGGAAGAGAAGAAAACAGCAGTTGGAAAGCACTTGTGATTAGAAAGAATTATATTAGGTTAACAAAAATTAAAAAGGAATGAAATGCCAGAAAAGCAGTAGATTTCCCAATATCTCTGATTCACATAGATTCACTCCATGCTTGCATTTAACACAATTCACTTTTAGTAAGAGCAACCATGGTTAGAAACTGGGAAACTATTTGAAATTCTACTCCATGTAATACAATGCGATGCAGTTATATTGATGTCAAGTTGGAATCGATTCATACTTGCCATTCGATTGGATTTTCAGAGGCAGTGCATAATATGAGAGGAGATTGTCTAAACTTCTCCCATGGAGCAGCTGGTGGATTAGAACCATCTGCCTCTGAGTTGGCAGTGCAAATCCTTACCGATAAGGCCACTGAGAGAGGAGACCTCAAGAAAGGGCTCTGAAAGGTGTTTGCATTTCAAACTTGGAAAGGAGAAAAGAAGTTTTACAACCCTGCTGCTGCTCCCTATCTGAAGTTTTGCAAGAATATTTCCTTATCTACCAGGCCATGGGAGTGTGTGCTAACAAGAATATTCAGAAATATAAGAAAGTGAGGGCATGCTTGGGCTCACAACCCCCTACTCACCTGTAACTGTTTCTGCTCCTGTAAATCCCCACCACTGCTTTGAAACTACCAATGAGAAAAACAAACAAATAAACAAAAAACCAATCCCACAATTGCTCCATTGTCTACTTTGCTATAAAAAATTCAAGTCGAAGCATTTCAGGGAATGCAGTCCTTCTGAACTTCTGTCCTGCTGTGTAGCTCCACTGGTTGAATAAAGCTCTTCCTCCTCGCAACTGAGATGTTAAGTGATTCTTTCTTTCCTTCAGCTCTTGTTTTCCTGCAACATCACTAAACACTCCTCTCCTCCAATGATATTGTTGTTATTAGGTGCTGTCAAGTCAAGTGTGACCTACAGCGACCTTATGAACAATAGATCTGCACCCTGTTCTATCGTGTGCCATCCTCATACTTTCTGACTCCTTAGAGCCCTTTACAACAGTCACTATGTCAATCCACCTGGTCAAGGGTCTTCCTCCCCTTTGCCGACCCTCTGTCTTCTGAGCATCATGTCCCTCTCCAAGGAATAGCCCCTACTAGCAACATACATGAAGTATGTGAGGCAAAGGTTTATAATTTTTGCCTCCGAAGATCACTCTGGAGGCTCTTTCTCTAAGATATAGTTGTTTGTTCTTTTGGCAGTTCAGGGAATGTTGGGTACTCTTCTCCGACACCACAGCTCAAAGGCATCACTTCTTCTTCTGTCATCCTTTTTCATTGCCAGCTCTTTGATGCACAGCAAGTGATCACAAAGGCCATGGCCTGAATCAGATTCACCATAGTCCTCAAACTGACATCATTACTCCTCAATAATCTGGAGAGACCCCTACCTGCAGACTTTCCCAGTGCAATATGTCTCCTGATTTGCTGACTGCTGGTACCAACAGTATTGTCTGTGGATCCAAGTAAGTCGAAGTTGTTGACAGTTTCAATCTTTGCTCCGTCTATCACGATGTTGCTTATCAATCCAGTGGTAAGAATCTTTGTCTTCCTGACATTGGGATGCAATCCATATTGAAGGCTGTATTCTTTGATCTTCTGAAACAAGTGCATCAAGTCCTCACTTTCGGCTAACAAGGTTGAATTGTCTACATATTGATGAGTCTTCCTCCAATCTTGATGCCACATTCTTTTGATAGAGTCCAACATCTTGAATAATTTTCTCAGCATAGATTGAGTAAGTGTGAAGAGTAAATACAGCCCTGACACACTCCCTTAATTTTAATCCATGTAGTGTGCCCTTGCTTTGTTTGCACAACAGACTTTCGGTCTAGGTATAGGACTCACAAGTGCACAATTAAGTGCTCTGGGATTCCCATTCTTCTCAATGTCAGCCATAACTTGTTGGGATCCACACAGCTAAATACCTCTGAATAGTCAATATTGTTGTTGTTAAGTGCCGTCGAGTTGCAGGTGACTCATAGCGACCCTATGAAGGAGAGTCCTCAAAGCTTGGGTGTCTCTCATCCTCTCTCCAGGTTCATAGGGTTTCCTATGGCAAGCTATTATGGAAGTGGATGCCGCTCCTGCTTCCAAGCTTGTTTTAATCAGGGAGCTTCACCCCATACTGTCCGCATTGGGTAACCAACCATTAATGCATTTGACACATCAGTGTTGCAGTGTTCGGCCTCACAGCAACCACAAGTTACCGCTGTATGGCAACTTGTACACCAGGGCTATACGACCTAGAGGAATGTCTGAACAAAAACAATGAAAGACAGGTCCGAGGGCCGCGGATTAAAAGTCACCCACTTTCAGTTTGGAAGCATCACCTTCTGTCCACTGAGCCAACTGATCTCTCTCTCTATGTTGATGTTGTTGTTAAGTGCAGGTGAGTGGCAGGCGACCCTGTGAAGGAGAGTCCTCAACTATTGAATAGTCAATAAAGCATAAATAGTCATTTTTTCTGGTATTCCTTACTTTCAGCCTGGATTCATGTAACATTAGCAATGATATTCCTGGTGCCACAATGTCTACGAAATCCTGAACTTCTGGAAATTCCCTATCTATATACTGTTCTCGTCATTTTTTTAATGATTTTCAGCAGTGTTTTGCTTGACTTTGGTATTAATAATGTGGGTTTTTTTTTATAATTTTCACATTTTGTTGGGTCACCTTTCTTGGGATTGGGAACATATTTTGACCTTTTTCCAATTTGTTGGACAGACAGTTATCATCCAAATTTCCTGACACAGACTGGTGAGCACATGCAGGCCTACAACTCTTAACGGAAACAAATCTGTTGATATCCCCGTTATTTGGGGCCTTAAATTTTACCAGTGCATTCAACAGCTTCCACTTCCTCCTCCACTAGCACTGCCTCCTGCTCATATGGTACTTCCTGAAACCTTTCAGTGTCAGGTTTTTGTACTATGACTCTGTCCATTCCCTCCGTTCTCTTTTGATGCTTCCTGGGTCATTCAATATATTGCCCCTAGAATCTTTCAATATTGCAAATTGAAGTTTAAGTTTGTTTTTCAGCCGTCTCAGCTTAAGAACTCCTCCAATGGTAGATATATAGTGTGTTGTTATATGCCGTAGAGTCACCTACAGCTCATAGTGACCCTATGTACAAGAGCCCTAAACCTTGCTCTATCCCTTACCAATCTTATTGTCCTTGACACAGCTATCCCCATTTCCCCAGAAACTGAATCAGTCCATCTCATCGAGAGTCTTCCTCTCCTGCGCTGTCCCTCTACCCTCCCAAGATGACGTCCCTCTCCAAGGACTGATCCCTCTTTGCTACATGCCTGAAGTATGTCAGACAAAGCCTCAAAATCCTTACCTCCAAGGAGAGCCTGACTTCACCTTCTCCATGATGAACCTGTTTGTTCTCCTAGCAGTCAATGGTATACTCAATACTCTTCTCCAGCACCAAAAGGCAAAAGCATCAGTTGTCCTTCTATCATCCCTAGCCATTGTCTGGCTTTCTGACACATAGAACCAAGTAAAAAAAAGTCAAATGTCTTGCTCACACATGACCTGAAATAAACTCCCAGGCAGGAACTTTGGAAATGCACACCAGTATATTTAGTCTGTGTTCCCACCTTAGATCTGTGCTTTTCTCCAGTTTTGTACAGATGAATTTAAAATTTTCCCAGATAAGCTATAGCTCTGAGCTCTTAAATGTTCATCAAAGATAACATTGAAAAATTCAATTATGCTGCTTTTTTTTTCCAAAAGGAAGAAAACCATGCCATAATCAGTGGAGCTATTTTTAAATTGCAGGAGGGCAGGAATGAAGGTACAAATTAATGAGCTGATGTCATATTAATGTAGTCTTTTTGATCTTGTAATCACGAGCTCTTTACAAATCATGTTTGGTTTCAAGATTGTGATTCAAGACTCCAAGTTGCAGACATAGAATTTAAATACTATTAACGAAAACTCCAGATGTTTCACGGACTCACTTCTTATCTTTAAGAATATAGCCACAGAAAACAATTTTATCAAACAACTCCTGTGCTCACAGACAAATTGCTTTACCTCTCAGGCCTTGCATTTGTTATTTAAACCATTTAAATCCCAGCGTTCTTAGGGCATTAACATGACATAAAAATTAAGCATGGTTGGAAAATTTTAAAAAATAAGTCAGGAAACAAAATAAGATCACGTAATAGACTTTCTGTCACAACTGTTACCCTGTCGTGGCTTGTGTGTTTCTAGGATGCTGGGAGCAGCACTAATGACATTTGAAGTACTATTTAGTAGTACTCATTTCATACTAAATAGTATTAAATAGTATTTGAAATACTAGCAGGGTCATCTGAGGTGAAGAGGTTTCAATGGTCTAGGTACCAAGACAGACTAGGGCTAGGACTGCAAAGAAAGACTAAGGAAGTCCTGGAAATCTACTGCTGAAAGTTTCTCAGTGAAAATTGGTATGTATGAGAGGCCAACATTGCCTTCTCTAACGCTGGGAGATGAGTCCCACTGGTTGGAAGGTTCTCAAAATACACAGGGGCCTCAATAAGGCACCCAAGTGGATCAAGAGTTATAAAGATAGCTCAGAAACTGTAAGGTGGCTTTGTGCATGAGGTCACCATGAATGGGAGCTGAGTGATGGCAACTGACAAGAGCAGTTGACTTATTCTGAGAGTTTTGTTTTACAAAACAACCAAAGAAATGAGCAAAAAATATTTGGAGGTCTAGGTTACAACTGTGGAAATATTTTGTGGACCACAGGACTTCATGCAACGTGAGGTCTTTCCATTCTGCTTTAACCTTCTCATTGCCTCTGTGGAAATGTACAAATTGAGTCCTCCCTTACTTCAGCAAAGGTCGAGGTTCTGTTACTTCCCCACTGGGACACTGGACACAGGACTTCTAGTCTGTGACAATTCTGTCCAAATTTTCAGGCTATACTGAACAGGTAGCAACACTTTCACAAGAAACCACTTTTTATTTTCCCTACGTGTAGAGGGGTGGGAAATGGAAAACCAGAAAACAAAAATAATCCAACAACAGAAAACTTGACATTTAATTTGAAAACAAAACAAAAATCTGAATTCTAAAATTACAAGATCAAAGTACCAGTGCAGCCAGAAAGAGTTCCTAAGAGGAAAGGCATAATAACGGTTTTATTTTTTTTTCCAGAAATGAATGTTTTGTTCTTCTCTGAATATTCTTCATTAGGGAGAAGCTGTTTACTTACTGAAGGTCAGGAATTTTAACTTAAGCGGTAAAACAATCGATGGAACATGCAGTCTGATTTCTTCAAGGACCACTCAAGGAATAGTTCCTCCTTTGTGGATGAAATACTTTCAGTGGTGCTTTTTTGACAGATATCTTGTTATGAATATTTATAATATCACCAAACATGAAAACGAAAATGTTTTGTTCCGGTCCTATGATGAAATGGATACGATGCTGTTAGTGGAAAGACAGAGAAATGGTCATGAATTCTTTATCTTTGAAACGGAATCTCTAGCCTGGATTATCTTTGTCATATAAAAGTCTGTCACTGAGTAGCTTTCAGAGTGTGGAGGTTTATTAATTGCTTTCTTGCCTTTCAGTACTTCAATTATCCTTGATAAAAGTCATCTTCAGTAGTGGAATGTATTGTTACACAGCCTTTCTTTTACGATATTAAGATGTTTTGTTCTTAACTGCAAACCAGATGCTTGAGTGTTCAGAAAGTTAACAGGCCACATCTGACTGGATACAAAAATATAAAATATTTGAACGCCTGGTAAACCAGATCATGTTATCCATTGTTGTTAGTCACTCTCATGCATAAGTGCTGTCTACAAATAAAGTTGCTAGGAGTCACAGCTACAACAAAGTTACTCAAGGAACATTTAGAGTTCACCACTCTATAAAAAAAGACAACCATGAGATATCATCTCACTCCAGTAAGACTAGCAAAATTTAACAGAACAGCAAGCAACAAATGCTGGCGAGGTTGTGGAGAGACT
>NW_006399751.1:12224482-12225096 GCF_000299155.1 Elephantulus edwardii | reverse complement strand
AATTCCTTTGAAAAAAAAAATTTTTTTCCAAAAGTGAAATGTTGAAGTTAAAGTATTTGCACACTATGTGGTGTGACAGATTCGGCGCCTCTCCACCTCAATCTGTCTGTCATTCAACTGCTTGCCAAAACTGTAGAATCAGCTGGAGATTTTGGGTTCCTCTTGAAGGTAAACAGTTCTCTAGTCCTGTTGACACCTCACGAAAGTAACTTTGGGCTTATTCTTGAAGCCCTTGTGACAATTCATTTCATTGAGAATGAAATAAAATATTTATATTGCTATATTTTAAAACCTTTTGTAAGTTGATATTTTTCCATTTGAATAAAATGTCCGTGTGTCGCTATAAGTCACAGATGACTCAATGGCACCTAACAACAACTACAACAAGAAGCATCAATGCAATGACTTAGAGAGCTCAGCCTTGAAAACTACTATTTCGTTTTCATTGGAAGGGGTTTGAAGGCTATGAAATTAAAAGTGTGATATGGTAAAGTTTCTGAAACATTAAATATCTACATGTTATTTTCATACAGTTTCACTATTCATGCCCTACTAAGACATGGGAAGAGGAATATATTTCTTTTGATTGTTGTTGTTGTTATGTGCCGCGAGTC
>NW_006399751.1:12174966-12223262 GCF_000299155.1 Elephantulus edwardii | reverse complement strand
TTCTCCTCATAGAACCCAGCCTCTCGGATAATCTGCTCTGCATACAAGTTTAAAAGGTATGGAGATAGGACACATTTCTTTTGATAGACAAATTTAAAAAAAGAATTAAAAACAATTATTCTTTAAAAACTTTTTCATTTCATTGAACGGAGAAGAGAAAAAAAGTAGAAAATGTGCAAGTATGCTTATTTTGAAATCAAGTACCTTTTTATTATTTTCAATGCACATGAACTTCCCTTAATCTTAAAACTATTTTGTGCGTTGATGGGTGTGTGAGGTGAAGGGGTAGTAAAGGATCTTTTGTGAAAAACAGTTTATTCAAACTCCATAAATAAATCAGAATAAAATAAAAAAATTAAAACCCTATTCTGTGGCTATATGTCTTCCTCCATATCTCCTTTCACTTAATTTCCCCATGTTTTCATATAATTAAAATTTCACTGCTTTAGTGAAATTTTCTAAAAACCCAATACCAAACAAACAAACACACAACTTCATTTAACTTCCATTAGAAAATGGAATATAGTTATATGGCACATTATATGTCCAGCTGGTAACCAAAAGGTTGGAAGTTCAAATCTATCAGATGCTCCAAGAGAGGAGAACAGTCTTAACATTTATAGCCTCAGAAACACAGTGAAAAAGGATATGAGTTGAAATGGACTTGATGGTAGTACAAAATGCCATTAAAACCCCTTGCATTAAAATAACAGTAATAATGTATGTTTTTATTCTTTGTCTTCAACTCAAAAGCACCTAACAGTAACAATTTAAAAAATGACTTTTTACAATTTTTTAAATGTTTTTTTTTAATTTTAAATTGATTTTCATGAAAGTTTACAGAGACTTTGGATTTCCATTCATTCATTTTTGCGCTTTTCTCCCAGCCCACCCCTCCCCTCAATTTGCTTTTCTTTTTGAAAAGTAAAAGAAAAAAATTCTTTCATTGTTATTCAATCCCTTCCCCCAAGTCAACTCCACTATGCTACCTTGAAATAAATGTTTGTGAACCCAAACAGTGTATTTAAATATTTTTGGAAGTTTGACGCAAAGGAATATACTTTTTAAATGTTCTGCTCCTTTCTAAATGAATAACAATACATTGTTCAATACTTCAGGAAAATGAATATTAGTTTCTGAAATATGACAGAAACTGTAACAAAACAAATTCCTTAAATTCATGTAAAAGTTGATATAGATGGGGATGGTGATAGCAAGGATAGAAAGAGCAGAGGGGAGAGGATAGTGTGGAAAGGTTGAGAGACAAGGCAAGAAAGAGAAAGAAAGACAAAGAGATTTTCCTTCTCAGGGCCATTGAAATGCTCCTAATCACCTTGGAAAAAAGTGGCGATGAAGAAGGTGAAGGAAGAAGTTCAAGCTTCACTGCAGTTATTGGTAAGAGGAAGGTCCCAGGAATTGACAGAATTTCAGTTGAGATGTTTTAAACAGATGCTGCCCTGCGTATGCTCGCTGAGCCTATGCCAAGAAGTTTGGAAGACAGTTACATGACCAACTGACTGGATGGGATCCGTATTTGTTCTCATTCCCCAAAAAACCCAATCCAACAGAGGAATTGTGCTGCCAAGCCAAAAGCCAGGGTCTGCATCCCCACTGACAGCGAGAGACAGATGCACAAATTTGCTGGTGCAATTCGTCGCCTCTGAAAACCCAATGGAGAGTCAACCATGAGTTAGTTGTGACTCAATGCCAGTTAGGGGTTTTGTTTTTTGTGTGTGTGGATTTTTCCTGTTACTTGAGAGAGAAAATTATTCTTATTTTGTAGTGACTTCATTTGTTTCATTGCAGCCTGCCCTACCCAAACCCTTTTCATTATGTTCTACTATGTATTCAGATATTTAAAATTCTTATTATTGTTGTTTTGGTACCCTTATTAAAGTACAAAAAAAATAAATACAAAAGTCTTACAAAAAAAAAAGAAGAAGAAGAAGAAAGATCTAGATTTCACAGCTGTCCCTTTCAGTTGGGTAGTGGGCATCCTGTTTTCTCAAAATAGAAAGACTTAGAGCTCGGAAGGGGGGCGAAATCAATAAAAAAAACACTCTTTATGAGGTTTCTGTTCCTATGCAGATAATCCAGTGTTCTATAGAAATTTAGAGTCTGCATTGCATTAGAATTACGTCCAGATAATGCAGCCTGCATTTGAATTTCAAATCTGCACGTGGTTGCATTTATTACTAAGCTTTAGCTTAGAGCAGAGCAGATGGTTCTCCTGTGCTCCAGATCAAATACTGTCAACCACTTATATGATCATCTGCATTGGGGTTTTGATTTAAATAATCGAGCTTCTGCAGTCGGTGCTTCTGAAATCGGACCTGCTTCTTGCAGCTTTTCCAGTTGTGGCAACCAGTTTAGGCTCTTGACCAAAGACTATTTGTATTAATCCAAGAATGAACGGGGAGGGATAGAGTCTTTCTATGTGTTCGAATACAAATCTTCAGGCCCACATCCCAGCTAATCATGCAGATAACACCGTACTTACTATGATGGACAATTAACTCCAGAGAAGGAAAAAATGGGATCAATTTATTTCTTGCTTTTGTAGATTATTTGCAAAAATATTTCGATTAGTCTCCTGAGAAACTTTCTCATTCTCCTGGGATCCAAATTTCTGGGGAAACTATTAAGGCCTTTTATGGAACCTTTTGTGTTTTGAGCCCTATAGAAATTGGTTTCTGGGAAATGCCTTTGAGTCAAACAATTGTCTAGAAAAACTGGGCTAGATTGGAATCATGTTTAGTATAAATTTTAACTCTTCTATTTGTTGTTTCTGCATATAGAAAAGGTAAGAAGATAAGACACATCCCTGGAGTACACCCTTTTGAACACCAATTTTGAATGATTCAGTGTTCCGTTGTTCTGTTCTGTCAACTGTCTCCTGGTCCAAGTATAGATTTCTCATAAGCACGATCAAGTGTTCTGGGGTTCCCATTTTTTTCAGAGTTAGCCACAGTTTGTTGTGGTACACACAGTCAAATGCCTTTGCATAGTCAATGAAACATAGATAGACTTTCCTCTGGTACTCCCTGTTTTCAGCCAAGATCCATCTAACATTAGGTACAATATCCCTAGTACCACGACCCCTTCTAAACCCAGCTTGCACTTCTGGCAGTTCTCTGTTGATATGCTGTGCCAGTCGCTTTTGGATAATCTTCAGCAGAATCTTGCTTGCATGTGATAGTAATGATACTGTTGGATAGTTTTTCCACACTCTGTCAGATCACCTCCCCCCTACCCCCCGCCAAATGGTAACAAATATCGATCTCTTCCAGACAGTTGGCCAGGTGGTTGTCCTTCAGATTTCTTAGCACAACTTGAATTTCTCTATGAGGATAAATGTGGCATCAGGATTGGAAGATGATTCATCAACAATCTGTGTTATGCAGATGACACAACCCTTCTTGCTGATACAGAGGCACTTGCTTCAGAAGGTCAAGGGCTGCAACCTTCAATCTGGATTGAAGCTCAATATCAAGAAAACAAAGATTGGTGACAGGGTAAATTGACAGGATTTTGTAAACAGCTTTAATTTGCTTGGCTCAATAATCAACAGTCTTGGCTCCAGCAGCCAGGAAATTAAAAGATGTTGGAAAATTTGGCTGTCAGAGACTTCTCCAAAGTACTGAAGACCAATGCTGTTAATCTGAAGTCTAAAGTACACCTGATACAGGCCATGGTCTTTGCAATTACTTGCTATGCTTCAGAGAGCTGGACAATGACTTGAGATGATAAAAGAACTGATGCCATTAAGCTGTGATGTTGGAGAAGAGTATTGAATATACCATGGACTACTGAAAGAATGAACAGGTTCATCCTAGAGAGAGTGAAACCAGGCTGCTCCCTGGAGGCAAGGATTCTGAAGCTCCTTCTGACATATTTTGGACATGTTGTAAGGAGTCATCCTTGGAGAGGGACATCATGCTTGGGAGGGTGGAGGGACAGTGCAGAAGAGGAAGACTCTCAATGAGATTCTTTGATTCAGTGACTGGGATGATGGAGGTGGGTGTATCGGAGACAATAAGATTGGCACAGAATAGAGCAGGGTTTAGGGCTATTGTAATAGGGTCGTTAGGAGTCACAGGTAACTCGACACTTAGCAACAAGAACATTTGTTCTTTAAATTCCATTATGAGATATATATATATATAGATATGTATATCTATATATATATATATCCTAAATAAATAAAAGCTGCAACATGAAAAGATGGATGTATACATACTCATTTGATGTAAACATTATTCATAAACACAGAGAGAATTACCACAATTTCCCATCATCAAATGAATGGATAGAGACAGAATGGTGCTTTCACACAATGGAGTATTATGCAACACTGGAAAACAATGAATTTGTGTACTCTACAACATGATTCTAGGGAATATTATGCTGACTTAAATAAGTCAGTGACCAAAAGAACAACTGTGTTTAAGAGCACTGCTAAGGGAGCCTTCAATATGAATTGCAACTTAACATCAAGAAAACAAATATCCTCGCCGCTGGGCCAATAGGCAGCAGTATAATAGAGAAAGAATTCATCTTAGTAGGATCCACAATTTGGACTCTTAATACCAGCAGTCAGGAGATCAGGAGCTACATTGCTTTGGGCAAGGCCACTGTCAGGGACGTCTCCAAAATAGTGAAAAGCAATGATTTCAATTTGAAGACTAAGACGCACCTGGTTTAGACCATGGTCTGAAAGTCAATGGCTGTGTGTCTGAGTGCTAGACAATGAATAAGGATGACATTGATGCCTTTGAGTTTTGGTATTGTAGAAGAGTACTGAATATTCCATGGACTCTTAAAAGAAAAATAGATGTGGCTCGGAAAAGTGCCAAGTACTTCATGGAAGCAAAGATGGCAAAGCTTTGTCTCTTGTATTTTGGACATGTTGTTAGAAGAGATTACTTCTTGGAAAGAGATGTCATGCTTGGACAGGTGAGGGTTAGTGAAAGAGAGAATATCCATTAGTGAGACGGATTGATAGTGTGGCTGTAGCAATGGGCTCAAGTGTGTCAGAGATGATGAGGATGGCACAGGATAGGATAGGATAGGATAGGATAGGATAGTTCTATTGTTCATAGGGTTGCGCTGAGTCTTACTATACTCAATGGTGTCTAACAGCAACAACAACAACAAAACAACAAACAACCAAACACAAGTGAGTTTTGGTGGCTCGGTAGCAAAGAATCCTGCTGCCGACACAAAAGTATTTTATTCTAATCTACCAGCTACCATACAGGAGAAAGACGATCAACTCCTGTGGTTCGTTGACTCTGAAAACCCACTGGAAGGTTAAGTATGGATTGATTACAACTAAAAGTTACCCACCACCAACAACAAAAAAGTTAGATTTATGCAGAGAGAGAATCATTCCAGTTTAGCTACCAGGCAGGAGAATGGAGAAAAAAAAATAATTAACAGACAACAAATATTAAGATGTTCTTTTTCTGTACTGTCAAGAGGAATTGACGTATAGTTGAGTCTCCAGCAGGCTCTCTGGGGCGGTAAATTGCATGGGAGATTACCCCATGCAAAAGGGAACAACAAGAATAAGAACAATGCCAATATGTTGTGTGTATTGTGATAGACTTTCTGGAACAAAATATGCAGGAATGATTGATGCAGAAACCAATATATATTGTGTACTTTCTCTCAAATCATGATTTTTTTAAAAGCAGTGTTGTATGAAAAAAAAATCCTTCCTGAGCACAGATTTGTTTATCCAATCTGTTCTAACTCACATTGCAAGAGTGTTCAGTGGTTGATAGTTTTCAAAGTAGATGTTTCTTCCAAGAGGCCTTGGCTGATTCCTATTTGCCATCATCTAGTTGGCAGTTGAGTATCTTCACCTTTTGCACCAGTAGGCGATTCTATCTATTTCTTATTTTCATGATGTGCCTTAAGGTTGGTTTTGACTCAGAATGACCCCATGTTCAATAGAACAAGAGTGTCAGCCTGACAGTCATTGCTGTGTTTGAATGCATGGTTGCAATGACCAGTCACCAAAGTAATCTTTCTTGTTTGGGCCTTTTATTTCTGACTCTCTTCTTCACCAAGCATGTCTGTCTCCAGGAACTGATCCCTCCAGATGACACACACAGAGGACACGAAATGAAGAGCTGCCATCCATCCTTGCTTCGAAAGAGCATTTTGATCGTACTTCTGAGACAGGGTCTTTCATTCTTCTGGCGATCCCTAATATACCGAATTTTTTTGCCAACATCATAATACAAATGCATAAGTTCTTCTTTATTTGTTCTCTAGATTTTCCATGTGAGTTAAGCGGTTTAAAATGTCATGGCTTGGGCTAGGCACCCCATTGTCCTTAAAATACTGTCTTTGGGTTTTTTAACAATTTATAAAGATCTTTTGCCATTCACAATTGTGTCCTCTTGAATAAAGCAGAACAAAGCCCATGGAGAAGTTCTGGTGACTTTGTCATAAAGAGTTGAGCTGTCAAGTAAAAAACAGGTGAGGTGAATCCACCGGCTGCTCCTGAAAAGGCTTTGGAGTGTCCGTTATGAGTTGGTCTCAACTTGTCAACAAAGAATGAGTTGAGACTGCTTCTGAAGTATTTCATTAGTACAAACTGTGAATCTGATCCTCAATTTGTCTTATATACTGACTCTATAGCTTCTGATCTTGCTACCAGTTCTAATCTATCTGATGAGAAATTAAATCAAAGGCCCAAAACTCTAAGTTGTTTTTGATATATCTTTGTTCAAGGTCCCTAAAAGCATGCAGCCTGGAACCTTTAATCTGGAGCTAGAGATGGTGCTATCAAGACTGGTGTTGAGTCAGTCTCCAGGAGAATTTCACAGATTGTTTAATTGAACTGAGAACATGATCAGAACGCCCAGGAACGCTAGATCATTAGTCATATCATGGGGGGAAGCAGATGGCTTTCTTAGAAGAGGGAGTTTTCACCTCCCACGAATTTGGACACCGTTACAGAAGAAGACCTACTTGTTCAGGGAAATATGTGTGAGGTATTTTCAACCAGAATGTGTACCTTTGCTTTTCCAGCACGCCATTATCATACAGAGGGACAATGTGGAATGAATTTCAGCAACAGATTTTCAGGCTTCAGACAGAAGGGTTAAAGTCATCTGAATTATCATTATGGACTTAAACCTATTTACAGTGCATTGCTATGCAGAGTAAATGTGTGTACAAAGCGGGAGTGGCGTCCACTTCCTAAACAACGTGCCTCGGGAACCTCTATGAACATTGATAAGTGTCTATAGTTGTAAAGGAGCTTCAGGCCTTTTGTTCATAGGGTCGCCAAAAGTCATGCTCATCTCAAGGGCAATCAAAAACAACAACATGTATGTATGTATGTATGTATGTATACACACATGCACGTATATGCACATATAAAAGTTAATGCCTAAAATTTATCTGCTGAAATGATATCCTAATTTCATTTCATTTTTTTAAAGAAAAATTATTGAGAAGGACCATTTGTATAACAATGAGTAAAACTGGAACACAGATGCAGATGAGAGAGCATGTTATTTAGGAAGAAGTACAGTAAAATCATATTCAAAATCATAGAGGCCTATTTAGGCTTCCTGATTCTAAGATTCACAGGTTTTTTTTCTCTATTATTTAGGGAACAGTTCTTAATCAAGGCCTGTTTTACACCTGATGTGTTTATTTAATGCTGAGTCTTTTCATTTCCATTCTGGTTTTAGACTTCTAATTTTTTCTATCACTAGTTTTACAGCTCAGGAGTGAAAGAGAGTTCAATTTCACATGGCATATGGCAAGAGCTAATGGCAGTGAAAGACTAGGTAAGAAGAGGAAATGTCATGACAGAGTCTTATTTGATGGGGTTTCCCCCCCACTCTTTTTAAAAAAGCATCAAGTGCACCTAGGTGTTTCTGGAAGGGAGACACCAGTATCAGGAATAGAAAAGACAGGAGATGGAGCTTGCCTTGGAAAGACAAGGATGAACTTGGTCTGGAGCAGTCTGTGCTGGTGAGGAGACCACTCACTGTAGATCCTGGTTTCTTATTCCACTCTTAGGGAAACAGGAAGAATTTAGTTGTTCTAATGGCAGTGGAAATGTGATGCCATTTCCCTACCCTGATTTCTTTATTGACTGCCAGTAAAGCAGTATAAAAGAACACTTACGTGAGGAAGAAATAAGTGGCATCAAATGTGTGTAAATATGCATTTATTGCTCATACGGCTATACGTAGAGAATCATAATGTATTTAAAGGAATCTGTAGGAAAATCTTAGTCCTTGTGATTTACAGCCTCTGAAGACCTGCTAGAGTGTCCGCCGTGACTCTGGTTTGACTCCGTGGTAATGAGCGCACACATACACATTTCAGGAGTTCAGGTGACAAGAGTCAGCCTGGAGCCATGCTGCTGACCCAGAGGCTATCCCTCCAGTGGTTCGAATCCTCCAGTGGCAACTCGGGAGAAAGATGCGCAGACTCATATGTGCTTTACAGCTTTGGAAACCTGGAGGAAGGTCAGTCAGGAATGAATTTCAACCTCATGACTGTGACTTTGACTTTGGGATAGATATTTGAAAGATCTCTGGCGGCGCAGGACACAGTGATTTGCACTGTTAATCCAAAGACTGGGTGTCACCAGCAGTTCCAGTCCACCAGCTATTCTGTAGAGAAAGGAGGACAGTCCCCCGCCATTGCAGTCTGCAGCCTCGGTGACCTGACGGATGGTCTCTGTGAGTTGAAGCCAATCGGACAGCAGCAAGTATACATGCGTTTGTATTTATTTTTTAAAACAACATACAAAACAAGAATAAGCAATTTTAAGTAAATTATTATATATCAAAAGACAAATATATATTTGCTTTTCACATTTATCTATTTTTAGACATTATTAATGTGTATAGTCATAATTCGTTAAATATATATAAAATCAGTACATCAAAATAAGTATATCTAAAGGAAACTATATTTTGATATTTTGCTTAACTGAATTGTATTGAGCATGATAAAGAAGTCATATTTTATAGATTACAAATAAAATTCCTTTTGTTGTATCATAACTGAGACTATAGAAACTTATTTTTTACTAATGAAGGGAGTTCTGGTGGCATAGTGGTAAGGTGTGGTTTGAATCCATCAGCTGCTCCATTGAAAAAAAAATGGGCCATCTCTTCCTGTGCAATTACTGCCTTCGAAAGCTCGAGTCAGATCTGACTTGGCCATAGGTAGCAACAACAATAAACAAAAATCCTCTTTGTTTCTTTTTAGTTCATATTTCACTCCCACCAAATCTCTTTTTTGAATCTGATGGTTGTTAATATTGTGGTTATTAGATTTCTTGGGTTGGGTCTGCTTAAATTTTCATTTCCACTTCAAACTATTTAGATACTATTACTCAACCTCCATGACTCTTAGTTTTTCTTTGTAAAAGATGATAATAACATTTGGTCTCAGAGATTCATTCCACAGCTTAAATTAATTAGTGTGTGAGAAGTATCTTGTAAAACATGTGTTTCATACTAGGTACCTGATATATGTTTCTCCCTATCTCCTTTACCTTCATTGAACAGGAAAATATAAATCAATGCCTAATGACATGTGGGAATAGAGAAAATTGCATTTTCACATAAACAAGTTTCTGATAATTTATTATAACTTAGGGACACTTTTTTTTTATGGAAACACATTTCAAATTATAATTTGACTTCCTATAGCCTGGGAACACTAAACACATCATAAAGTACAAAAACAAATATTTACAAAGACAGATGCACAAGCGCATTTCCATTACTACCGTATTTCCCCAGGGAACTCACCTGACCTGCAAAGGTTTCTATAAGTTTGTAAAAGGAAATAAAATAGGTGAATTTCTCCTGAAGGTATCAGCGGAAATATTTCCTGAGTACCTCACTATAGAAAACGGAAGCTGGTAATTTCAGATGTGTTTAGTAATGTGAAGACACTTGTTTGGTAGATATGTAGACTTCCTGTTCCTGCTAAAGAGAACAGGGAGCCCCATTTCGTATGTTGTTGTTGTTGTTGTTGTTATGTGCCATCGAGTCGTTTGCGACCCATAGCGACTCTATGTACAACAGCCCTAAACCCTGCTCTATCCCGTGCCAATCCCATTGCCTCTGATACATCCATCCCGATTACCCCAGTCACTGAATCAATCCACCTCATAGAGGGTCTTCCCCTCCTGCGCTGTCACTCCACTCTACCCAGCATGATGTCCCTCTCTAAAGACCTGTCTCTCCCTTACAACATGTCCAAAGTATGTCAGACGAAGCCCCAGAATCCTTGCCTCCAAGGAGCAGCCTGGTTAATGAAGTGAAAACAAGCTAAAATTCTATAGTTAGGTCAACCTTTGCCTCTTTGAAGCTTTGTATCACTGAAGTTTTTCCTCACGTCCTTCTAGTTTCTTTCCGTCATTAATTCTTTGATTGTTGTTGTATTTCCATAGAAATGGACTAAAGTTGAGTTTGTTGTACGTGTCTGTCATGACCTTTTGTGTGGCTGGCCACTCTGTTGATGATATACCACCCTCCTATTATGCTACTGTCCCTCCTTGTGTATGTTGCTGATGTAATAGTTCAACAGTTGGTGCTGGATTGTAGGCTTATTCTAAAATGCTTGTGTGTGATGTGGAGAACCGGGCAGCGTGATGTATAATGTACTTGGATGATAAAATGTAAGTGGTTTTGAAGCAGTCCCTTCCAGTAAATACCACAGCCTTGGAAACTCAATCGAGAGTCTCTATTGAGAAGGGGAATTGAGTTGACAGTGGTTATTCTTTATTTACTTTTTTCCTCCTTGTGAACATTTGACCATTATGTCTTTGTTGTTGTGTACCATTGAGTCAGAAACGGACCATAGCAGACCCTCCAGTGGGTTTTCAGAAACAGTTAATCTCATGAGAGGAGCTTGCCCGTCTTTCCTCCTGCAGAGCAGCTGGGGGGATTCAAACTATGTGTCTTTAGTATTGCAGCTCTTCTTCTTACCACTAGGCCACCAGAGCTCCCTATTCGCCTTTAGGATGGCCAAGATGTAGCATTTTTCTATCGATAGTGTACTTATCACTGTATTTGTTTCACTGTATGTATTCTTTTTTCTTTTTTTTACTAGTTTGTTTACAAAATTCTAATACAAATTTAAACAAATTCTTTCATTTTCCCTCACACCTAATTTGTACAACCCACTGATTAATCCCCGCTTCCCCCTGTACATCCACATCCCTCTGCTTCCAGCCTCTCCCACCCCTCCTGGATCCTTATACTCATTCTACAATAACGGTCTTATGCAATATTTATCCTTGTGGAACTGAGTTAGTTCACTCAGCATAATGCTCTCCAGTCCTTCTGCATGTATTCTTATTGAAACCTCAGTGTAGCATTAATTATGTTTAGTCTCATGTTATAGCTGGGGAAATTAGGTTTCAAGAAGCCAAGTAATCTACTCACAAACAGCCCTGGTGGCACAGTGGTTAAGTGCTTAGGTGAGAATAGAAAAGCTGGAGGTTTGAACTCACCAGCTCCATGGTAGGACCATGTGGGAATCTGCTTCCCAAAAGATGACGGCCTTGGAAACTCTCTCAGGCAAGTCTGCTCTGTCCTGCAGGGTTGGTGTGAGTGAAAATAAACACAATGGCAATTGATTGTTGTTGTTGTTATGTGCTGTCGAGTTGCTTGTGACTCATAGTGACCCTATGTACAACAGCCCTAAACTCTGCTCTGTCCTGTGCCAATCACACCGTCTCTGGCACTCCCATTCCGATTATCCCAGTCACTGAATCAATCCACCTCATAGAGGGCCTTCCTCTCCTGCGCTGTCCCTCTACCCTCCCAAGCATGATGTCCCTCTCCAAGAACCTGTCCCTCTTCACAACATGTCCAAAGTATGTTAGACGGAACCTCAGAATCCTTGCCTCCAAGGAGCCACCCGGTTTAAGCCTTTCCAGGATCAATCTGTTTGTTTTCCTAGCAGTCCATGGTACTCTCAATAATCTTCTCCAGCACCACAGGTCAAAGGCATCAATTCTCCTTCTATCCTCCTCGGTCATTGTCCAACTCTCTGATGTGTAACAAGTGATTTTGAAGACAATGCAAAGGAAATTGATTACCTTTCTTAAATGAAAATGATTGTTAAGGAGAAGTGTTCCGCAACTCAACGTTTCCAGTCTTTTCACTGATTCTAGAAGTTCACGAAGAAAGCGATAAAAAGGAAAACTTGAGGCTACATTATTTCCATGAATTCAGAGTCTGAAAGTTCGCTGTCCAATAGTCCTGGGTTTCATTAAGAATGATGACAAAGAAGTGTCTGTAAATTCCTATTGAGTTTAAAATCTATATGTAAACCTGCATGGCAACAGCAACTTCATTTTAATTTGCTTATTTAGGTCCATCTCAGAGGATTTTGACATGAAAATAAATGCTCTAAAATGAAGCTGAGACAGGGTGCTGAAATATAAATGAAGACACATTGGAAAAGAAATGGAAGCACAAAATTGATTCCCACAGTTCAGGCTCTGGGCTTCCTTCATTAATTGTTCTGTCTACTCTGGTTTTTCATGGTATGCACCGTACAGAATGCTCTGCAAAATGTTTCATGACAAAGAAGATGCTTTCAGTTGAGATCTCTTAAACTCATAATGATCCCTCAAAGTCAAACCTGCGCACAGAAAACGACGGCAGAACGAGCAAGTGTCTCAGACCCTGAAGGGGAGCTGGGCGGAGAAGCAAAGCAGGTCCATTCCGTTTAGGAATTCAGGATTATCGTGTGGCTTCTTCCCCTAAAAGAGGTTTACAGGCATTGGTGGACTCGTGGCAAGAAGCTGGGCTGCAATTCCGATGGCACGTGGTTGGATTCCACCAGCTGTTCCAGGGGAGAAAGATGCACTGTCTCCCCCTCTGTAATTAACTGCCTCGAAAACCTGCCCGAGGGTTAGCTATGGGTTGGTTCTGTCTCAATAGTGCATGACAACAATATATAGTATTCTTATACTCTAAATTATAATACGCAGCACATACTTGGTACTTATTTGTCCTTTGTGTTGTTAGATTTACATTCTTTTGCTTTATCTATCCTGGAAAAAGTGCCAAACGAAATCTTGACCCTTTTAGCGTTCTGAATAATAGGTTGGTTTTGTTAAATTCTCGAGTTATTTTTGACATCTCTTCTTTGTATCTGAATCCCAGATACATTGATTGAGAACTCCTAGTGTTTATCTTCAAGGTATCCTCGAATCCCTGTGAAGTGGGACAGCTTAACAAAGGTGGAAACATCCAGATACTGTTCATATTCTTTCCAGTAATTCAAAGTCAGTTGACTTATATATACTGCGTCGTTCTACCAAGTCCTTCACATTTTACAGAAAATGACAGCCGTGAACAACCTTTCCAGGTAATATGTACCCTTTCAATTAAAAATTTTCTCTGCGAGCCTCTCTATGGAGACTCAGTGCCTGCCATTCAAACATGTATTAGAGTCTTAAAGAATATTGAGACCCTTTAGAGACACCTCCTCTAAGTAGGAACTTTTCTGGCTGTGAGCATTTAGAGTAGACATTTAAGTTCTGTGTTAATGCTGGCCCATATGAAAAAGACTCTTACGGACAAGTTTGAAGTGAAAATGAAATGCATTGTCTCAAGGAACTCATGATTTTTAGTCATTCTGTTCTGAGGGCGGGTGTTGTGTTCAGAGGGAGGGTTCTGATGGGGAGTTGGGTGGAGAAGAAAAACAGATCCATTTGATTCTGGATTATCATGTGCCTGCTTCTCTAACTCCACATGTGTCATATTGTATGATGGTTAGTAACCACTAAATAGCTAAGAAATTAATTCATGGTGAAGTAATGACTAAGGAGGATAGAAGGAGAATTGATGCCTTTGAGCTGTGGTGCTGAAGAAGAGTATTGGGGATACCGTGGACTGCTAGGAAAACAAACAGATTCATCCTGGAAAGTGTTAAAGCTGGCGGCTCCCTGGAGGCAAAGATTCTGAGGCACCATCTGACATATTTTGGACATGTTGTAAGGAGAGACCGGTCCTTGGAGAAAAACATCATGCTGGGTAGAGTAGAGGGACAGCGCAGGAGGGGAAGACCCTCTATGAGGTGGATTGATTCAGTGACTGGGGTAATTGGGATGGGTGTGTCAGGGGCAATGAGATTGGCACAGGATAGAGCACGGTTTAGGGCTGTTGTACATAGGGTCGCTATGAGTCGCGAACGACTCGACGGCACTTAACAACAACAACAAGGAATTGTACTAGCTTCTTTTCTTGAGAAAGAGAAAACTGTCTCATCTCGAAAAATCTAATGGAAGTTCATCATGCAACAAAATCAACTTGAGGGTTTTGGTTTAGTTTTTAAGGCCAGGGAAAGGACTCTATGTGGAGTCAGGGAAAGAGATGAAAAAACACGGCTGCTAGCTTCAAGGCTGGAGAATCAAATCCGCCAGCTGTCCCACTGGGGTTTTACAGTCTTGGAAACTCCAGGAGGCATGTCTGCTCTGTTTTATAGGGTCACTGTGAGTTGGGATTGATTCAACAACAGTGAGCTTTTAGGTCAAGGAGATCTTCCTTGTTTCTATTCCATTCTCTCCTATTCCATCCATTGCTACTTGCCTCTTATTTTTCTTTCATTTACCCTCTCTGGACAATTTCTACTAAATCAACATGAAAATAGTTTGTCGAGTTTCCTTTTTATGAAGTTGCAAGGGAAGGCCTCTTTAGCTAACTCTAACATTTCTTCTCAAGAGACAATTTTTCTTTCACAAATATTGAGCCTTCTTTATGGCATAAATGTGGTATAATAGTATGCTAGGAGAAGCTCTTTGTCTCATAAAAAATTACTAGAAGGTTTCCTACAATTCAGGATATTTATGATTACAAAATTGGAATGAGGATAGAGAGGAGACTAAATAAACAATTCAGAAGGCTATAAAAATGACCCTACCCTTCTGCCCTGTGAAACTTAATAATAGAATGAATTACAATGCAACTCATCCAGTGTGACCGAGAGGCTAGAAAAGGTTGTTTACCTCAGTCAGAGCATACTGATGTTTCCCTGATTACAATATATTATGATTTCAGCTACCTAAGAATATGGTTAAGCAGTTACCAAGGTAATTCAATCTTTTCTTGGATGAAACTGCCAATTTCTAAGTAGCTAGTGTCAACAGATGTCTCCGATATCCTCTGGTACATAATCCATCAACTAGGAAAAGATTCCTAGAGTGGCCCCCCTCCCTATGCTTGTGCAGTAATCAAGAATAAATGAGATGCTTACCTGGCAGGGGAGATACCATGATCAAGAAAGGTGCTTTTCCCATGGCAGGTTCATCCACTCAGTGCACTCTGGATGTGCTGACCCCTGCAATTTTCTCAAATGTGGGAAACTTGACTGCATAATTTGTGGTAGTGGGGGGACTGCATTTGCACTTACCCCTGAATAAAAATAAATAAGTACATGAAAGAAAGAAAAGAAAGAAAGAGAGAGAAGAGAAGAGAAGAAAAAAAAGAAAAGAAAAGACATGGACATCCAAGAGGGTCCAAGGTAATGAATTTACCTGGAACTAAAAATATTACTTTTCAATGAACTTTAATAGTAACTGAGTTGAACTTGCTAAGTACTGAGTTAAATGAGGACCTCAGATGATACAGACACAGGATATCAGTCATAATGAAGGAACTCTGGTGGCATAGTGCCCAAAACATTGGGCTACTGTGAAGTCAGCAGTTTGAATCCACTAGCCCCTCCATGAAGAAACAAAGAGAAGCCTCCTGGAAAACTTCCTGAAAAGTTTCCTTTAAAGCCTCAGAAGCCAATGCAAGGGTTTGGGGGGCTTTTATGGGAAGGGACTGTTAACGTTTTGTCAATCATCGTTGAAAGAAAATCAACAAAGCCCCTCAAACTCATTGCTTTTGAGTTGGAACTGACTCCTAACTAACCATGTAGTGGGTTTTTGAAGGCTATAAATCACATGAAGGGAGTAAGGCTGCTGAATTACTTGCTTATCATACAAGTTACGGACATTTCCTTTTATTATTTCTTTGTCAAAAAATAAGTAAATTATTCCTTGCCGAATGTAACTTCATTTGCCTATTTATTTTATTTTGCTATTACTTTAATAAATTGCCTGTTTTCTTCCTAGTGAGCAGACACCCTCCTTCAGCAGATTCTGAGAAGACTGCCAGGAGGCATTTGTGTGTATAATGTCCCTTCAGCTTACATATATCTAATCATAATGTAACACAATTGAATGACTTGTTTTAAAAGTTGCTCGTTAACTTGATTGGCAGTTTTTGATCACCTCTAATGAAATATTGCTGCGTGATATAGCCACACTTACAAATACTAAAATCTTGTGTGATCTCGATCATTCTGTAATCACGTTGCATTAGTTAGAGCTCATCTTGTGTGATCTCTAACACATTGTGATTATGTTGGATTTTCTGTTTTCAGGAATGCGTGTTATTATTTTCTATTATCTAAATCTAAATAATAAATGTTCAAGGTTTCATTAAACAGAAACACTCTTGAAATTAGTATTTTTCAGCTTCCCCCTCCCTATCCCTTAAACGAGAGTGAGTATCATCTGGCAAGAAGAAATAAGCAGAGATAAATGATGCTGCATTTCGTTTTCTTTGTAAGAAACATTAAATATGCAACAGATGTTTTGGATTCACAAATAGGAGAGGAAACGAGTGAAAAAGTGACACTGAAAATGTTACGGTCACAAGTCTGTGGCTTGCTTGCTGCCACTGGGTGACAACCTTGTATGTTTGTATGTTTGTATGCTCATTTCCTGGTGACTGGGTGATGGACTTCAGAACATACAAAGTTGTCTCCAGTGAGTCAGCATATGTGTGATCATCTAAAAGTCTAGAAAGAAACTTGCAGCCAGTTATAGTCTCCGTTGCCAATGATATTACCTGTCTGAAGTAGAAATTCTTGCTCAGAAAAGTCATCCCATCTACACTTTCTAACACTTTGATGCAACCCATCTGATTTTCCCCCAGTGACCTTGTTCTGAATTTTGAGTCTGCTTGTTCTCCTGTAAACAACTCTTTCTGTGATGTTCTCAGTCCTGCTGTTTCTCAGTGTTTACTGCCAAAGCCACAAGGTGTCCAACAAGATATTTTAAGAATCAAAATTCTAGTTGTGTTTTGGCGAGCTCTGGTGGCCTAGTGGCAAGAAGCTGCACTGCAATCCCGGAGGTGTGAGGTTCAAATCCACCAGATGTTCTGCTGAAGAAGGAGGAACAATCTCCTCCTGTACCAGTCAGATCTGATTTGACAGTACACACACAAATAAAAATTTTAAAAAAAATTTGTTAGTTGTTTTCATAGTAAGTTCATTGCCAAAGGGTGATGACTTATAAGTTTTGGAAATGAAGGCATGGTGGTTCACGCCACGTTCACTGTAAAATCTGCCCTTAGTCTTTTGGTGCCTGCTTTGTTGGACTTGACTCAATGGCGGTGGGTTTAATTTTAAGTTTCCAAGAAAGGAAGACCCTCGATGAGGTGGATTGACTCAGTGACTGGGGCATTGAGGGGTGGGTGTGTCAGAGACAATAAGATTGGCACAGGATAGAGCAGAGTTTAGGGTTGTAGTACATAGGGTCACTATGAGTCACAGGTGACTCGATGGCACATAACAACAACAACAACAACAACAACCTGTTTAACTTAGATGTTAGAGAACAGAATGGTCAGAAACTAGCCATTCTTTGCTTTCATAAAGGATAGCACATTTGGTCACATTTCATGTACGTATGTAGTAATTTTTTAGTATATAACACATACCTCAATTGAGATTGAGTGTATCAAACATTCAAACGTAGGGGAGATTTTGTTTTTCAAGGACCATGTCTTGACAGATTTGTGATTGTCATAATTGGGGAACACCATGCTATTGGCATCCAGGGAGTGAGAACTAGACATCCAGCTGAACCCTTCATAATGCACATGCTAGTCTTCCACTTTGCCACAGAAAACCAACCATCCAAACCAAAATATTATGAAGTACATGGGAAATCTTATTCTAACATTATTTCATTTTTGGAAAACTCTCAAAAGGAAAGTATTTTGGTGTACAGGTAAAATGTAGAACCTGGAGTTAAGAAATAACTACCACACGTATGTTTTCAGGCTATCTTTATTTAAATTTTCTGGTTGCCTTCATCTTGCACGTGTGTGTGTGCGCATGCGTGTGTGTGTGTGTAATGAAGATACAGATTTGCTATTGCTGATTAGTTTGGGTGACATTTAAACGAGAAATTCTCAGTCTTAAGATACCTTACACTTTCTGCTTTCCTTCTGTGCAAACTCATAGAGTAATGCTGGAAGAAGTCAGGGAGAGAAGACCATGTGGACAGGCAGATCCAGTAACCCCAGCCATACTAGTTTCCTAGCTGAGGTCTCGGGCTTCTCCTGTAGAGTGACCACCTGGATACATATGCATGAATGTGCCATGTGAGACTAGCAAGAGAATTGTCTGGCCAACTCGTAGACAATCAGAAATTTTGTCTTCCTCCTGATGTTTTGTGGTAGATCTCTACACATGAACAGGTAACTCAAATTAATTTTCCAAATGCATCTTCTTAGCTGTTGTTACATGCCATCGAGTCACCTGCAACACATAATGACCCTATGCACAATAGTTCTGAAGCCTGCCCTAATCTCACTGAGCCAGTCTCACTGTCCCAGGTCCACCTGCCCCACCTACCTCAGTCACTGTGTCAGTCCATCTCATCCTGGGTCTTCCTCTCCTGTGCTGTCCCTCCACCCTTCTAAGCATGATACCCTTCTCCAAGGACTGGTCTCTCCTGGCCAAGTACACAAAGTATGTGAGATGGAGTGGTCAAACTCCTTAGTAGATTAAATATATTAAATTATGAGCCATACCAATAGTCACTACAGAAAGGATATTTTTGAGACAAAAAATATTGACAATCTCTAGTTATAGGCATTTTTATTTCTAGGATAGAAAAGAGGAACCGTTATGTACTTTCAATAGGCAACTTGAGACAAAGTCTAGACAGAAAGGCCTGATTTATAAATGAAATACACAATTAGGATATCACAATATAAGTGTATACAGATAGCAACTTCGAGATAGAGATATAGATAGATAAATGGGATGTTTTCAGACTCTTTCTGAGATGGTATTACCAAATGTTTTTTCCCCAGTCTGTAGGTTTTCTTTTCATCATATTGGAAAAAATTTTTGATACACCTAAGGATTTCATCTTTAGAAGTTCCCAGGCATCAATTTTATCGTCTTCAGATTGTACATTTCTGGTTGTCTTTGACAGTCACTTTATACATTGGACTAGTGCTTCTAAGCTTGATCTGACTTTGTCTCTTATGAACGTTAGCGTTTTGGGCTTTACTCTCAAATGTCCAACCAAAAACGAATGGATTGAGAAAATTAGAATTCTATGCAGCACACAGGAACGATGATTTTGTAAATTATTACCTAACTTGGGAAGGACTGGAGAGCATTATGCTGAGTGAACTAACTCAGTCCCACAAGGAAAAATATTGTGTAAAACCATTATTGTAGAATGAGTATAAGGATCCAGGAGGGGTGGGAGAGGCTGGAAGCAGAGGGATGTGGATGTGCAGGGGGAGGGAGATTGATCATGGGGTTGTACAATTTGATGGATGTGGGGTGGAGGCGGGGGTATGAGAGAAACTGAAAGAATCTGTTATCAAAAGCTATTCAAATTTTGTAAATAGTCTAATTTTTTTTAAAAATAGGATGCTTTCAAAGATGGGACAAATATATCTATGTGGAAATATGTGTACATGTATATGCATACATATATAACTCAGGATTTTTTTAAAAAAATATAACAATAGATGCTTATTTGCTGGATTTGGGTTTGGTGGGATTTTCTGTTTGTTTAAAATGGGGCCAGAGAGCAAATGCATCTCATTTTTTTTAAAAATGAAGGAATGTAGAGTAAAATGATTCATTAAGTGCATATGCTATGATTATTTATGAGATGCTAACTAGGTGTATGACATGCTAATTATAAAGAAAATTCACATTTGGTAGATCTCCAGGTGTTTTTCTGGAGCCTTCTTTTCTCCTGGGTCCAGTTGCTCTTCTTTGAAAAGGAATTTTGTACCATTTTTCGGACTTCACTAAAAGAAGTGGAAGAAAAAAGTTCAAGAGGCCATTACACTTTTCTTTTTGCTAACTTAGATAGTAAAAGAGAGTAAGAAAATGAAAAGGTATGACTATTATGGGAAAATGAAATTTCATAATATATTTTCTAAGGGGAAACATTTATCACTTAATGTCAACAGTGGGATTGTACTGTTGAGAAACAACAACTTAGAGAAGTGAGGAAGAGTGGGAGGGGGAACAGAAAATGTTAGCTTAATAAAAGGAAGAACAATGATCCAGCAAAATAATGTTTGAAGCACTTCATTTTTTTTTAATTATTGAAATTTCCAAATTTTAATATTAGGAATTTCTGATAAAATGTTACTAATGTTAGTAATTTTACTAATTTTTACATTGAGAAAATATAAAAGCTTAAAAGAATTTTCTGAACCAAAAATATTTATTACTTCATTCTTGATTATAGCAGCCAAAATGCCCATGACTTTGAATGTTGCCAAATTCCTGGGAATTTGCTAAAACTTTTACCACCTCCCATGAGTCTCTGAATCCGAAGAGTATAATGAAATATTTCAATGACCTCCTAAGCAATTCACCTACATCCACCCTTGATCCTTTTTTCATGCTTAAGTGATCTTTCTGAAACAGAATTCTAATCATGCCATCCCCTATTTCTTCTTAAAATGCTTGAATGACTTTCCATTATGCTCAGAATCAAGGCGGATGCCCTAAAAGTGTTCTCCAGTGTTATCTTGGCCTGGCTTCTACACGGCTTCCCAGCTCTTCACCGTGTCATCACATGCTTTCTTTATTCCAACTAACTTTTTCAATCCCTTTGATTTGCTAAATGCTTTCCTGCTCTGGTCGGTGCTGATGCTTATTTCTCTCAGCCTGGACTTTTTTTCTTCTTTCTTGTCTATTAATGTTAAGTGGTGTTGAGTCTGCTTTGATTCATAGCAACCCTAGGTACAAACAGAAGGGGAAAAAATGCTTAGTTCTGTGCTATTCACAGTCTGCCATGCTTAAGCCTGTTGCTGCAGTCGCTATGTCAGTCTGTCTTGAAGATCTTTCCTTTTTTCATGGATCTACTCCTTTTTAATGTATCGTGCCCTTTTCCCAGAACCCAACTGATAACATGTTCAAAAGTATATGAGATGTAACTTCATCTTTGCTTCTAAGGAGGAATCTGACAATATTTTGTCCAAAACATAACTGCCCTTTTGGCACTATATGGTATATTCCATAATCTTCTCCAACAGTACAGTTCCAAGACACCAATTATTTGGCCTTTCTTATTCATTGTCGAAGTTCCACATGTATTGAAACAATTGAAACTACCACGGATTGGATCCTGGTCTTTAAAATCATATACTTGTACATTAGCATTTTTAAGAGGTCCTTGGCTGTGGATTGTAATCAATCCATACTTTGAGTAGTCTTCTCTGAAAAATAGTGCGGGGTTATTTTATTTTTTTAAATTCGTTATACTTTGCCTGAATTGTGAGTATGAGACATTAAGGTAGTGAAGAATAAGGAACAGAAGGGCTGCAAAGACATGCCACAGATATTGAAAATTAGTATCACAAAGAGGACGGAGAACACCATACTTCCCATAGACTGGTCACAACAAAGACATGTATTTTTTATAAAGGGATGTTAAGAGCCAAGAGCCTTGAATGTGATCATGAGAATATTGTGCTGAAGACACTTAGTATTATGTTTACAAACACTTTGGGCTTTTTTATGGGTTTGATTGGTCACTAACCAATGGTGTCAGTGAGCCCATTCATCGCCAGTGGCATCGACCTGCAGGTCAGTGGAAGATTGCACCAGCTAGAGCAATTGCTTCTCCAGTCAAAACTGGTATTTTCAAATGTAAAGGAGATAAATTTGAGATAGAAAAACACTGGGGGGAAAAATCATCATGATTGCCTTTAAATGGCAGCGAGGAAGAAGCAGCACTTCCCCCCATCTTTCACGTTTAATTTCCTCCTCTTTCCTGGGATGACCTTTGGAGTGCTGTTTTTGAACTGTTTTCCCACTCAAAGCTTGAATCAGCTGAAAACTAACAGAGTCAATGACTGTCAATTCCCTCTATGAGAAAACAGGCCCAACATACATGCAATTTAGGAGAAAAGAAAGGAAACTGGCTACTTATGTTTGACTCATATAAACAGATTGAAACAATGTAATTTTTTAAAAAATAAACAATAAGCAATGAAGAGTCAAGTCTTGTGGATAGCAAAGAACTCCCAGAAAAATATAAGGAAGACTCCACCTTATTCCTAAAGGAGGATTTGATAAAAACGAAAGGTCAGCAGTGATAATGAATGTAAAATTATGCATATCATTACACCGGGAGGTAAGGAGTCAAGATCTGAGAAACATCTTTAGTCTTGGATTATCAGCCAGATATGTCCATACCAATTTCTAGATGGCTTTTGTAGAGCATGAAACCCCGTCTACTCGAACTGCTTAATATATGGCCTCGGTGATTCTACTTTTCCCGTCATTTCCCTTCCCTATTAGATGGAGATAATGTATAATAGAGTGAAGTAAAGCAGCTATTTGTTAGGGAGTTCTGATGGTCTGGCAGCTCCATCTCAAAAAAGCATGTTTTTCATATCCAGCAGCTGCTCCTTGGAATAAAGATAGGCAGTCTTCTTCTGTGGGAACAAACTGCCTCTGGAACCCACTGGAAAGTCAACTACAAGTTGGGTTCAATTTAGAGTTTATCACCTTATGGGTTTATCAACTTGATGGGACATAATGGCAATAATAACATAATGATATATGACTGTCAAGAAGAAGACATTTGACACATTACATTTTGGTGTTGTATGTATGTATATATGATTATCATACTTTGTGTCTTCAGCAGACACTGTGAATCGCCCATTCACTTAGCCCTTGCAGTTAGCAGACAATGTGGAAGACACTGCATGGTACCTTCTGTGTTTTTAGGAGCATAAAGGGATATTAAGAGCATCCTTCAACTAACAACATAATGGGAATTCATTAATACTCCATTCCTCTCACCTGTTGTGACAGATCCTAGAAGGTTTCTCTACGTTTTCAGTGAGATAGAAATCAATTGGCCCCAGAACGTACCTTCTCATTAAGCACCTCGTGCCACTCGCCATGCCCCTTCTGCGCTGCCTCGCTAGTGTTCCTTTGGATCATTTCCCAAAGAAGTTCTTTGCTCTCAAATACTCGCCTCAGGATACTTGTCTCAGGTTTTAATCTGTGTAGAACTCATCATTTTGAGGAGTTGGCTTATTTGTTAATGGGACTTTGAAGTTACTATTAGCCATTATAGTCAAAGTTGTCCCTGATCAACTGTGTCCCACGTGAATCATTCTTCATATATCACAGTTGCTTAACACTTCGCTCCTCCTGTTTCTCCTTTGGAATGTAAAGAGAAACATTACATTTTGCACTTTCAACAATTCCTTATTATTTTTTAAATTTTATTTTATTAATTTTAATGAACATTTACAAAGATTTTTTATTTCCATTCATTCATTGTAGCATTTTTCTCCCTGCTCACCCCCCCCCCAGTTCACTCTTCTCTTTGAAAAATGAAAATCCCTTCATTGGTATACAATCCACCCCCCTCCCAGTACACTCCACTATGCAGCCTTCATTCTGAACTCTTGTCATAACCATAATACCCAATCATATATTCCTTTTAAACTGTTCTCTCCCTCATCTGTTAATTCCTTAATATTTTAACTGATCTTATTCTCCATCTGACTTAGTGTTTAGACTGAGAGTGGCAAATCAATTGGATAAGCTTATTTCTCTTTTCCCCAGAATGTTTTTCCATAACCATTTCTTCTGTTGTCTGATTGTTGCATATAAGTAAAAGCACCTAGGAGGTTCAGGGATGATGGCCAACTCTGGGAGAGATTGAGAAACAATAAAGATGAATATTAAAGGTAAGAGTTAGGAAGGAGGGGAAAAAGAAGTGAAAGACAAAATTAACAGCTTGTAAGGAGCCTTGGTGTGGTAATGCTAAGAAGCTCACAGTTGGGGTATGTTACCTATTCTATGAGAGAAAAGTGGGTGATCTCCTCCCATAAAGATTTATAGCCTTGAAGACCTGGTGGAGAGTCCCTATGAGTTGAGTCAATTTGATAGCAGTGGTTGTCTCATAGGCGACTGTGGCTGGTGCAAACAAATTAAGGTGCTGTACTATGAAACATTCCATGGACTTCCAAAAGAACAAACAAATATGTCTTAGAGAAAGTGCAGCCAGAGTACTCTTTGGAGGAAAAGGGTAAAAAGCTTTGTATCACATACTTTAGGCATGTTACTAAGAGAGGCTATTCCTTGGAGAGGGACATGATGTTCAGAAAGGCAGAGAGTCTACAAAGGAGAGTCTGACACAGGAACTGTCCTGGTGGGCTCTAGTGTGTCAGGAAACTTGAGGATGACAGGGAAAGAGAGAGTTCAGACCCGTTGTTCATTGAGACGCCATGGGTCTCACTCGACTTGATAGTACCTTAGAACAACTTCTTATCAACAGGGTGGTCACTGGAGTACAATCACAGAGATGTTCGAAGAAAGGTTTAGAGATCTGGTCCTGAACAGTCTGCCATCAAACCCCCTGTGGGGCGCAGCTCCACCCTGACTCACATGAAACAGATGCTGTGGAAACCTCAGGCTCTTGGAAGGTTTGTCAAGAAAATTCAGTGAGGCTGGGCCTTAGAGAAGTGGAAGAGATCAGCCTGGAGGGATGGAGAAACTTGTCTGATCAGGCAGAGAATCTTCACCTGTCATTGGCATCAGAAACGTCTAGAGTGTGTGAGAACATAAATTGCTAGACCTCACCACCAGACTTTCTGATTTAGTAAGTGTGGGAAAGGACCAGAGCATTTGCATTTTTAAGAACTCTCTAGTTAACGTTCAAGCTTCTGGTCAAGGGACAACTCTTTGAGAACCTCAGTACTAAGGAGACTGTTTTGCATTTTTATCCTGAAGGTATTGATACTGGCAGGTATTAATTTTAATCCTCTTCTCGAGAAGCATAGAGATGATTTCTAATCCCTCTTTTACCATGCCTTCAATATTTTCCAGACTGCTTTCATCTGATGGTTAAATTCACTTTCATCCAGAATAAATTTAGCTTGTTCCTTGAAATATGCTAACACCCTATGGCTAACTGAACACTTGCTATCCTGGAAATGTCCTAGTTTGTTTTAAAATAAACTAAATATAATGCCAGGAATTTAACACACTATTTTGCATGTAATCTGGCCAGGAAAAGATTGCGAGAAGATAGTTTGCCTTTAGACATACCATATGCTCTTACTGATGTTGCCTAAACGTGCATTATCTGCTTTAGCAAGAACAAGCTACTATTTAACATCGAGCTTGTTTCAACAAAAGCCCTGGGGATTTCCTGCGGCAGGAGAGCACTTGATGACAATTAGGAGGTGAAAAAGTATCTTTTATGTGGATGATAACAAGTGGTTTTGTTTACTTCTTCAGTTCCAGCACCTACAGAAATGCCTGGTGCATAAAAGGTGCTCAAGAAGTAATTGCAAGGTGATTTATTGAATGAGCATTGGGCTTTATTTTTAATGTTTGCAAATTTCATCAGGGCATTCAAACTGCAGAGAGAGTGGAGGAGGGAGAGGAAGAGAGAGAGGGGGAGAAAAAGGGAGGGACAGAGGGAGAGAGAGAAAGTGTGTGTGTGTGTACGGTATGGTGTGTATTCTCACTAGCTGTTGCTATAAAGAGTTACTTCATTGAGAGCCTCTCCACATCCTTCCCCTTTTCTCAGCTTCCCGCCCACACAGCTGTTAACGGGAAGTGCACGCAAAGCTTTCTGCCTCTTTACTTCCTGGGTGATATACTTTGAGCATTTTTTTTTAAAGTGATCTCAAGTATTCATGATCTCAAAGTGATCATCCACAAGTGATCTCCAGATACATGCTGAAATGTTGATTATTGAGACCAGTGATCTGAATTCTCTAATTCCTTGTGAACGCAGATCTTAAGTAAAACTGTCAGAAACTCAATCTGGATTCTGACAAAGACGTGGTAAGAAGGATATCATTGCTGCTGTCAGATGGATCTTGGCCAAAAGCAAAGAATATTGGGAAAGTTTCACTGATAGTTTTGTTGACAATGCGAAGGCATTTGACTGTGTATATCATAAACAAAATTTTTGAGTAAAATCGTGAGAATGGAAATTCCATGATGGTTTATTTTACTCATGTTGAATCCCTACATAGGTCAAGAGTTGGTCATTGAAACAGAACAAGGGGATACTGTGGTAAAAGTTAATGTGTTAGGGTTGGATTTCTGTGTCACACTTGCATAATCTGTAGGTTTAGCAAGTAATCTGAGCTACTGAAGTATAAATAGAACTATGATGTGACTCCAGATTGGAGGAAGAGTCCTTAACTTTCTGTGATACTGAGATGATACAAATGTACTTGTCTAAACTGAAGTCAAGGGAATGACAAGGGCCTTCAGTCTGCATTGCAACTCAACAGAAGGAAAGTAAAAATCTTGCCTAGTACATCAGTAAGCAACATTATGATAAACATATAAGATTGAAATGATAATAAAAAAATCCGTTTTATGTGTTCCACAATGTCCTCGGAAGCAGAAGTCAAGAAATCAAATGAGATGGTGCATTGGACAATTATGTTACAAAAGACTTCTTGAAATTGTGAAAAAGTAAAGATGCCACTTTGAGGATAAGGTTTGCCTAACCTATGTCATAGTATTTTCATTCTTCTCATAGGAAAGCTGGACTATGACTAAGGAAGACTACAGAAGAATTAATGACTATATTATGGCATTAACAGTGAACGGTGAATACCATGGATTGTCAGGAAAAGGAGAACTAAGACTTGAAAGAGCTATAATTAGAATGTTTCTTAGGTGAAAAGGTGCTAAAACTTTGACATGGTGTCAGGAGAGAGTGGAGGACTAAAACGGAACAGTTATGATGAATTAAAGCTGGAACTCAAACAGATATAGTCACACTCACCACAGCATTATTCACAATAATAAAGGGATGAAAATCATCTAAATAATGTCCATCAATACATGAGTGAATAAACAAGTATTAATGCATACACACAATGGAATACTATACAACTCTGTCCTATAGATTCAATATGAGTTGGAATCACTTTAATGCCAATGTATTTTTCTCTTTTTTTAAGACAATGGAAACAAAGGTAGAGTATCTAACAGATTTATTATCCTTGGCTGCAGAGTAGCTGAACATTTGGCTTCTGCCCCAAAATCAGTGGTTCTAACTCATCTAAAGCATGCGAGAGAAAAGTCCTGGTGATCCACTCCCATAAAAGCTACAGCCTAGGAACCACTATAGAGCTATGGTATCTGTCATGTAAGGTGACAAATGAGTTGAAATTGACTTGATGGCATATACAATAATAACAGGTTGCCTATAATGACCCTCACTCTCCACAAAGGAAGGGATTAGAACAAGAAGCCTTCCTGAAATGAACAATCTTTGTTTGTTAAAAATCTTCTTCCTTTATTAGAAATGTTCTATAAAGCTGCAGTTGTGTCTCATCAGGCAGGAATCAACACCTAGCCGACTGTCCAGCAGGTTTGCAGAGGCAGTAAATCACAGAACATGCTTTTTAAAATTTCACACTGGTTACGTGTTCTGCTAGGCGCTAAGAAAAGAATGATGTGTATAATTTATCTACATAGAGAAATGCTGGAGTTCTAATTATTATAAAATAGATCACTAAATGGAAGGAAAAAGCATGAAGTCATCAGGAGGAAGAAATTTTCAGGGGGAAGAAGAACCAATTCGAAATCTTGAAATTATATGCGTATAGATCTTTATATATGCACATGCATGTATAATTGACTAGCTATGTGTGCATATGTATAATTAATAACTGTGAACTGAATAGTTAATGAACAAATTAGATATTTTAAAGAGAATGCTGCTGAAATCATTCAGAACTCTGCTGAAAGAAGATTTTTCTTTTTTTAAAAAAGAAATAAACAAGATGTTTGGAGCAATGGAGGGCAGATTGAGAAATCCCAAATCTCTTTTGACAGGCCTTTCAAAAAGGAAAAAAAACAGAGACTCTGGAAGAAATGATTAAGAGGTGACTTGGGGCTTTATTGCCATAATTCAAGAAAGGATGGAGTTGTTAACTAAAAAGTGTGTGCTGAATCCTATGTAGGATTTATTGAAATAAACATGACCCTAGCACATTACTCGTCAAGTCTGTCTTGGAATAAGTGCAAACAGGATGCTCCTTAGAGACAAGGATGGTAAAACTTCATCTCATATACTTTGAATATGTTGTCAGAAGAGGTCAGTCCTTGGAACAAAGACATCATGCTGGGATAGGGAGATAGTCAGAAAAAGAGAAGAAGATTCTCAACAAGAAGGATTGACACAGTGACTGGAGTATATCAGAGATCAGGGTGAAGGCACCCAACAGGGCAAGGTGCGAAACTTCTGTTCATAGGGTCCCTATGAGTTATTGCAACAACAGCATATCCTAGTGAAACTATGGAGTAGGAACAGTTTTAAAGTTTCTAGAAAATGAGGGATAGTTATCAGTAAGGTATTGTTAGAGCGACAGCAGACTTTAACAATAATAAAGGCCAAAAGGTAGTAAGACAATACCTTAAGACCTGGGGAGAAAGAAAAGAGAGAGTTTCTCCCTCAATTTTGAGTGCTAAGACATTTTCAGTTACATTCAAGAGACCCACCTACATATGCTGGTACACAACAGCTAAATGATTTACTTGGAGGGGAATACAAGGCAATCCAGAAGGAATAGAAGACAGGGAAAAGCTGAGCTGCCCTGAGCGCACTAATAATTTTAATCATATTTAAAATAAGGTGAAACAAAAGTCGTAGATAGCAACACAAAGCTAGAAAATTCCCAGTCCTGAAAATAGGCTCACCTCTTGCTTTGTTTTGGTCAAGGTTAGAAATAATGAATGACTACATTTGCTGAGATTTTTGTGGTTATATATATATTTTTAAAATATACCAGTCACTGAAAAAATAGAAATTCAACTGTGTTCAAAATCTGCACTTGGAAAGAAAGAAGAACATATACATTTTTAAGATAATATAAGAGGACAAAGAAAGTCACAGGTGTTAAAGAAAAATGTTTACTTCCTTTTGAATGTTGATGACCTGTTATTGTGTTGTTATGTACCACTGAGTCACTGGTGACTTATGACTATTAGCACCCCAATAGATATGCATGTTGGTGCTGGTGGTGTGTGCCATTGAGTGAACTGACCCATAGCTGTTCCACCATTGGGTTTTCAATACATTTCACTAAAGGAGAATGACCAGTGTTTTCCTGAAGAGAAGCTGGTAGATGCAAACTCTATGCCCTTGAGATTGCAAGACAGCTTCTTACCACCAGGCCACCAGAGCTCTCTGTCGTTAAGCATAGAGCTCCTATCTGAGATCTTATAGCTCAAATCCACCAGTAGATCCAAGAAAGAAAAGAGGCAGGATCCAGCTTCCATGAACGCTAAAGTGTAGGAAACTCAACCGGCAAGTGCTGTTCGGTTATATAGAGCCACCCTGAATCAGAAGAGATACCACAGTAAGAGACACACAAATTCTGAAGTCAGTAATTAGAATTAGAGTGGTGTCACTAATGAAATATTACCTGATTGGGTTTTTAAAAATGTTATGGCACATAACAACAACAACAACATGGTTATAAAAGATATGTCACAAACGCATAAGACAACGAAAATAAGGAGCTGTCACAAATAATATCTGTGAACAAACTAAACAAATACAGCTATTGTGGTGCTGTTCATATAGTAAAAAATTGAATTTTAGGCTAAATTATGACTACAGATAAGAGGTGAAACTTCTATGTCCAGTAACAGTAAATTAGTAATTAAATTGTACTTTTATAAAATAGAAATTGCATTAAAGCAGTAAAATAAGTTGGCCTATATCAACAGGGATTGCATGATGATGATGCTTGGGAGGGTGGAGGGACAGTGCAGGAGGGGAAGACCCTCTATGAGATGGATTGATTCAGTTACTGGGGTAATCGGGATGGGAGTGTCGGAGACAGTGCGATTGGCACAGGACAGAGCGGAGTTTAGGGCTGTTGTACATAGGGTCGCTATAAGTCGCAGGCGACTCGACGGCACATAACAACAACAACATATCAACAGGGATTAAGGTCCACATAATTATATAAAATAATGCAAGTTAAAGTAATATATAATGATAATATAAATGGCCCAATGTCAAGACGCTTCACTGCAATCCCAAAGGCATGCAGTACAAATCCATCACTCTTTGGGAGAAAAGTGGACAGTCTCCTCCCATGTGATTAACTACCTGTGATAGCCTGCTGGAGGGTCAGCTGTGGTCAGTGTTCTAATTCTACAGTATACAACAACAACAACAACAACAACAGTATATAAAGTCAAAAGACAAAAATACTGATATGCGGGAGTATAAGTTGCATAGTTTTGTTTCTTTTTCACCAAGGTCTTCAGCAGAGTTTGGAGTTCTTCCTTTGGTACCATCACTTCTTGACGATCCTCCTGGCTCCAGAATGACTGAACATTGGCCAATTCTTTTTTGGTCCAAACTCTGTGTATTTCTTCCATCTTCTTGTCACAATTTCACCATTCTATCTTTTTCCTCCAAAGAATCTTCCATTATCGCATTTCAGGACTGAAGTTTGTTCTTCATTCTTTCAGCTTGAGAAATACCAAACATGCTTTTCCTCTTTGATTTTCTAACCCCGGGTTCTGCATATTTCATTATCATATTTACATGTTACCTAGAGGGCTGGGTTCATAGAACCAGGCATCATGCTTGTTAAATTAGGGGGCAAGAGAAAAAGAGGAAGATCCTTAACGAGATGGATTGAGACAGTGGTGGCTGCAGCGAAAAGCAGAGATTGAGAGGGTAGGAGGAGTGGGCAGGAGTTTTGTTGTGCACTGTGAGTCAGAGGAGACAGGGTGACACCTAACAGCAGCAGTGTTTGAGAGTGATCCACACCAGATTTAATTTAATGGTGATGCTGTAGACATGGAATCTAATGACAGCTGAATTTAAAAAGATGCTGGAAAGGACTTCTAAAATATAAGAAATAAATACAAACAAAATTATAATCCAGTTTTTGCTGCTGTTGTATGCATTCAAGTCAGAACCTATAGCTGGATGCTCCAGTGGGGTTTCAGAGGCAGTAAAAGGCATGGGAGGAGGTTGCCTCATCTTTCTCCTGTGGAGCAGACGGTGGATATAAATGTAATGCTAATATGTGCATGGACTTGTAAAAGTGTGTGTGTGAGAGAGAGAAGGACAAGGGGGGGTGGGGAGTTAAAGAGAGGGAGGAGAGAGAGAGACAGACAGACAAGGGGGGAGGAGTTAGAGAGAGGGAGAGGGAGAGGGAGGGTGGGAAAGAGAGAGAGAGAAAAGAGTCATATTTGCTATTTGACTCTTCAGCATACATCCCATCTCGCCTGAGACTAGGCCACTAACCTATAATTAGCAATCCAGGCCACTAGGCAGGCAAATGAGGAAATCAATATGCAAAACTCCTTTCTTCAGAGGTTTCAAGTCTCAGAGGCAACGACTTGAGCTTTGCGGAGCTTGTTCAGCCCTTTGCTCGCCCTCCTTCTGCTCTGATTATTCTGGGCAGCTCGTTCCCATCAGTCAGCCTCCTCACGAGCTCTGAGCTCCGCTACAATCACACCAGCCCATTTTGTATCTGTCAGGCTCTGCCTAAAAGAGTCAGGATTCATGCAAATACCTCTTCCAGGCTGGGGAGGCGCAGGGGGAGAGACTCTTCCTTTCAACAGCTGGGCCACAGGCAAGCACCAAGGGGAACGTAGCCTCAGTGTTTTCCTATGAAAGAATTTCTGTCATTTCTGTTCAACTCTAGGTCTTTTTCTTTTTTTGCCCTCTCTCATTATGTTGGTAATGTTGGCATTTACTTCTGACATGCATTATGAATACAGCAATGCCAACTTTAAGCAAATGATAGCAGGAAAGAGGTAAATGGTAGTGTAAGGAAAAGCTCAGGCTTTGACCTCAAAGATGGTTTCGGTGTCAAGCTTTTGGGAAATCATGTATCTTCCAAGTTAAAGGTATTTTAATCTCCCTGACCCTACCCAATCAGGCTTTGTTTTACCTCTCAAATGCAGTTTCAAGGTCCTTCCTCATTTCTTCTTTTCCAGGCAGGGTCCCTTGATCTCTTTGCACTTTACTGCTTGCCACAGTGCCTTTGCACATCCACTTTCCTTTACTGGATTGATGCTCATTTGAACTCCAATCTCCATTGCAAGACATTGACCCCTTAGTTTTCTAAATGCTTGAAAGGAGAAAGATGTATAATCTCTTTCCATCTGATTTACAACCTCTGAAAAGGTCCTGGAAGGTGAATTATGAGTTGGTTCCAACTCAAGTGCAATTAATTTTTTAGTTTTTGATATTATGTGTTTTGGTAGTATAGGGGGATAAAACCAGTAACAACTACAGCTGCAAAAACCAAACAAAAGTAGTTTCTTTGACAAACTGTATAAAGGGAAATAAATGGATAGGTAAAGAAAGAAAGAGGAATCAGAGCTATCAGCAAAGCTGTTCATCTTGTGACCCAAAACGGCTGTAGCCTTCTGGAAATTTATACAAATTAGAAGATTAAAGTGAAGCTGTGATCCCAAAGGTATGTGGTTCAAATCCACCAGCTGCTCTGTGGGAGAAGGATGGGCAATCATCTCCCTCATGATTAACTGCCTTCCTCTAAAAACCCACCGGCATGTCAGTTCTGAGTTGGTTCTGACTTGATGGTAGACAACAACCACAGCTCACATCCAGATGCAAAAAGACGGGAGGGTGGTGCCCATGCATCTTGCTTACACGTTTTCTTTGATATGAGAAACCTTTGATATGGAAAATAAAACTAGTTAGATGGTGACACAGAATATTCAGATTCAGGCAGGAGGAAAAAGAAAAAGTGTCAGTCAGGGAGTATTCTTAGTTAATAAGCAAAAGTCAGGAAGCAATGTTTCTATCCTTTTAGTCTAGGTCCAGAGTGGTGCATGTAAGGGAAAAATAGAAATCAAGTAGACCTTTGGTCCACCGTGAGGCTGCTTTTGTTTTAAGATATTGGAATCTATCAACTACTCTGAGGAAGTAAAAATGGACAATCTCCTCCCATTGGATTTACAGTGAAAGCTAAGGCGGGTCATGTTCAACCATCTTTCACTGCAACGATAGAGCATGTTATGTGCATAATAAAGAGACATGGAGGGGTGAAACACAGAGGAGTTAGCATGGAGGGAGTTTTTCCCTCTCCTCAACCCCTCCACATCTGCAAATCTTTCTGAATTGGCAGGTGGACTTTTATCAGTTTGGTACCAAAGGCAAACAAATACATATGTGCTCAACGGCACATAACAACAATAATTCTGGATCTATGTAGGCTATTCTTTGACCCTAAAATATCTACACTCATGTATATCCCAAACTTAGTGGGTAGGGAGTGAAGCTACAATTACTTGGAGGCTATATATCTACAGAAATTACTTGGAAGAATTTTTCTGCAGAGGAGGTTTGCTTCTCCCTCAATTATTCATTTATTCAATCACTTATTTATGTCCGTATAAACTGAAAACCACACATTTGTAGCTGTGAAGTTGGAACTGACTCATAGCTCACTCTCCAGTGGGCGTTGGAGGTGGTAAATGGCACAGGAGGAGATCTCCCATCTTTCCCACGTGGAGTTCCCCAATAGATCCGAAATGCCAAGGAGGACAGGCCTTTGGGTGAAGCTCCCCATATCACCATCGGCTCATGGATATTTATTAGCTGAAACTCTGGAAAATGCTGGTTAATTTTTATGATGTTTCAGAGCTCAAAAGCGGTTGCAAGGACATCCTTATATGTACTCAGTATAGCATTCCATTTGGAATTTGCCTTACTGGTTGATAGCATTGGAATACTTCAACTTTACTGAGGATAATTTAAATCCAAAGTATGTTGGAACGTATTAAGATATATTAACCTGACTTCATGAGACACTATGCAATTATCCACCTATGTGTGCTGGATTGAGAAATTTTTCATCCTCCTCTTTGGCCTTTCTCTGATTATCTACTGCTACGCATTTCACTACTAAATTGTGTGTACCACCAAGCCAGAACTAACCCATAACTAAGCCTCCCGTGAATTTTCAGAGGCAGTCAACCACACAGCAGGAGTTTGCTTACCTTTCTCCTGCAGGGCAGCTGGTGCGTTCGAACTGTGTGCCTTTGGGTAGGCAGCTCAATTTATTATTACTAAGCCACCAGCGCTCCTTACATCTCAGAAGCACAAGAAGACCTTGTATTGGCTCATGGACTCTGTTAATAGGAAATTCCAATAGAACATAGCAAAACGGATTTGCCTCTGTTTCCCTGAAGCATGCATTTTAAATCCACCAGCTGTTCCTGCTTCACAGGAGAAAGATGAACAATCTCCTTCTGTGCCATTACACTGCCTCTGAAAAACCTGCCACTGTCAGACAGTTAAGGCTTGGTTCCGACTCCATAATACACAAGAGCGACTTTTCAAGCAGGACACCTTTTTCCAAGGGCTCACAGCTCTTGACAACATACCCATCCAGAGAACCTTACAGTTAAGAGTACTGTGAGATTGTGAGGAATTAAATTCTGATTCCCATAATATATACGACTGTATGAAGCCATTTTTGGAGTGACACAATGAACTCAAATAATGTAGATTAGTGAATTAATACCAATAAGGAATTAGAATGCAAATATTAAGTTTCACCAAATCTCTTAATACATATAACCCAAATAGGATTGCCTTGAGGGAAGTACAGAGTGCTCCTTCGAGGCAAAGATGATAAAACTTTGTCTCACTTACTTAGGGCATATTTTCAAGAGGAATCAGAGCTTGGAAAAAGGCAGCATGCTGGTAAAGGTGGAGAGTCAGTGAAAGAGATTAAGAGCCTCAACAAGAGGGATTGACACAATAGTTACTACAGGGGGCGTGATCACGATAGACATCATGAGGATGGCGAAGAATAGGGCACTGGCACCAAACAACAAAGTCTACAAATAGAACTTATTTCATATGGTTCGAAAATTAGCAGTCAATTGCTCATGAATCACACAAAAACAGTCCTCTGTTAAAGAATGATTCTGCTGTGTAAGTTTCCTCACCGATTCCGATTTCTTTACGACTTGCTTGAAACGAAAACCCACCAGAACCACAGACTTCAAAAAGCATTACTCTTTATCATTATCATTTTAAAACGATTTTGACTCAAAAGTTTCAAATGTTGGGAGGGAGCTCTGGTGGCCTAGTGGCAAGGAGCTGCAACTACAATCCCAGAGGCACACGGTTCGAATCCACCAGATGCTCTGCCGGGAAAAGGAGGAACAATCTCCTCCTGTACCAGTCAGATCTGATTTGACGGTACACTCACACAAAAATTAAAAAAAATAAAAAAAAGTTTCAAATGCTGAAACAAGGCAAACCTTGTGTCAGGGACCAATATAGGGGAAAGGGCAGGCGAAGTTGCTAGGATCAGGCCTTACACAATCAAAACCAGGAAACAAATAGCATTTACCTTACAATCTAGCATGTGAAGTAAAGGCTGCCAGGGAAGCAACCTATTTAACGGTTTATGTACATGAGAAACTCATGGAACCAGTGACATCAGGAACAATGGACAGGTGGACAAGCTACCTATCATATTTGAGCTCTCTCCGCCACCACCCAGTTGGCCCAGACTCAAGTCCAGAAACCCGCCCTCACAAGGAAGGTGGCGATGGTGTGCCTTCCAATCAGAACTGACCCATAGCTGACCCTCCAGCAGATTTACAGAGGCAGTTAATCACGCAGGAGGACATTGTCCATCCTTCGCCCTTGGAGCAGCTGATGACTTCAAACTGCATGCCTTTGGAGTTGCACTGCAGCTTCTTACCACTAGGGCACCAGCGAGCCAACTATATTAACCTGCGGCCCCTACTGGAACCGGTCTTCTCCATGTGCCTTTCAGAAAATGACTCATCCTTCTCTTTATTGTTGTTGTTGTATATTGTTAAGTCAGACCTGACTCATAGCTGACCTCCAGCAGGTTTTCAGCGACTGTAAATTACAAGGGAGGAGATTCCTTCCCATTCTTCTGCTGAGAAGCTGGTGGATTTGAATTGTGTACCTTTGGGATTGCAGCACAAGTTCTTACCACAAGGCCACCAGAGTTTCCTATCCTTCTTTCTAAGACGTAGCTTTTCTAATAAATGTACTTTCACCTTCACTCCTACCTTTTTATCTTTCCTCCTGGCTACATGCTCTAACAAGGGTTCAGTCCACACTGGGACTATTTGGAGCAATAAGAGGAGGGAACCAGGCCAAGATAATGGGTTTCATCTGCCTCCGATCTTCCTATTGTCTCTCATCTGGTTTAAGTCTTTATCCAGGAGAGGGAGATTAAAACCAGGGAAATTACCCTATGGTGACATTTTGGTGCCAAAACCCAAGAGCAGATTCTTTGATGGAGTGAAGTGTGCTGAATCAGGTCAAGATCCGGGGATTCAGCTACCACCAGTCTTCCTATGGTCTCTCACCAGTTCAATTCTTTGTTCTGACGAGAGAAACTGAAAGCAAGTCACTTACCACATTGTAACAACTGGATCAATCCATCTTATTTTGGGGGTCTTTCTTGCTTTCCCTGACTCAACATTTCCCTGCATTCTGCCTTTTTCCTATATTAATGTAAACTTATCCTTTTCTAATATTACTTTGATATCTATTTTTTTATAACATTCTTTCAAATAATTCAACAAATAATATTATTTTAAAAATTTAGAGAGTGGCCATCTGGTATGCTTTGCTTCAAATTATGGTAAAATAAATTCTCAAGCAGCAATTTTAAAGTCTCTATTTTATAATCATTGATCTAACACAAGCATTTGCTTTCAACTTGGTAATGACAGTATCTAATCTTAACTTCTATCAAGTACAATAAAAACAATCATCTCAGTTTTTATGCTTTGTTTTAACTAGTCTTTTTTCAAAAAACGTATTGGCACAGCACCCCTCAAAATGTTTTGTGTTATCAATATTTAGCTAACACTAAAATACCACATTTGAACTAATAACTCGTCACATAGAGTACACAGGTGGCTATACAAATTTTTAAAAGATTAAATCTTGAAACACAGCGGCTAAAAACTCAAGTGAAGCTTCCAGAAAACTTTGAGTCTATTGACAAATGTTCTATTCTCTAGCAATCATATTCATTTGAAGTATTTAGAAAGTTCAGCCCTATGACAAAGCCAAAACAGGAGCATTTTATGAAAAAAGGAAAGCGAAGGACAAAAATATTCACTAATTATTTTATTGATGTGAAGGAAATGAATTATTCATGGATTTAAAGTATTTGTGTATGATTCTAATTACCTGTTTTTAAAGGATATGAAACCCAAAGAAGGTTTATTAACAATTTTGATTGAGCACCTGCTATCCAGGATAGCTGACATTGGCACCAACATCAGCCGTGTGTGTGCGCGTGTGCGTGCATGTGATGGTTGTTGAGTGTTTTCTGGTTTTGTTTTGTTCTGTTTTGATTTTATGCAATATAATTCATAATGCATTTATAGTTGTAAAATACATCTCTGTCAGGGTGGTAAAAACCAAAGAATTCCCAACTAGAAGTTGTAATGCAGGGATCTCTGATGGCTTCGTGGTAAGAAGCTATACTGCAGTCCCAAAGGCAAGTGGTTCATATTTACCACTTGCCCCGTGGGAAAAGGATGGACATTCTCTTCCTGAGGGGTTTCCTGACTCTTTTAATCACTTGAAGGGTCACCTTTATGTTGGTTCTGACTCAGTGGCATACTATACTAATGCATAACGCATTTTGAAATGATCAGTACTCATTTGTACCTATACCACGTTCCTTGGGATAGAGACTTGATGTGTGTGTGTGGGCGGGGAGGGAGGGAATTGCTCTGTTTACCATTAACTGGCTGGCTGTCTTCCCATCTCAAGAGCCCAATCCCTCCACTCCATCAGAACCTTCAGTTCCAAGTATCATTATAGAGAGAGCATCACCACCCTTGTAGTTGATTGGCTAATCAATTTAAACCAAATTCATCAAATATGTCGTTGTTGTGGTTAAGAGCTATCACATCAGTTTGCCTCATAAAGATGAGAAGCAGATCTGAAGGCTGTCCTATTGTGTGCCATTCTCTGTCATCTCTGACTCTTTGAGCCCATTGCTGCCGTCAGTGAGCCAGTCCGTCCTGTTAAGGGTCTTCTTCTCTTTCCTTGACCCTGCATCTTTCCAAGCGTAATGACCTTTTCCAAGAACTAGCGCTCCCCCCCCCCCCCAGCAACATTACTTAAAGCAGGAATATCTGATGAAGAAGCAACTCTGGACTATTCTACTGCTTTTTTTTACTATGATAATTTTTTTAATGACTCTAGTTTCTTCCAATCTCTGCTACTAGACAAAATCATCAGTATCTCCCTGGAATTACTGCAACCAGTCTCTTCCATTATTCTTTGCACTGATTGCCTCTTTGGCAGCATTTTGCATGTAAAATTCAAGGCTGTAAATGTGCTACAATGGATAGTTTTCCTTCCTGAAATGTCCCACTGCATAGTATTGCCTTGAAAAATGTTATGAAAAGATTTACAATGACTTCACTGATTAGGTCCCCCCACCCCTACTTGCCTGTTTCATTTCCCAACATTTCCCTCTTTGAATCTGTGATCACCTATTATATAACGGAAGAGGGCTGTCTGCCAGTGAAAAATTAGGTGTTACTATGACAAGAAATCTGGAGGGCAACTACCTCACCAGCTGACTGGAAAACAACTGTATTTCTTACCTTTTCAAAAAAATGATGACCCAACAGAGTGTAGAAATTATTGAAAAATATCACACACAAGATCCTGCTGGTGATTATGCAAAAATGACTAGAACAGTGTATCAGCAGAGAACTGCCAGATGTGCTAGTTGGGTTTAGATGAGGCCATGGTCCTAGGGATATCATAGCCAATGTTAGATGGATCTTGTCTGAAAGCAGAGAGTATCAGAAGAATGTCTATCTGTGTTTTATTGACTATGCAAAAGCATTTTTACTGTGTGGATCACAACAAATTGTGGCTAACCTTGAAGAGAATGAGAATCCCAGGGAACTTAGTTGTGCTCATACGAAACCTATACTTGGACCAGGAAGCGGTAGTCAGAACAGAAAAGGGAAACACTGCATGGTTCAGGATCAGAAAAGGTGTACGTTAGGGATGTATCATATCCCCATAACTTTTCAATCTGTATGCAAAACAGATCATTTGGGAGGCTGGACTTTATGAGGAGGAATGTGGCATCAGGATTGGAAGAAGACTCATCAACAATCTGCTTTATGCGGATGACCCAACCTTGCATGCTGAAACTGAGGACATGAGGAGTTTGCTGGAGAAGGTCAAGGACTGTAGTTTTCAATATGGATTGAAGCTCAATGTCAAGAAAACAATGATTCTCACCACTGGACCAATTGGCAGCTTCATAATAAATAGAGAAGAGATTGAGATTGTTAACAGCTTCAGCTTGCTTAGTTCCACAGTTAACGTTCTTGGCACCAGCAGTTAAGAAATCAAGAGGTGAATTGTATTGAGAAGGTCTACTGTCAGGGACCTCTCTAGAGTACTGAAATGCAACAATGTCAGTCTGGAGACTAAGGTACGCTTGATACAGGCCTTGGTCTTTGCAATTACTTGCTATGCATCAGAGAGCTGGACAATAGCTAATGATGACAGAAGGAACAATGCCTTCGAGTTGAGGTGCTGGACAAGAATGTTGAACACACAGTGGACTGCCAGAAGAACAAACAGATCTGCCCTGAGGAGGGTGAAACAAGCTGCTTCCTGGAGACGCAATAGATTCAAGGCCCAATTTTGGTTTTTGTGGGTTTGCTTTAAATTTTCTTTAGCTTCAGTTTGAACTTGCATGAGTAGTGGATGTCTTTTTACAGGATAGTTGATATAGAAATATCCTATGTCATTACATATATCTTAATGTCATTTGACATGGGATAGCCAAAAAACCAACTACATTGTGAGGAGAGTGACCTTATTTGCTGGGATGAATTGGAGGAGAATTAAAAGTTTGGTATGGATGTTAAGAACGTTCAGTTTTGAACTTCAAACATTCTAGACAGCTGTCTCTGAAATGCCTAGAGGTAAAAACTTAAATTAGTCATGGGATGTTCATGAAATCCAGAAGTGATGCATTTATTTGACAATTTCAACGTGTAAAAACAAACCAAAGTCATTGTAAAAGAAAATATAACCACAGATAGGATGTCGAAATGATGAAACAAACAAAAGGAACACCCACACACTGCAATTTTCCCCCTTTCAATAAATCTTGGGCACTAGTTCAAATGTTTAACCTTTCTTTCCTATTTGTAATTTCCTGTAGTACTCAAGTGCTTTATTTAATGCTCTTAAATATGCAATAACACACAATCTTTATCTTGAAACATTTTAAGATAACAGCATTTCTAAATAATTTGGTGGCAAAGATTTCTGGAGAACTGCCTAGAAAGGTGGAGAAACCAGTCCATAATAAAAAAAAGAAAGAAAAAAAAAACCAAGAAAAACCAAACAAACAAAAAAAAACAAACCCCAAGCAAACAAGTCCGCCCACTTCTGTGGCACAGAGACTCTCCATTGGGTTTCTGAGGTTGTGAATCTGTATGGCAGGAGATTACCTACCTCTCTTCCTGGGAGAGGTTTGTGGCTTCACACTGTTGCCCTTACAGTTATTCACCCAGCACATTGTATAGTGAATGACCAGGGCTTCCGAGATGCAAATATGTCAAGGTTATTACCACACAGTTGATGCTGCTGCAGAAGGATGATTAGAGACACCCCAGAAAACAGAAGTCACATTTTTTTTTCCTTAATGCCACTTAAGGACTTATGGGAGAGATGGAGATTAAATACGAGAGTGTATGATCAGCCTTGCCATCTTTTGTGCCCAGATTATACTGCCATCCTATTCTTTATTTGTATCTTCATCCAAAGACTCATATCTAATTTATATGCTCGAGAGTGAGGCAGCAAGAGCTTGTGTAGGCATGCAAGGGATAAGATCCTGGTGTTGCTGAAAACAAAACAAGCAAAGAAACCGAAATAAAATAAAAAGCAAGAAAGAAGGAAATGCAGCCCTAGCCGTGCAGTGGGCACAGCCGCTTAGCTCTGCAAGAATGTTAAACCCTATTTTATTTCTCCGCCACTGAATTTCAAATGAGATTGGAGAAGGACTGTAAGTGTTGAGAGGAGTGAAGCAATTTCAAGTGACAGAGTTCAAAGGAGGTGGTTATGCATTTCTAAATGGGCACTGAATCTCCTTTAGAGATATTTTGCACTTAGAAATAAAGAGTTCAATGGAGACAGCCAACTAACTTTCTGAAGAAAATGGCCTATGCAAATGGACCATATCTTTCACTGAAAGGCACAGCCATAGTGATTCTAGACTTCATTCACTTGACATCTCACAAATATTTATGGAATGCCTACAGTGTGCTCGGAGCCATGAGAACAAAGGCTGATGTTTTTAAAAAGGTTCCTGTGTGTAATTTACACCCCGGAAAATAATGACACAAAAAGAATTTAAATTTATTCATGGAAGTAAGATTCTAAAATGGAACATACATTGCTGTGTTTTTGTTTTTGTTTTTGTTTGCTTATTTTATGTTTGCAAACAATGCAGAAGAGATAATGCTTTCCATTCTAGTATGACTGTTGTAATTTTGTTGTTTGCTGTTGAGTAGGAATTGACACAAAGCTGGCCCTCCAGTGGGTTTTCAGAAGCTGTAAATTGTTTGGGAGAAAAATGTCCATCCATCCTCCCATGGAGCACCTGGTGGATACAAATATTGTGCTTTGGGACTGCTGAGCAACTTCTTACCGCTAAGCCATCAGGTTGTTGTTCTTGTTAAATGCCATCAAGTCGTAGGCGAGTCATAGTGACCCTATGAACAAAAGTCCTGGACACCTATATAACTTACGCCCTTTCTCCAGGTTCATAGGGTTTCCGGAGGCAAGCTGTTAATGGAAGTGGATGCCACTCCTGCTTCCAAGCTTGTTTTAATTGGAAAGCTCCACCAAACACTGTCCACCATAGGTAACCATTCTTGCATTTGACACATCAGTGACACAGTGTTCAGCTTCACAGCAACCACAGGTTACCTCTGAATGGCAAGGAGACACACCAGGGCTATACAACCTCTCTTCTAACTAAAGATAATGAGAGACTTATGGGGCATTGATCTACCAACTCAAAGGTAAGTAGTTCAAATCCACCAGCTACTCTGTGGAAAAAAACATTGACAATCTGTTCTTATAATTTACAGCCTCTGATAACCTGAGAAAGGGTCATCTATTAATTGGTTCCAACTCAAAAGTGCTTAACAACAATAAGAACTGTAAAAGACTTAACAGTTGTATTTCAGAATAAATCTCAGAGTAGATTTCCAATAATATCCCCACTATTACCAAAATAGGTTACCTACTCACTTGTCATGTTTTACTCAAAATAATATAGTGAATAGGCAGATTAGGCATTATTACCAATTGTTGTTGTTATTGTTGATGGCCTTCGGCCCAAAGCCCCTCTGCAACTATCAACATCTATCAAAGTTCATAGAGTTTCTGGAGGTGTGTTGTTTAAGAAGTGGATGCCACCATGTAAATCTTGAGATTGCGTTTGTAGGATATACAAAACTTACGTCATTATTCCTAAGTCAATTTTGCTTTAGAAAATCACCTGTACTTCCTGTGTAAAGAAGAGCTGGAACGTGGGAGTGGCCAAGTTGGAATTCTTTCTGCGTCATAAAGGGGACTTGTCTCCATCAGTAGTATCCATAGTACTGAACAGACAGCTGCTCAGTCAGACATGCCACCCCCAAAACTTTTGCACCTATTTCCACCAATCATTTGGGTCTGATATTTGTGGTTGACTCATAGACTTACTCCCATTTGTAGGATTTATTAGGAAAGTAGGTTGAGAAGTTGAGGCAAAAAATTTCAGTGCAAGTCCAGGCTCATTCCAGCAGTCCCAAAACAGATTAACAGCTAAACACCAATTCCCCAATTAGTAAAAGTCCTGATTCAGTTCAGTAGCACAAATCCAAATCAGTGCTTGCCTCAGAGCAGTTATATAAGTCAGCTTCTCCCTCAATCATCTGGCAAGCAAAGCATTTACCTGTGGCCAGCACAAATACAAGAAGTTCTAGGTTACAGCTTGCCACCGTCTCTGCACAGCAATGCCATAGTCTCTTTACAATCTCTCTACCACTGTCATCTTCAGGGTCTCGTAACAGTGTGGAAAGCATTCTCTCTCTTATATTAGTCTCACAGCTGTTGATGCTTTGCAAGACCATGTGTCCACAGTTAAAGTAGCCGGAGACCAGTGGTGGCTAATAGAAAAGCCAGCTTTTAAACTAATAACATTCTTTCTTCTGCTTCACCTTGTCTTGCTGCTGTTGCTTGGGGACCATCCAGCCAGATTCTGATTCATACAAACCCCACAGACAAGAGAATAAAACACTGCCTTGTCCTGCATCATCCTTACTATTATTATGCACATATTTAAACCCATTTTTGCAGCCACTGAGTCACATTATCTCATTGATGATCTTCCTTTTTTTAATTAGTCCTCTATTTTACCAAGGGTGGTGTGCTTCTCCAGTGAGTAGTCCCTTCTGAGAAGTTGTCCAGTGTGAACAAGATGTGGTCCACCATGTAGATTCTGTCATTTTAACAAGGTCCTGCTTATGAACTCCCAATGAATGATCTTAGAATCTTATTAAAATGTAGATCCTGATTCAGAGTAGAAATGCCAATTCTCAGCAGAAGGTTGAACCGGAATAAATCAGTTCAAAGCCCTAATTCAAAGTCATATGACTTAATTAAGAAGTAGGGACAGAAAAGAAGATAATTTCTTTCTTCTCCCCCCCCCACCCCTTTTTAGGTCTGTAGGGTTCTAAATCTTAGGCTCTTCCCATCACATCAGAAGAAAGCACAAGTGATTCTCGAAGAAATTTTCTTCTAGGGCTTTTCAGAATTATAACCATTTCATATGATAGTATTTATTATGCTATTAATTTTGACATTCAAAAGTCTTCCAAGTTACTTATAGTGCTATAACTTTTAGGCATGAGATATAAAAATGAAGCTTTGATTTGAAAACCTATCTTTGACAGGAAGTCTTGAAATTTTATGTGTGAATTTTTAGAAGACGCTGCTTGGAGAGGTCACATTATATAAATAAAATACGTGTTTTACTTCATACTTTGCTGCTAGAAATATGTTAAATGTGGTATGTATTTTTAGGCCATTTAAATAGCTAGTAGAAATTAGATACATGGTTTTCACGTTCAGTTTGCTCAGCTGTGAATATGAAGAGCATCCTTTGATCCTTCATACGTGTGCTCATTGTGGAGATCCATCCTGTCCTCCTAAATCCTCCTCTTACTTTATAGATACAGAAACTGACATGTAAGAATAGGTTTTTGAAACGTTGCTGAAGATGTTGTGTAGCAAGAACTCAGTGATAATTATGGAGTGGATGAAGATAGAAAAGACATTTTTGAAGTTTCTTTTCATCAGTAGGAACTTAATAACTAACCATTAATGGGATGTGATTTGAGACAACTTACATGATTTTGCTGTTTATTTCTAATTTTCATAGAGATTGTATCATCTTACAGCTAATTTTATATACAATATTCACACACATATACGTATTTATGTGTATGTATAGGTGTATGTATATGCATATGTGTATGTGTATGTATATGTATATGTATATACACACACACGTATATAGTCATGTTCTTTTACACTGGAACTGACCCATAGCTGATCCTTCAGTGGGTTTTTCAGAGGCAATAAATCACACAGGAGATTGTCCTTTTCTGATGGAGTAGCTGGTGGATTTGAACCACATACCTTTGGGATTAGAGCACAGCTTCTTACCACTAGGCCACCAGAGTTCCCTAATATATATACTCAATGCAATAAAGTAATAGGAGTAAGGCAGCTAATTTTATATATATATATATATATATATATATATATACATACTCTCTCTATATATAATATGTATATACAATACACACACACATACTCACCACAATAAAGTTACTTTATTGAGAAACTTCAGGTTTACAGTTCTCAGTAATGGAATAGCTGCATATTAAACTCTTCATGAAAGCAGAGAAAAATGGTTGAAAGAGAGCTGTGAATGAGCTCAAAGTGAAAGGCGGCACCAATCATTAAAGCAAAGATTCACCTCACGATGAACCTTTTCCCAGTATGAAATTCTATCATGCATTTTCACTGCCGTCAAATGCAAAAGAAGCTCACAGCAACAAAAGAGGTGACTTTGTATTTTGTTTGACTATTAAAAAAAAATCATGCACGGAATTTAATCTTGATCATCATACAAATGCAAATTGAGAAATAGAAGCCTACAGTCTGCATTGAAATGACAAATTTTCCAAAAAAGAAAAAAAAAGGAAAGTATTCACACAGGTGCAGGTGTAACTAACCTTTGTATTCACATCTGCTTTCTTCTATTTAAAGTTAGGAGGTGTCTCGTAGGTATACCACCTCTTCTGGAAATGCATAGAAAATAGTTTCTATCTTTGCATTAAATGACCTATTATTTCCAATAAATATATTGTGGTTTTTGTTAGGTGCCATCAAGTTGATCACAATTTATAGCAACGACACTGAATGGCAGATCTGAGCCCTGCCCTGTTCTCATCATGCCATCGTGATCATCTCTGTGACACAAGCCTGCTATTATAGCCACTGTGTCAATCTATCATTAAGGATCTTCCCGTCCTGTGTTGACCCTTCGTTTTTATGAGTATGATGTCCTTTTCTAGAGTAGCACCTTCTCATAAAATGCACTAAGCATGTGAGATGAAGTTTCACCTGTTTTCCCTCTGAGGAGCACCCCGGCTGCGCCCTCTCAAATATACTCTTGTTCTCTTGCCAACCCATGAGATATTTAGTACTTTTCTTGAGCGCAACTCAAAATTTCTTCCGCTGTTCTCTTTATGCATTGTCCAATTCTCAGATGCAAAGCAAGTAAAGGGGGGGGGAATCTATGGCTTGAATCAGACACACATTAAGTCAGGGTGTCTTTAAAATAGGGTGTCCTTGCTGGAGCAGCACTTTGGAGAGGTCCCTACCTACAGACTATGCCAAGACAATATACCTTCTGATTTCCAACTTCTGGTACCAAGGTTATTGACGATGTACTAAGTATAATGAAATTGTAAACAAATTCAGTACTTTTCTCCATCATCATGTGGCCTGTGGCCCAGGGGTGAGGGTTTTTTGTCTTCTTGATGTTGAGATGTAATCCAAACTGCAGGTTTTTGATCTTCTATAGCAAACATTTCCAGTCCACTTTAAGTAGACATGGTTGTGTTCTGCATGTAGGGAAATTAAAGAAATCGTATACTAAGACTCTGACATTAGAGGATTCTCTCATCATTGCTTAGTTATAAACTTACTGAAGAAACAGACTATCACTATCTCAAATGTCACTTCTGTAGGACAGATCCTGATGCTGAGAGCCACTTTGTTAAATCATACTGGCACCGCTCCCTATACAGAAAGTTAAAATCAACAGACTTGCTACTGTATAGGCTCAGAACAAGATGATCTGTCACTAGGAGTCTTAACCAACTCAACAACATTGAAATTTTGGGGGTTATTTTGTTTGTGTGTGGTTTGGTTTTGTTTTCTTTTTTGTGGGGAACTCGGGCCAAGTGAGAGAGAAAACGGGATATTCCAAGCTACCGTTTCAACTCTAATTCCAATCTACATGTGCCCTATAATAGTAGAACATTCATGAGAGTCTAGAGTTTAAAAGTATACAATTGCACAAAAAATACTGTTATTGTTGGACGACATCAAGTTAAAACTGACTCATAGCTGATCCTCCAGTGGGTTTTCAGAGGAAGTAAATCACACGAGGAGATTGCCCATCCTTCTCCCACAGAGTAATTGGTGCTGCTGGATTTGCACCTTAAACTTTTGGGACTGTAAAGCAGTTCTTACCACTAGACCAACCCAGCTCCCTAAATAATGTTTACAAATACCCTTTAGAAAACAATACCAACTTCAAGCCTACCCTTGAATCTGGCAATGGGGAACAATAGTAGCAGTACTGGCGGAGGTCACTCACTCACTCACTGCTTTGCAGTTGGGAGTGACCCATAGTTGACCCTCCAGTGGTTTTCTAAGGCTGGACACTGCACTAGAGGAGATTGGCCATCTTTCTCAGATGGAGCAGTTGGTGGATTCGAACCGCCCTCCTTTTCACTAGCAACAGAACTCCTTACCTGGGATTGATTATGATGACAAGTAGAATAACAAGACTATCCTTGGCCTGCAAGGAAAACAGATGATTAGCTTTGATGAGCAATGGCCCTGGTTTTACAATAGCTTAGATCTTTAAAATATCTAAATTCTTTCCAATTTTGGAAATTGCCTTTCTACAACAGGATTATTAAGCTATGGTCCCTGCTGTTCAAGAACTCATAATCCAGAAAAAAAGGAAAAATAAATAGATAATGGCAAGTGGTGGCACACTGTTGGAAAATAAAAAAGGATAAAATAAAAGAATGGTTGAGAACTCTAAAACCAACCTACTTCCTTCTACCTAAGAGTCCAGGAGAGTTTTAGAGAAATAAACATTATGATTATATACAGACAGAGATGTTTAATCTTTATTCAAACACATATATGTGCATGGGTATTTATAATCACATGCCAATGTGAAAACAGCACTTAAATGTCACATTTATTTTCATTATCTATGGTTACATACTGGGTTGCTATGACAACCTGGATTAATTAACGCCCTTTTCTATTACAAATCTTCACTTTTCAGGACTCAGAGGATTCAGCCACTCTCTACCTGTACATTTTAAGTTCAAAAAATAAAAGGACAGCATATGCTGAAATATTTGTGCAATTCTCTTTATCCTCCATGCCAACTAATATTCTGTGGTTTTAAGGGTATTATGGTTATCACAAGAGTCCACAATTAAGATTGCATAGTGGAATGTACTTGGGGCGGTGGCAG
>NW_006399751.1:12152713-12174776 GCF_000299155.1 Elephantulus edwardii | reverse complement strand
AATTCCTGTTTGGAAAGATGTGGTTAAAAGTCCAAAAGGGGCGGGGTGGTAGTGGTTTAGAATGTGAGAAGGGGAAGAAATCACTAAGATAACAGAGTATGGTGATCAGAGGTGGGGGAGTGGTCAAGGAATTAGGACAGATCCAGACGGTACCTGAAAAGACACAGTAATATTAGTCCTAGATCAATGTCGATTTATTTTATAAAACACAATGTGCATGAGTAATCATTTGAAACACAGTATGAATCTAGGAATGGGTGAAATACAATGTACATGAATGATACACAATGTCTACAAATTTTACATCAATCCATAATAAAATAAAATGGTGGAAGGGGGGAAGAAAATACCACAAGTGGGTGACTTTAACAGACACATTTATTTTCTCACCGTCTAGGAGGCTAATCTTCATCTTCTGGTTCTAGGGGAAGGCTTTCTATCAGCCCTGAAGGAATGACCTTATCCCGTAAGCTTCTACTACTGGGTCATTTGATACCACTCTTCCCCCATCTGTACTTTCTTCATGCTGTTTAATCTCCAAAAAAGGTGACTTTCATATGTCAAGAGTAGATTCAAAACACACTGTACACTGTTTTTGTTAGATGTCATTAAGTCAACTACAACCTGACTTTATGAAATAGTATGTTGAGTTCACTACTATATTTCAACTCTATGGACATGTATCTGAACTTTGACCTATCCTGTTTTGTCTTCATCACTAATATACCTGAGCCCATTGCTAGATAGTCAGTCCACCTTGCTGAGGGTTGCCCACTTTGGCTGACCTTTTACTTTTCCCAGCATGTTTTTTTTTTTTTACTAAGAACTGGCCCTTGACAACAACGTGCCCATGGTTTCACCATCTTTGCCTCTAAGGAACACCCTGGTGTTCCTCTGCACTTTTCCCAAGACAGATTTATTTATTCTTTTGGTCATCCGTAGGGTATTAAGTACTCTTCTCCAATGTCATGACTCAAAAGTTTGGATTCTTCTGTCATCCTTTTTCATTGTCCAGTTTTCAAATGCATAGCAACCAATTGACAATACTATGCCTTGAAACAGGTGCACTTTTGTCTTTAAACTGACATCATTGATCTTACGAACTTTGGCAAGATCCTTGAAAGTCAATTTTCCCAGGACAAAGCATCTTGTGATTCCCTGACTCCTGCTACCATGAGCATTGATGTGGATACAACTAAAATTATTGACAACTTCAATCTTTGTCCTAGAACCTGGTTTTGCCCATTGGCCCTGTGGTGAGAATATTTGCTTCCTTTATGTTGAAATACAATCCATGCTAAAGGCTGTGGTGGTGGTTGTTAGGTTTCATTCAGTTGAAAATGACTCAGTGTAACCCTATAAATTCTCGAATCTGGTACACTCTGATCATGAGAATGATTTACTCTATGCAAACATGTTCATGTTCTTTTTTCCCCGAGAAAAATCTCTCACTATGTCCTGAGGAAAATGTCTGTATATTTTCTTTTTTTTTCTATATTTTATTAATTTTCATAAACATTTACAGAGATTTTGGGTTTCCATTCATTCATTGTTGCACTATTCTCTCTACCCTCCTCCCAGTTTGTTCTTGTCCAAATGCCACAGTGCTTGTCAAAGCCAGTTCTGATTAATCTTCTTTGTCAGTGTGTCCTTTGCCATTCCCTATCACTCCTCCCTGAGAGAGACTTCACCCTGAGTCATAAGGAAAAGGGGATGGCGTATTCTCTTAGCTACTTCCTGCTGAAAAGGGACGCTGTGGGTTTCAGGGTGAAGATCTTCTCTCACTACTCTAAAGGGCCCCTTTGGCAGTAGGAAACACATAGACTATTATAGAGATTGATTTTGGAATTTAGATGCACTCTTATTGATTGTGCTTGGCCGTACATGTTCATATCCTTGAAGATGTATCATGGGGGTGTTGCAACCTAGAAGACACAAATTTGACTAACAAGTTATAAGTACATGAGTCCAAAAATTATGGAAAAGTAAAAGAAAAGATTCTTTCATTGTTTTACAAACCCTCCCCCAGGTCCCCTCCACCATGTAGCCCTTGCGCTAGTCTCCTGTGATGACAGAAATACCTAGTTATATATCTCTTTTAAACAGTTTCCTCCCTCCTCTGTTTCAGTGCAGTATACATTATTGAACCCATCTTACTCAGTCTCTCCCCAACCCCAAGGACAGTCCCATTCTACAACAGTGGCATCATGTAATATTTGTCCTTTTGTGACTGGGATATTTCACTCAGCATAATGTTCTCCAGAGTCAACCATTTTGAATAATATTGCGTGAGTTCCTTGTTTTCAAGCCTTTACTTGAGTATTACTTCTAGGCCCCCTGGCCAACACATGGCATCACCATGATAATGGGGACCACGTTGGCAGCCCTGGTCTATAAATATAACTCTTACTAATGCATCTGAATGTTGAGTTTTTCAGAGCTCTAACGGCTTCTTGAGCTATAATACAATACCTTGTACAAGAATATACTATTTGTTGTGAATGGATGAGTGAGAAATTTGCAGTCAGTTAAGTTACTATAACCTTTGGTGTGAGCCTTCAGACACTAGTTTCTCTTTATTGTAGAATACATTACTGAAATGTTTTATACTCTTGATTTCATTTTCTAGTAGTTAGTAAAAAGATATCTAAAATGAAACTTAAAAATATCATCAAGGATTCAGACACTCACTCCTACAATGACTTTGACTTCTTGCCATCATACACTGACCCCAGTTGCTTTCTTCCGAGATTGTTCCTCAGAGGATCACTGTGAGGTTTAGGGAATGTTCTATGACCATCGTGGTACATCTTTGAAATACTTTGGTCTCTGGATGTACCTATCAAAGGTGAACAAGGGTAAGAACAATGAGAGAGCCATCACTCATCTGAGTTCACCATTGAATGTCCTTTATAAAAGACCCATCTGTTTATTTTTTGATATCTGGAAGTTACTTTAATACAAAACATTAATATTTGGATAGAAAGCAATCAAATTTGGATCATCTGGAGCTCAATAGGATGAATTGTTCCTTTAATAAATACAGCTGCGACAATGAACTGGCTTCACTAAAAAAGGACCCCATTACTAATCAGACTAAAATAGTCTACAAAGCTCTTGTAACTTTTTTTTACCATGTTTCACTTGTATGATTGTCAACCCAAGATGATTTTTTAAAAAGTATTTTTAATCGTGATTTTAGTGAAAGTTTACTGAAAGATTTGCTTTTTACTCAAAGATACACATTATGCTTCTTTCCTACTCTCTTCTCACTCCCCTCTCCAGTTCACTTTGGATTTTTTCCCATTCTTGTACCTTGTGTTTTGTATAATCATTCATATGCATTATTGTTGTTGTTTTTGTTACGTGCCATCAAGTCTTAGACAGCTCATAGTGACCCTATGAACTAAAGACCTGAACACTGGTATAAGGCGGTATTGTATTTATACAATTACTTATCATTGCTTTATCTCTATTATCCCCTTTTATTTTCAAGTCCCCATTGAACATTTCCCATTATTCACAATGGAGAATTGAGAAAAAACTCTTGTTAGTGATATTGGACCGGAAGTTAATGCAGAATCTCATGTAGGTCACAGGACATGCATAAGTTATGCATCTATAGAAAAACTATGAAATTTCAACATAATTTTCTGATAAATTAAAAAAAAACAAAACAACAACACAACCTCTACAACTCATTGTTGGGGCATTGGGGCAGACTGCTGGTTGACCCTCAAGCAGGTTTTCTGGGACAGTAAATCACATGGGAGGGGACTGTCAATCTTGTTTTTCGTGAAGTCACTGGTGGATTCAAACTGCCTGGAAAGCACTGCCTTTGTGTCCGCAGCATCATTCTCTCCAGACTGTGGCACCACTACGCCCTGATTAAAGAAAAGGAATGGATGAAATTAATCACATAGTTGGTGATACTGTCCTTAGGCTGCTCTGAGGATTTTCCCATAGGAAACCTATAATCTGAATTAAAAGAGGTTTCCAGCACTTGCCTGGAAGCTTAAGGTACCAACACAATTAGATGTGAATTTAACTGAACCTGGATTAGATTTTTATAGTAAATTTTCTCAAAGACTTAGAATAATAATACTCCTTGTTCTTCACATTTCATTCTCCTTCTTGGCTTTGTTTCTCTTCTCTTCCTTTGCCTTTGTCCCTTATTATCTACTTCATTTTGCTTTCTTATTTTCTCAAAAATAGGATTTAGTCCTCCTCACATTCTGCCATATTTATATTTAACCCTACTCTGAGCAACACAACTGAAGCCTAATAACTGGGTAAAGATTTTTTTTTAATAGTTTCACAACAACAGTAAAGTTCAACAGGGTAGGAAACAAAATATGCTGGTGAGTTTGTCACAAATTGGAACTCTTGTTCACTGCTGGTGGGAATGTAAAATGGTCCAACCATTCAAGAAGGTAATCTGATGCTTTCTCAAGAAGTTGGAAATAGAAATACCATTTGACTAAGCAATCCCACTACTGGGAATATACCCTAAAGAAACCAGAGCCGTGATTCAAACAGACATCTGCACACTCATGTTTATAGTGTTATTCACATTGGCAAAGATATGGAAGCAACTCAAGTGCTCATCAAAAAAACAACTAGAAAAACCGGTACATTTACACAATGGAATATTACACACCACTGAAAATAATAAATGTGTACACCATTACACAACATGAGTGAACCTGGAAGAAATTATGTTGAGTGAAATACTTCAATCACAAAAGGACACATACTGTATAACACTACTGTTATAAAATAGGACTGACATGGTGGTTTGGAGAGATAATAGGAAAAGAGTGAATCGATAATAAACACTGCATTGGAACAGATAAGGGCAAGAACTGTCAGAGAGGAATGTAGAAGTAGATATTAGATGTATGCCAACAATCTGCAACGAGTGATACATTCAAAGTGGAGACTGGACTAAGAAGAAGGGAAGAGGAGGGAGGAAAATGTGCAACAAAAAAGGAATGAAAACCCAACCTCTCTGTAAGCTTTCACTAAAATCACCTAGGGAGGAAATCTTCTCAGAATTGTATGAAAGATATCTTTTCCTTTTCTCTTGTCTGTATTTTAGTGCACATAGTGTCTGAATGTATTAAATGAGTGTCTGTGTATGCATTCGTATGCACGCATGCATACAAAGTTTGATGACTGATGTCAAGAGACCCACAATCCCTGAGAGGTTCACACATTAATTGCTTGCTGGCAAACCATGGCCAGATCTCAGAAGGGCATCTATTGGGTGAATTCTGATTCAAATATTCCTTAATTCTGCATACTGAAATTGGAAGGATTTTTTTTTTCAGATCAGCCTTCATATCCTATACGTTCATGCTTTAAAATATCACAAGAAAACTATTAAACAAACGCCTATTTTTTTTATAATTTCCAATGAATAAATATCCATGGCATCCACTTCCTAAATAACATGCCTCTGGAAACTCTGTGAACTTTGATAAATGTCATAGTATAGAAAGGCTTCAAGCCTTTTGTTCATAGGGTTACTATGAGTCATACTCAATGACAACCAACAACAACATATATAACATATATGTGTTTTAGATATTATATATAAGAACATGTATATTATATATACGATAGTATAGATATAATTTCTAGAAGAAATAAGACTGTAGTTTCAAAGTGCTTTCTAATAAAATTCAGGTTGATATGAATCTGTCAAGCATCTCTCTTCAGGAAAATGTTCACTCATTGCCCTGGATACTGCTTTCACTCATCGTGACCCTCCCTCAAGTTTCTGAGGCTGTAATTCTCAATGGGATGAGACTGCCCATCCTTCTCCTGTGGAGCCACTGACAGATTAAAATGTCAGGAAATTCAATTTGGCTTTAATGGTATAGCTGAGAACTACACCACAGAGCTCCCTGCTAGTAAAAAAAGACAGTTGCTAAATAAATATTAAATATTTGCCAGATACACATTATTATATTCCATGGATAATGTGATGAGATTAAATCTGCTTCCAAGAGTTTATAGCCCTGAAAACAACACAGAGTGGTTTTACTCTGCACACACGGTTCATTTGGAGTCAAAGCAACTCCACAATAATTACCAATAGCCATTTAATGTAGAGATAGTACTTTCTTCATACAGCTTGCATTTGGTGAGGACTGGAAAAAGCAAGATAATAAGAAAAAAGAGAACAGAGCACATAATAGACATTCAAAATGTTTTTGTTTTGCTTTAAGAGGTTTTTTTACTTTAAAGAACCAAGATTCAAAACTTTATTTTAATAATAATACAGTAAAACATTTGTATAGTCTTTAGATTGTATTTGAATACCTAATTGCTTTATGTGTGAGGGAGAAAATGAAGACCAATTCACCTCAGAGACCGCAGTAGATTCTGTTTAGCGTTTTGGGAGAAAGCGTTTTCGTTCCCTAAGGAAGGCATGACTTTTGGAAATAAAGAGTAGCCGCGGGGTTCCACATCAGGAGAACTGATAGATGATCACGCTGAGGCCTACAAATGTGAAGCAAGACGTAATGAGACTTGTCTCACAGGGACACCCCAGAACTCTGAGCAGCAACCTAAGAGCCCTTTGGAAACCTGAGCTGCCTCCCAAGCTAATGACAGCAACTTACAACCACCTTGTCTCTCTCCAGATTACCTATTTTAAAAAAAGAATTGACACATTATGTATGCTGCGCCACATATCTTTGCTATCATTTTGAGAAACCCAGCACTGCTTTTTTCTTTTTTACCTAGTGGCTATTGCCTCCCTACAATTTGACAAAAGTACCCATCCACTGTCATATTGCCGAACAGGTCCAGGACTGCGTCCAACCTGTTCTTATTTTCCATAAAAGAAATCACGTGGTCTCAACTGAAGGGTAGATTACATAGCTGGGCGTTCAAAGAATTTCCTAGTGGGATGATTTACATTGTCTCCTTAACATCAAGGCTTCCCAATGAGTTAATTGACCCCCAAGAGGGCTGAACTGGAGACACATGGACATTTTCAAGCACCTGGACCTAGAACTATTATTTGTTTTCCCTGCAAAGGAATGGGCTCACATTTTCTTTCCATCTCTCAAAATTGGAAAAGTCTGAATAAACTTACTCTCTCAGAGAGTGAGACTATTGACCTACCTTCCAAAGGAGTGTCCTGTTCGGTTTAACAATGGCCTGGAGCATTATTTTGAACAAATAAAAGACTCATTTGCTTACTTCAATGTAATTTATGTGCCTGTTTATGCACCGGAGTAGTTCTTACCTGCCTATTTTCTTCCCTTAATTGTTTTGTTGTTGTTGTTGTTATGTGCTGAAGAGTCATCTGCGACTCATAGTGACCCTATGTGCAACATCCCTAAACTCTTCCCTAGCCTGTGCCAATCTCACCATCTCCGACACACCCACCCCCATTACCCCAGTTACTGAATCAATCCATCTCATCAAGGGTCTTCCACTCCTGCGCTGTCCCTCTACCCTTTCAAGCATGACGTCCCTTTCCAAGGACTGGTCCCTCCTTGCAACATGTCCAAAGTATGTCAGAAGTTGTTTCAGAATCCTTGCCTCCAAGGGGCAGCCTGTATTCACCCTCTCCAGGTCAAACCTGTTCGTTTTCTTAGCAGTCCATGCTGTATTCACTACAGTTCTCCAGCACCACACCTCAAAGGTGTTAATTCTCCTTCTATCATCGCTAGTCATTGTCTAGTTCTCTGACACATAGCAAGTGATTGCAAAGACCATGACCTGTATCAGGTGCACCTTAGTCTCCAGACTGACTTCGTTGCACCTTGGTACTTTAGAGAGGTCTCTAAGCGCACACTTTCCCATTGTAATATGTCTTTTAATTATTAATTAAACACACACACACACACACACAAACCCAAAAAACAAGCCAAAAAATAAAACAGTGTTGCTAGTTCTTCCTCTGTTATGTAATGTGAGAGATAAAACAAAGGCACAGACCTGCTTGGGTGAAATATTATCTTGATATTTGAACCTTATGATCATATGTCCATTTGTATGCCACATTCACTCTGCATTTATAAGTCATCCCCTATTCCAAGCCACCTGATTCAGGGGGAAAAATATTTGTCTTAGGCATCACCAGTAGATCAATACTGAGAACACATAAAGTCGTGCAAAAGGGAAAGACTTGCCATTCATCTTATTCTGCCCCTACTGATGTTTGATAAGATCCAGAACATACAAATACTAATATTTGTTGAATGATTTAATTTTAAATCTACTTCTGTATTTTATAGACAGAAATAAATTAAAATCTCACACTCATTTTTTTTCCCTGACACCTTATAGCAGAGATTGGGTATTAAAATTAAATTATCCTATACAAATTGCATAGCAATGTCAATTCATTCAAGTGGCCAATAAACTTTAGTTAACTTCCCTGTCATTTAACGAGCAGCTAGAAAAACGTTGACTTCATAGTACAAAGATTAAAGCAAAAGTATCATATGAGACCCCTCATAGAAATAGCATTGCTCTTTTAAATCAAGAGAAATTATAACAAACCTTGTTTATGTTATTGGCTATCTCAGTGCTCACAGAAAATACCTCTGAGTCCACAACAGAACATGAGTATGCCATTGTATGGTTGTAGTTGTTTGTGCCATTGAGTTGCTTGTGACTCATAGTGATGCTGTGTACCATTGTAAACCCTGCTCTATCCTGTGCCACTCTCACTGTCTCTGACACACCTACTCCCATTACCCCAGTCACTGAATGAATCCGTCTCTTTGAGGGTCTTCCTCTCCTGCGCTGTCCCTCCACCCTCCCAAGCATGACATCCCTCTCCAAGGACTGGTCCCTCCTTGCAACATGTCCAGAGTATGTAAAACAAAGCTCCAGAAACCTTGCCTCCAAGGAACATCCAATTTTCATCCTCTCTAGAACAAACCTGTTTGTTCCCTTAGGAGTCCATGGTATATTCAATACTCTTCTCCAGCACCACAGCTCAAAGGCATCAGGTCTCCTTCTATCCTCCCTAGTCATTGTCCAGGTTTCTGATGCATATCAAACGATTGCAAAGACCTTGCCCTCAATCAGGCGCACTTTAGTCTCCAGACTGACATCGTTGCTCTTCAGTACTTTGAAGAAGTCTCTGACAGCAGACATTCCCAATGTTATATGTCTTTTAATTTCCTGGCTGCTGGTCCCAAGAGTGTTGCTTATGGAGCCAAGCAAACTAAAGCTGTAAACAATCTCAATCACTTCAGCATCTATCATAATGCTACCAATAGGCCCAGTGGTGGGAATCTTTGTTTTCTTGATATTGAGCTTCAAGTCCTTGACTTTCTGCATCAAGCCCTTCAGGTTCTCCTCAGTTTCCAGTAAGCAGGATTGTGTCATCTGCATAACACAGAGTGTTAATGAGTCTTCCTCCAGTCCTGCCACATTCTTCCTCATGGAGCCCAGCCTCCCAGATAATCTGTTCTGCATATATATATTGGTAAAGGATAAAAATCAACAGTAACTGGGCTATGTCCCTCTACAATGAGAGGACAAATTATTTTCCTGAAAAGTATTACTCCAATATCTAATATAAAGATTAATCAATCTCTAGGTCATGTTAAAAGAACTTAGTGCCACTGTCACCTATCTGTTGTGAAGAAGAAACTGAGTAGGTTGTCAAAAGAAAATGCATGTAACAGCCAAAAAGGAACAGTTATCAACCAATTCTTATTTCTTAACCCTTGTTGTTGTTGTTGATATGTGTTGTCGAGTTGCCTGTGACTCATAGTGACCCTATGTACAACAGCCCTAAACTCTGCTCTGTCCTGCGCCAATCGCACTGTCTCTGACACTCCCATTCTGATCACCTCAGTCACTGAATCAGTCCACCTCCTAGAGGACTTTCCCCTCCTGCACCTGCTCTCCACCCTCCCAAGCACGATGTCCCTCTCCAAGGACCAGTCTCTCCTTACAACATGACCAAAGTATGTCAGACCAAGCCTCAGAATCCTTGCCTCCAAGGAGCATCCAGGTTTAACCCTTTCCAGGATGAATCTGTTTGTTTTGTTAGCAGTCCCTGGTACCCTCAATATTCTTCTCTAGCACCACAGACCAACAGCATCAATTCTCCTTCTATCCTTCCTAGTCATTGTCCAACTCTCTGATGTATAACAAGTGATTGCAAAGACCATGGCCTGTATCACATGCACCTTAGTCTCCAGAGAGACACCATTGCTCTTCAGTACTTTGGAGAGGTCCCTAACAGCAGACTTTCCCATGGCAATGCGCCTTTTAATTTCCTGGCTGCTGGTGCGAAGACTGTTGACTATGGAGCCAAGCAAACTAAAGCTGTGTACAATCTCAATCTCTTCACCATCCATCCTGATGCTGCCAATTGGTCCGGTGGTGAGAAACTTTGTCTTCTTGACAATTCTTAGCCCTTAGGTTTTCTTTTTCATTATTGCTCTTCCACAAAATACAAAGACTTATTGTTTTAAAATCCAAGAATTCATTAGATTTTTTTGAAATAGACTTCTTTCGTTATTTACAATAACACAAGGTTGTGGTTTGATGCCCTTGAATCACCTATGACTCAAGTGACCAATAAGTCAGACCCTTGCCCTGTTCTATCCCCCCCTCGTGATCTCTGTCGTGCTGAAGCCCGTAGCCACAGTCACCGTGTCATTCCCTCTCATTGAGGGTCTCCCTTGCTTTTATTGGTCCTCTGCCTTTCACAGCATAATGTCTTTTCCTACTCGTTTTTCCTGACAACTTGGCTAAATTTTATGGGATGACATTTCACCATGTTCGGAGCAACCCTGATTGCACCTCCTTCAAGATAAATGTGTCTGCTCTTTTAGCAGTCCGTGAGATACTCAATACTTTTTGTCAACACCACTGTCTCAAGACATAAGTTCTTCTGCATTCTCATTCATTGTTCAGTTTTCAATTGCGTGCAAAGCAATTGAATATGTCACGGATTGGATGTTAGGAAAAATATCTCACAGTAAAAGAACAGTTGTCAGTTTTGCTCATGATTAGGATACAATCATTTAAAGAAATCAAGTGCTTTGAATAAAATAGGCATTAAATAGAAGAAAATACTAGATGAAACCCAAATTAAGCATGTAGTATTTCTCAGAAGCATATTTACACGAGAAAGCTTAAAAATCTAGAAGATAATGTGCAAAATTAATCATAGCTATTATAAATATAGGGTTGTTGTTTTCTCTATATCACCCTCATGGCATATTGCTTTTATAATTCAAGATTCAAAATTATTGTCATAGTCAACCTTGAAAAGAAAGAACAGCTCTTCTAAAAACTAATCAGAGTCTTGTAAATCTGTGTTTCTTACAAGGATGCTTAACTCAATGTTATTTGTGTTAATGAAAAATTGGGAACAATCTTAAATGTCCAATAAGCCATGATTAGTTTAACAAATGATTATACATTCAAAGCAAAAAGTACAACGCATACATTAAGTGGTATGCTTTCAAAGATTAATGATGTTAGGAAATAATGTTAGATAGCATGAAAAAGCCAGAAATGGAAATACAGAGCGCAGAAATGTAGGCACACAATGACAAAATGCTAACATACCCAAGCAGAAGCAAAAAGTAATGTGGAAAGTTACCTAGAAGTACCTGTTTATTGGTTTGGTTTGGTTTTTTTGGTATCTTTTAATTAATTGTAAGATAGTTTCCAGGAAGGATGAAAGGGAAAAGAGAGGTTATGGTATAGCATCTAGAAATTAACTAAAAGAATGAAATACTTTTATTGTTTCCAGTGAGGCCATGGGTCTGCGGGCTGGGCTGGGGCCTTGGAGTCTCCCTCCACTCTAGGAGTCAATGGCTACCTAGCACCTCGATGGCGGTCACGTAAGGGAAGTTTCTGGGGTCATGTTTGTAGTTTTAGATTGAATATTCTTTAAAAGACACAGCAATAATTTATCTATTTGCTGTGAGGAACAACTCTTAGTTGCTGTGATGCTAAATACTGTTCCATAGTCATGTCAAATATAATGGTTACCCATTATGTACAATGTTTGGACGAGCTTTCAGATTGATTCATGTTAGGAAACAGGAGTGGCATCCACCTCCTAAACTTCTAAACTCTCTAAACTTTATAAATATACAAAAATGACATTAATTATAGAACAGAGTTCAGGGCTTTTGTGCAAAGTTTACTCTGAGTTGTATTCATCTTGATGACACTTACCCCCTGCTAAATGAGACTAGTGCTGTTACATCTGGAGGAACACTCTTCCACTTTGCACATCACTCTTTGTCAATGTGCTGGATGAAGTAACCTGTATTTGCTGTGATGCTGAACCTTGTGCCATTGGGGTATCAAATACCATAAAGGTTTCCCACTATGGACCGTGTTTGGTTGGAATTCCCAGATTGATTCAGGTTTGGAAGCAGGAGTGGCATCCACTTCCTAACCCACATGCCTCTGGAAACTCTATGAACATGGAGAAACCATGATAGTGATGGAAAGACATTAGGTCTTTTTTTCATAGAGTCACTATGAGTTGTCCTCAACTCAACGACAATCAAGAACAAGTAGGACCATAACAGAAATACGATGACTCCACATTTCTAGATTTCAGATGTTACGGCCCTACCCTTTGATAATCTGGGGAGACTTTGCTTCCTCTACTTCATGTGTCTTCAGCTTCCACTTTCTGGTTGCTTGGCCTCTTACGTCCATGGTCTCTTTGAGCTGGTCTAGCCTCTAGCTTACTTGTGCAAGTGTTTTATAAATGTCTTTAGCTCTACCAGTAAACATCTACTTGGCCTGTAAGCTTGAACACAAATGTACTTGGCTGTCTGGGTTCATAGATTGGCAAGCCTTGTCAACAAACATGCAAACTGTATTTCATCAAAACCAGTCTTATAGTTGCGGTTCTTTATATAAGTACTTATAGTCCTAGGTGGTTCTTGATTGCTTTGGGATAGAATCTCCCTGAGTGCTCACCATCAGACTTCAGACATTTGCTAGTCTAGTCCACATGTATCTGTGGAGCTTCTCTTATATCCAAACCACTGTGCTAGGCACTGACCACACAAATAAGCAAGACAGACACAGATCAGGTAAACCATTTTCTCCTCTGAAAGAGAGTCAGTGCATCACTTCAAGAAGTTGGATATGCTGCCAGTAAACTGAAAGCATTGTCCACGTTTAAGAAACAGTGCCTATTTCCTATGCAGCACCAACTTAAGTGTTTTGTAAAAATGACATGCAAACAGAATTGAATTTATGACTACAAAGTAAACATCTTAGCCATAAATGCCTACACAATGAATTAAAAGCAGGGGAAAAGCACTGTGTATGTGTGATATACAGCAGATCGCAAAACATGAATTGGGATTTTTGTTTTTTAAAAAAGTATAAATATATGTGATTAGAAAGCACAGCCTTTAATGCATTTTTTTTACTTTTGTTTCATTTACCTTAAAAGCTAGTAGCAGATAGCAGTAAATGTAGAATAATTGAACAATAACAAGAAAATAAACCAAAATACTATCTTACACATCTGTCCACAAAGGTGGCCCACAATTTTCTTAACTTTAGAGATGAAAGGAGAAAATTATTTTATCTTGACATCTACATATACAGTGGTCTAGGTGACATTATAACACAAGTTGTCATAGATGCTAAGTATTGTACTCCGGCAAATTGGAGAAATAAACTCTTCTTTTTGTTCATAAAGCAATGGCATTTAAATCCCACAGAATTAGCAGAGAAAACAATCCTTTGCAGACATGGTTTTTATAAATTGCATTATACAAATTTTCTCCTGTAAGCTGAATATTGTTTGTAAAAGTAACTTATTGTGCAGCAATGAAAGAATAAAAAAAAATTGAAAAATGTAGCTTATTTGTGGTTTGAGTGATGCTGTATCATAATGAGTGTCAAATAAGATATTTCCATTAGAAAACTCATTAAAGCTTTGCCCTCTTTTGCAGGCTTTCCTGTATGGAGTAATAGCAATCTGGTAGGTTGAGGCCAGAGCCAAAATATCTCATGAGATGGCTCCAAATGAGTAATAAAAATTAAAGGAAGTCTGAGCAGTTCTTAGAAAATCATGTATCCACCTGAGAAACATTTATGAGCTAGTTGAGAAATACAAAGCCTCCTGCGCATTGAAAAGTCAATAGGCAACTTCTTGCATCGTATTTCTTTGATCAAGAAGTGGTAAGATTAGATAGATAGATAGATAGATAGATAGATAGATAGATAGATAGAGATATAGAAAATCTCTATCTCTCTATAATATATAATAGATAGATAGAGAAGATAGTTATTCAGATAGAGATGATAGAGATAGATGAGAGAGAAATTGAGAGAATATGTCTGAGGCTACATGGGACTGGAGGCAAGCTATGTTTTCCAAACTTTGGAACATATGATCAACACAAGCTTTTTCTGTCTTTCTTTGATTTTTGTTTTCACTATCATCTTGTCTACACATAAGATCTCTTGTAACTTCTTTGTATTCTCTGCTTGTGCTTACATCACAAGTTCAACAGACATCAGAAAACTAATATAAAAGCCTGAGTTGTGACCCTGACATCCATATCTCCATGGGGAGAGGGGGCAGTAGTATGTGATTTAAGGGTGGGCCTTGTTGTATGGGCTGACCTGTCTTTCCATTTAATAGGTTTAAAGCCATAATCGTGAAAAACAACACGCTTAGCCACTTCATGTGTCAGCATCAACATTTGTACACTGAAACAATAACGACACATAATCTCATAGAACAATCACTGTTCTTCATAAGTGTCTAGTAGTAGGTACAACTTTAAGTGCTTTAATAAAGCTTTGAACAAAGCCTCAGCTCACCACACCTGTTGTTCAACTTAAATTAAAGCAATCAACACATTTCTTACAAAGAAAATATATAATATGTTCAAAAATAGTAAATGCTGTGGAAGAAAGGCAAAGGGGGAATAGAGATGACTAGGCAATTATTCATTTTCATAGGCTTGGCATGGCAGAGGGCTTCCCTGATTTTTTATATAGACTGTATTTTATATAGGTTTTTTTTATGATCTTTCTGTGGAGAAAGCATTTGAAAAGAGAGAAGAATAAATAAAAGATCAAGATTGTAAATCAGAGAAGGAGGGCATTGATGGTCAAGGAATCTGGGCCTCCAAGGCTGCATCGTAATTCTAAGGCATCACTTCTTCCTTTACTTTACTCATTATTCAACTTATACATGCATACAAGGACACAGAAAATACCTTGGTTTGCGTCAGCCATACTTTAGTGTTCCAAGTTACATCTTTGTTTTTAATTATGTAAAGAGATCCTTTGTAGTAAGTATGTCCGGTGTAACTCACTATTACTTGTTCTGCACCTGAGAGTAGGACAATGGATAAGGGACTTGAAGCCTCTGAGTTGTGGTCCTGGAGAAAAGTATTGAACATACCATGGACTGCCGAGAGAACTAACAGATCGGTCCTATTGTTGTTGTTGTTATGTGTCATCAAGTTGCCTGTGGCTCATAGCGACCCTACGTACAACAGCTCTGAAGCTTGCTGTATCCTGAGCCAATCACACTGACTCTGACACACCTAATGCCAGTGAAACCAAGTTGCTTTCTGGAGGCAAAGGATTCGGAAGCTCCGTCTCACATACTTTGGGCATGTGGCCAGTAGGGACCCGTTCTTGGAGAAGGACATCATGCTTGGAGAGGAAGACCCTGGATGAGATGGATTGATACAGTGACTCCGGTAATAGGGGCAGGTGTGTTTGAGACAGTGAGAAGACCTTGGGATAGGGCAGAGTTCAGAGCTATTGTGCATAGGGTTGCCAGGAGTTGCAGGATACTCGATGGCACATAACGGCATAATATCATTAGAGCTCTGGTGGTTTAGTAGTAAGGAGTTGAGCTACCAACCCAAAGGTATGCTGTTTGAATCCATCAGCAGCTCTGTGGGAGAAAGATACGCGATCTTCTCTTATGGGATTTACTGTCTCTTAAAACCCAGTGAAGGGTCAGCTATGAGTTGTTTCTTACTCCCTCTTACACAACAACACTGTAATTATTAATTGTGCCCCTGATGAGATATATATATGTCATCATATATTCAGCTGTTGACCAAAAGTTCACACTTCAAGTCCACCCAAAGGTTCCTCCAAAGAAAAACTTGACAGTATACTTGCAAAAATATAAAGATAGACAAGATACAAACTCTCTAAATAGATATATTCTATAACAGATCCAAGATATAGAATGAGATTTATCTGATAACTGAGCCTACATTCTTTTCATTTCATAACACTGTATGAAAGCCAATTATTAACTTAAGATTCCTGGCTCTGTGCAAGTATTTGCTAATTTAATTAAACCTGTAGGGAGAGATAGAGATTTTATGGCATACGGAAATTTTTTAAATTCCAAGAGTTAAATTTTATTTCTGGTGACAGAGAGGGGAAAAAAATAATGAGAAAGGAAGATGATGAGAAGTGGGTAAATATATTGCTAAGTGTGGCCTAATTTTAGAGTTCTGCCTTATAAAGGAGTTGGAGTGCTTTCAAAAGAAATATTCATAACTGTGAACCATTCAGAATATTTTCTTTCTCTTGAATCATATAGAAATCTGCTACAGCACTATAGTTCTATCCAATGTGATTTAAACTTTTTATCAGGTTATCCTCTTAGAAATAAATTCACAGGAAACATACATTTATGTGCATCCAGAAAGTAACGAGAATTATTTTCATAGGATAGTGGTTTCTTTTAAGCTATGAACTTTTTTTTAATATTAATCAAAATTCAAACACTAGCCTATTTTTCATCGAATTTCACTCAGTTTTAGTAGTGTCCAGGCACATCCCAATTAAAAGTAATGTCCTCGTTTGACAATCCTACCAAAGGAAATTTACATGTTCAATGCAATCCCAATCCAGATACCAAATTCCTTTTTCAAGAAGATTGAAAAGGAAATTATAAAATACATTTGGAGAGACAAGAGAACCCAAATAAGCAAAACACTTCTGAGAAACAAAAATGAGGTTAGAGGCATAGCACTCCCTGACCTCAAAACCTACTACACAGCAGTGGTAACGAAAACAGCATGGTACTGATACAATGATAGGGACATAGACCAATGGAACAGAATTGAGAACCCAGAAATAGACCCAGCTATCTGTGGCCAACTGATATTCGACAAGGAAACCAAAGCTATCAAATGGGGAAATTATAACCTCTTCAACAGATGGGGCTGGCAAAACTGGACTTTCACGTGCAGAAAGTTGAAACAGGATCCACATCTCACATCATACACAAAAATCAACTCAAGGTGGATCAGAGACCTGGGAGTAAAGTCCAAAACCATAACGTTCATAAGAGACAAACTTGGATCAAGCTTAGAAGCACTGGTTCAAGGAATAAAGAGACTGCAAATAAAATAAGAAATGTACAATCTAAAGAGGGTAAATTTGATGCATGGGTCCTTCTAAAGATTAAATCTCTGTGCACATCATAAACTTTTTCTAGCAGGTTGAAAAGAAAACCCAAAGACTGGGGGCAAATATTTGGTAATACCATCTCAGAAAAGAGTCATATAACAAAAGTTTACAGAATACTCCCGGACCTCCACAAGAAAAAAAGACTGATAACTCAGTTACAAAATGGGCAAAAGAGATGGAAAGAATTTTCAAAGAGGAATATATTCGAATGGCAAACAGACACATGAAGAAACACTCCATATTACTGGCAATAATAGAGATGAGGTATCATCTCCAGAAAGAGGGGCAAAGTTTAACAGGGCAGCAAGGAATAGATATTGGAGAAGATGTGGTGAGAAAGGAACTCTTACACATTGTTGGTGGGATTGTGAAATGGTGCAACCATTCTGGAAGGCAGTTTAGTGCTTCCTCAAAAAGCTGAACATAGAATTTCCATGTGACCCACCTATTCCACTACTTGGAATATACCCTGAGAATATGAGAACTAAGGCACAAACTGAGATTTGTACACCATTGTCCATAGCAGCGTTACTCACCATTACAAGAGCATGGAAACAGCCTAAATGTCCAACCACAAACAAATGGATTGAGAAATTATGGTACATTCACACATGAAATACTATGAGGCACACAAGAGCAATAACTTTGTAAATTATGACCTAACTTGGGAGGGTCTGGAGAGCATTATGCTGAGTAAACTAACTCTATCCCACAAGGATAAATATCATATAACACCGTTATTGTAGAATGAATATAAGGATCCAGGAGGAGTGGGAGAGGCTGGAAGCAGAGGGATGTGGATGTATTGGGGGAAAAGGGGATTACTCATTGGGTTGTACAATTTTATGGCTGAGGGTAGTAAAGGAAAATGAAAAAATTTGTTTGAATTTGTATTAGGATTTTGTAAATAAACTAGTGGGGGGAAAAAACAATGTACATGAACTTTGTAAACAAACCAGTATAAAATAAAAATAATATTTTAAAAAATATTTTTATTAAGTCAATAAATTATCATATTTAGCGATAGTGTTCATTAATTTTGGTTACTTTTAATAAACTTTTATTAAAATCACTTTATTATTAATTTCATCCCATAAATTTCTCTAAGCATCCTATTCGGTCTATAGAGCTAAAATCAATATTATACACCAAGTAACGGGAGAATTCTGCATTTAATTGAGCAGGGATGTGAACTGATTTATTTCATTTAAATCACTGTGACGCAGTGTAGTGCTCAGTCCTTATAAAAGCCAATAGGACAGTGAAGAGCGCTGCTGGTGGTTTGCAGTTGTTCACATACTTCAAGTAAGTGCAATTTAACAAGGACCTGTGTTTCATGTAGAAGTCTGCCACGTTGGGAAGCCTGCTGCAGAATTTGTCTTTGGGCATTGCTCTCTCTCCAGATGACTAACTTTTCAAGTGTGAAGCTGAGTCACAGTGATGAGAAAAGGCTTTGGAGCCCGTCTCTGCCAATGACTTACCTTGTGACGTTAGTCGGACAAATTGCCTAACCTACTTTCCAGGATTTTTTGGCAAGAACACTAATGCACTCTAGCTAGGATTATTGACTATATTAAAGTTCTTAGCAAAGTCCTAAGTTCCAAGAATTTTTTTTTTAGTACTAGACGCTAGTTACTGTAGTTAATTTTTACCATACCAAATGATTCTCAAAACATATATTAAATGCAGACCCTTTCACGTGGTCTATTTCATTATATCTGCAGAATCTTATCAATGACAGATTATTTTCCTTACTTTGCATATGAAGGGGATGAGATGCCCAGGATCTGGATTAAGTTCCCAAGATAGTTTAATGAAAATAGTAGATGTAGACGGATTCTTATTGTTTCTAACAACAGTTGAGTTGACTCTGACTCATGGTAACCCCATGGAAAAAGGAATGAAATGTTACTCAATTCGTTTTTATAGTTTTTGGTATGTTTGAGTCCATTGTTGTGGTCTCTGTATTTGAGTGGCTTCCAACCCGGAAGGCTCATCGTCCAGAGCTGTTTGTTGTTGTTATGTTCTGTCGAGTCACCTGTGACTCATAGTGACCCTGTGTACAACAGCTCTAAATCCTGCTCTATCCCTTCCCAATCTCTTTGTTTCTGACATGTCTATCCCCATTACTCCAGTGATAGAATCAATCCATCTCATTGAGAGTCTTCCTCTCCTGCGCTGTCACTCCACCCTCCCAATCATGACATCACTCTCCAAGGACTGATCCTTCCTTGCAACATGTGTAAAATATATCAGATAGCACTTCAGAATCCTTTCCTCCAAGGAACAGTCTGGCTTCACCTTCTCCTGGATGAACTTGTTTGTTCTCCTAGCAGTCCATGGCACCAAAGCTCAAAGACTCTTTCTATCATCCCTAGTCATTGTCTAATTCTTTGATGCATAGCAAGTAATTGCAAAGACTATGACCTGTATCAGGCACACTTTAGTCTTCAGAGTGACATTGTTGCTCCTCAGTACCTTGGAGAGGTCTCTGACAACAGACTTTCCCAATGCAATTAATCTTTTAATTTCCTGGCTGCTGGTAACAGGAGTGTTGATTGTAGACAGATCCATAAAGTTTTTAACAGAAAAGACATCACCAGGCCTTCCTTCCTCATCTATTTTAGCCTGGAAGTCATGCTAAAAGCTGTTTGTCATACAGTATTTGTCCTTGTGGGACTGTATAAGACCATTATTGTAGAATGAGGATCTGGTGTAGGGGGGTGGAAATAGAGGGGTGAGGATGGGAGGAAGGTGTTTGCACAATTCAATGGGTGGGTGAGGTGAAGGAAATGGGAAGGATCCTTTGTGAAAAACAATATATTCAAACTTTGTAAATCAGAGTAATATAAAACAAACAAACAAACCCAATAGTTTGTCATTAGTGACTCTGCCAGTGTTTAAAATACCAATGGCGTAGATTCCAGGATCATAGTGACACAAAAGCCAACTATACAGCAAATTGATAGGGGAGAAAATTGAAATGAGACCCCTTAAATAAATATCTAACTTGATTCTATAGAACTCTACTGATTTCCATTAGAGGAATTCATAAAATTCTTCAGGTTTTTACTGTAAAATAATACTATTAAACAACTGTTCCCTGGATTAAAAAAAATAAACACTAGAAACACTGTTATTCTTATAATGAGGAAGTAATCGCTTTAGAAGGACAATTATAGGATTGCATCTAACTTTACATCAGTAAGATTTCAGATGCAAGAAGGCTGGCTAAGAGCTTCACCTTCAATAAACAGTATTTTAGGAAGTTCAGTAAGGATTAATTAAGCAGGAAAAAAATTATCCATAGAAATCTTGAAATGAATAAAACCACTCAAAAACTTTACTATGTCTTTAGTATTCTGTCACAGATGCATTGTTGTTGTTGATTGCCTTTGAGTCACACACGGCTCACAGCAATCCTATGAACAAAAGGCCTGTAGCCTCTCTACAACTATTGACATTTATCAAAATTCAGAGAGTTTCCGGAGGCATATTATTTGGGAAATGGATGCCTCTCCTGCTTCCAACACAGATGCATAAAAGATATTAAAGGATTACTCACCCTACACTTTGCTCTCAAGTGTATTCATACTATGTATGTAAACTAAAAAAAAAAAAGTTTGTAAACTAAATAGAGCATTTGGAGTGGTTTCTGCCTTCAGAAAACTTCAATGTCTGTCTCCTTCTAGTATAGAATAAATTGGTTTCTTTGAGAATTCTTCAAAGAATTTGTTTATTCTTAAGAATGAACAAACATTTGCATTATATATAAAATATACTATCTTTGGGTTTGCTTATTTGTTTTTAAGTTAATTATTTGGGTTAATATTAGTGTTGTTCATTGATTTAAGCTTATTTATCATTGAACAGTTTGAGAAGGATATATTAATAATTTAAGTGAAAATAGTAACTTCTCATACAGAAAAAGAGAGGTAAATATAATAATCATGCATATTGAGGCCAGAAGTTTCTGTAATTCAATGAAAATACCCAACCAGGGAAGAAAAAAGTACAAAAATTAACAAAATCTAAAATAAAAAAAATAGCATAAATGCCCCAAAGTCCAATGTAAAAATTCTTCATTCTTCACTAAGTAGTTATTATAAGGGCAAGTTCTTTGCCACTTCTACTTCTCAGATTTTGTTCTAATTTTTTTAACAAATAAAATCAATACTGTTCTTTCTTCCTAAATTACCCTTTGTTTGTCTGATATTACCAAACGTGTTGGGCAAAATGAAAATAAGAGACGGGAGATAAGCAAGCCTCACAAAGATTTGCTTTGCGAGGCAGAATCCTCACATCTTTGTCATAAAGAAAAACCGTTTGTGAAAGGAGGGTTCTCAAACTTACTTTCATCTTTATTGGTTGGGACTGAATTGTTTCCCTAATTCGCCCACCCTCCAAAAATGTGTTCTAAATTCTAATCTCTGTGCATGTGGTAATAATTCCATCTGAGGACAAGTTGTCTTTGATATGTTGATGAGACTAGATTAGTGCAAGGTGTGTCTTGATCACTCTCTTTGAGATATGAGAGATATTAAACAAGAAAAAGGAGCAGAGTTGGGGAACTATAAGATAAAATGAGAGAAAAGACATTGTTGTTGTT
>NW_006399751.1:12122619-12150318 GCF_000299155.1 Elephantulus edwardii | reverse complement strand
AAGCAAAATATTACAATGAAATGTGCAAGGAGTTGGAGTCGGAAAATCAAAAGGGCCGAACTCGCTCAGCATATCTTAAGCTCAAGGAACTGAAAAGACATTATTATTAGGAAAACGTAAGCCAAGTCTTATGGAGACCTACAAGGAATTAGGAAACAAGTTAGATAAGAATACTTTTGTGGAGCCAACAGTGGGAGATGTTGTGTACTGTCAAATCTGAACCAATTCATAGCTGACCCTCCAGTGGGTTTTCCAAGGCAGTGATTACACAGGAGGAGATTGCCCATCTTTCTCCCATGAAGTAGCTGTTGGATCAGAACTGTGTGCCTTTGGGTTGGCAGTGCAGCAACTTACCACTAGGCCAGCAGAGTAAAAGTTGACACCCCAGATTTATTGTTTGCTCTTCTGACTATGGAGGCAGAAGAAGAATTGAGGCCTTTGAGATGTGGGGCTGGAAAAGAGTATTGAACATCCCACGCCAAGAGAATAAACAGGTCCTGGGTGAACACCCAGGAGAGGGTAAGACCAGGTGGCTTGTTAGAAGAAAGGATTTTCAAACTCTGTCTTATATACTTTGGGCATGTTGTAAGGAGGAGGAAGAACATCGTGCTTTGAAATGTAGAAAGTCAGCACAAGAGATAAAGACTCAAAAAAAAAAAAAAAAGAGACAAAGACTCTAGATGAGATGGATTGACACAGTGACTGAGGTCAGATGTGTTAGAGATGTTCCAAAAAGAATTGATTGACCTGGAACCATTTCAGGAAATAGCATACAATCAAGAACCAATGATAATGAAAGAAGAAACAACTCAAGCTGCGTTGAAAGCAATAGCAACTGCTCTATCCTGTGCCAAAGTTGCTGTCTCTCACACACCTACCCTTATTACCCCAGTCACTGATTGATTCATCTCATCAAGGGTCTTCCTCTCTTTCTCTGTCCCTCCACCTTTCCAAGCATGATATCCCTCTCCAAGGACTGTTCCCTCCTTGAAACAAGCCCAAAGTATGTCAGATGAAGCCTCAGAGAATCCTTGCCTCCAAGGAACAGCCTTGTCTCACCCTTCTTAGAGCAAACCTGTTTGTTCTCCTGGCAGTCCACGGTATATTCAGCACTCTTCTCCAGCACCACGGCTCAAACGCATCAGTGCTCTTTCTATCCTCCTTAGGCATTGTCCAGCTCTCAGACTCATAACAAGTAATTGTGAAGTCTATGGCCTGGATCAGGCACACTTTAGTTGCCAGACTGACATCATTGTTTTTCTGTACTCTGGAGAGGTCCCTGACATCTGACTTTCCAATGCAATGTGTTTCTTGATTTGCTGGCTGCTGATGCCAAGAGTGTTGATCGTGAAGCCAAGCTAACTAAAGCTGTGAACAATCTCAATCTCTTCACTATCTATCATAATGCTGCTAATCAGCTCAGTGTTGAAAATCTTGGTTTCCTTGATGTTTCTTGGTTTTCAATCCAAGGATGATGAGGATAGCAAAATAAGCATTGTTTATAGGGTTGGGTTACTATGTGTTGTTGTTGAGTGGATGGCACCTCACAACAACGCAACAGAAAAGGCCTCTTGAATTTTAATAAAACAATATTCTATTTGCAAAAGAAATCCACTTGTAGTAATTCTGTCATAGTAGCATTAAACAACTAAGACACTTAAATATAGCTTGAATTTCAATTCAAAATTTGGGTTCTCCCGCAGGGGGCGGAGATAATCCGCCATAAATGCTTTTCCTGTTTCTCTCTCCTTATGTACCTGTGTCCTGTCAGTCTGTTGTTTTAATACCTCATGAGATTTCCTGTTATAATATGGCAGTAGTAGAATGGAAGCAGCTACAGTTCATTGCTACAATTCACACTTTATATATGGGAGATTTGGCTTCAATTTCTAGCCAGTTCCTCCCAATCTCAGTTACCATTCATCGATCAGTGAAAGTATGTGCTGCTTGGAGTTTTCAGACCAAGACAGGTTAGCAGGAAGATCTTGTTATTACCTAGAAATCAGCCCAGTGAATACTTGAGAGATCAAAAGTGTCTTAATCCACAGCCAGTCACAGAACTACAGAGTGTTTTTACCCCTTGAATGGGTCTGAGGCATTGCTGCGGGTCGTATGGCACATAAGAACAACAGCAGGCCTTAGAACAGGGAAGCCTTAAGACTGTATCAAAACAGTAGGGCAGTGATTCTTACGCAGAACGAGTTGCATTCTTCTCACCCCCAAAGGTAGCAAATCTGCTCTGGAAATCAGGGAGATTATACTTAAAATTCAAGTACAGGAGTGGGAATTGGCAGATGAATAATGAAGACGGGGATAGGGAGAGTTGAAAGCAGGAGTGAGTGGATAGGAGGGCTTCGGGAACGAGACGGCGAGGGAAGCCCATTCACCTGGCGCTCAGCAGATGCTGTGGAGCTAGCAGGGCTGTTCTGTGCTGCACAAACTCCAGTTATCCAAAGAACAAAGAGCAATTCAGGGAGTGAAGAGGGAGGAGAAAGAAAACGGTAATGAGAGATGAGTATGAGAAGAAATGCAAGATAGTCATGGCTGACTTAACTGGCATGAATGCGTTTCTTATCCCTCCACCACACATGCTGGTAATAATACCTTGAGTGAGATTAATTCTTACACCTCTGCTGAGAATCCCTAATCCTGTGCCGCTCTGGTATTTTACAGCTACGTTTCTTTTGGAAGAGATTTTAGCTCAGTTGCTAAATGCATCCCATTTTACATTAGGAGCAGTGTAAATAATTCAAGTGTCTTTAGTGCACCTGTCAGAAGGAAGAGGAGGGTTTCAAATTTACATGTGCATAAAAAAAAAAGGTGATAGGGAAGAAGACGAGGTCTCTGACCCCTCGATTCTGCGTTGGCGTCTGGGAGTTGTAGAGGGCCCCATTCCCACCATTGAAAGACAGAAATGAATCCATATTGATCGCTAATTACTCTTGAGCATCCTTTGAAAAAAAAAACACCCTGATATTTATTTGCAGAGGAGGTACCAATCACTGCAGAACTCTAATGATTTGCTTCAGATGAAAAATGAGTGTGGCATTATACTACGCTCTGGGGCAATGAGTTTGCTTTATTTTCTCTCTCTCTCTCTCTCTCTCTCACTCTTTTCCTTCCTCAGTCAGGGTGAATATGGTTATTTAAAACTCTATTACTATCCTTATTTGGAAGAAACCTGTGGCATCTTATTATATAAAGTAGTTACATGCAGTGCAAACATAATCTGTGTCTCTACTGTCTGTTTCTCTCATGGAATTGCAAATTCTAAAAAGACAGATTGGTTTATTTATCTCTACTCTTAGAGTACGTAGAATGGTGCTATGCAGACGGCTTGTCTAATCCAGGCTTGTCTAATGACTGCTTGAAAAAAAAAATTCTGTTCAACTATTAGGAAAACAGGTGCTCTCATACTCATCCTATTGGCTTAATTAAGAGTCCAAATGCACGTGTCTTTTATGGTGAGCCAATTCAAATCCCTTTTGGAAGGAGGCAGAGTATAAATTATAAATTAACTAAAACTGTAATGATTTATGGATTCATGTTCCCATTGAAGGCCAAATGGTCTGCATGTTCAATTATTGCTTGCAGCCCAAAGACTAATAATCTGGAATTTCTGTTAGGATGCAGTGTTCACTTACGGAGGTGGTTCAGATTGAAAATGAAATTGGGGTCAGCGTCGCTAACACCAACTGCCTCATCTGATTGCAAATTTCCTTTGTTCCTCATTACACTTTTGAACTCCAGATGAAAAATCTAGAAAGTTGTGAGTATGATCTGGGCACCGACTCTAAATTTTGATCCAAAGCAATGAGATCTGAGCCCAATTTACATTGAATTATGCCCCCAAATTTCACTAGTTAATTCATAAATATGCAGATATGTTTTCCCAAACACTAACTGATTTTTAAATGTACACGAAGTTGGTGAAGACATTTAATCCATATGCTTCTTCCTGTAACTCATCAGTTGGTAGAAGAGAACAGGGCTAAGTTCACGACTATTTTTTGACTAGGCCTCTTAGAGTGTTTTTAATTAACATTTAAAACTTTTTTTTTAAAGGCAGGAAATTATGTTTGACAAAGTTAAGGCCAAACACTAAAAGGTTAGTGTTTGGTCTAGAACTCTGCATATATGAATCTTAAATGAATTTTAAACCAGGCTAAAATAGGCTGTCTCACTCTTTGAGAAAAGTGCTGCAGAAGAAGAAAGGATTTTAAGAAACTGAGTGAATATTTGAGTTGGATTCAGTTCAATTGCAGTTGGCTTGGTTTTGGTTTTAAAGAAAAGAAATGGTTGGTGAAGATGAGTCAGTGACTGAAAGAAAATAAATCATAATAAACTCATAATTAGACCTTGCACAATTCTTATACATATCTCTGAAATTGTGTATCTGAGAGACATGAAGAGTATCTATGTGTTGTGTGTGTAAGTTGTTGTTGCGGTTGTTGGTAGATGCTACCAAATCTACTCCAACTTTTAATGATTATACGTAGAACAAAATGAAACCCTGCCCAGTTCTGGGCCATCCTCTCAATCTTTACTGTGATTACGTCCATTGTTACAATCACCAGTCAGTTCATCTCACTGAAAGTATTCCTCTCTTTCAAAGACTGAGCATTATTGATATCTTTTTCTAGGTATTAGACCCACGTTAGGGAACTCTGGTGGCTTAGTGATGAGGAGTTACTCTGCCAGTCCAAATGTACATGATCTGAAGCCAGCAGCTGTTCTGTGGCAGAAAGATGGACAATCAACTCCCATGCAATTGACTGCCTCTGAAAACCTGCTGGAGGGTCACCATGGGCCATTTCTGACTCATGGGTACTTAACCACACTAGGCCTTTCTTATAACATATCCAAAGCATGTGATACAAAGTCTTACCATTCTCACCTCAAAGGAATATTCTGATTACACGTTTCCCAAGACAAATTTGCTTATATATTTAGCAGTCCATCCTGTATTCAATATTATTTGGCAATACAATACAAAGGCATCAATTCCCCTCTGGTTTTCCTTATTCATTGTCCAACTCACACTTCATATGGACCAGTTGAAAAGATGAAGCCTTGGGTCAGGTGCAACTTAGTTTTTAAGCTGAAATTCTTGCTCTTTTGACACTTTAAAGAGACCTTTGACAAAAGACTTGCCCAAGGCAATACATGGTTTGATTTGTTGACTACTGATTCTATAGGTGAAACAAAATGAAATCCTTGACAATTTCAATCTTTTCTTCATTTACCGTGATGTTTTCTATTGGTCCAGTTGTGAAGATTTTTGTTTTCTTTATGTTGAGGTATCATTAATGCTAATGGGTATAGTCTGTCTCTCTATCTATCTATCTATCTATCTATCTATCTATCTATCTATCTATCTATCTGTGTGTGTATTGGAGGAAAAAGATGAGAGAGAGAGAGAAAAGAAGGAGGAGGAGGAAGAGGAGGAGAAGGGGAGGGGAGAAGAAAGGTGTGAAGACTTTCTATGGCTATGCCTCATGCTAATTACTAATGACTAATGTTGGGTACAATAGGTGAGCATTTGGTCAATAATAAAACAAGATGCATTAAACAAGGACTGGAAATCAAGATTGTCTATCACAGAGTATCAAAACAAATGAAAAGTTAAGGAAAGAAGCAATGAGTGAGGCGGGAAAGGAGTGCTAGCTAGGGGAGAATCAGAACTTTAATAACCAGAAATAAGTTGAAGTCTGGCTTATTAACCAAGCTTCAAAAGTGATTCTCATTTTCAGGCAGTCTTGTTTATGTGGAATGTCTTCATACATTGGATCAAGTCTTGTCATTGGTAACTATTAAAATATGACAAGTTTGCTTGTGTGTTACTTCTGATTGGAAGTCATAAATAGAATGGAAGCTCCTACACGACCCTCTTACATTGTTCTCTTTGGAGAAATTATGACGTATCATGTGAACACTCCAGCAAGTCCCTGTGGATAGGAATGGAAACCTCTTTGAAAAAAAAAAATAAAATGTTAGCTTAGCAATAAGGTGTTGTGTTGCCAACTCAAAAGCATGAGGTTCGATTCCATCCTCTGCTCGGCAGGAGTTAGATGGTTTATCTTCCAAGCAGTTTAATGTCTCTGAAAACCCACTGGAAGGTCAGCTATAAGGTGATTCCAACTCAGTGGTACACAATAACAACATTGGCCATCTCAAAGCCTTCAGATGATCATAGTGTCGATGCTTTTGAGAAATTCCAAGAATAAATGTTAAGCCAACCTTCTAAATTCCTTATCCACAATAACCATGATAAGAAATCTGTAATAAGCAAAAGGTTCCATTTGTTTGCCCAAAATGAAGATGATTTGAAGCACTTACTAATGAAGATCTAACCCTGATGAAACTTTCCATGTGAATTAGAGTGGTACACACAGTGGGTATAGATGTATTTAGACATTTTACTGTGGTGGTAATGAAAATTATTGAGCATCCAATAAATCAATCAAACTCTGAGGAAATGCAACTAGAATGTTCTAAAGAAGTGACAAAGGTTAAACTTCTTACTCATCAGCATAACACATCGTTAGTAAAGGACTGAACACTGTGTGGTGGAGGGCAGTGAAAATGAGGGAAACTCGCCAATAGATTAATTAACAGAATAACCACAACAGTGAACTCCATCTAACCAATGGTCATAAAGAGCCAGTTTGACCAGAATTGTTCTTTTACACCATTAAATTATGGATGAATTGTAAAATGTTATTAAGTGCTCTCAGATCTAGTATGACTTATAGCAACCCTAAGAACAACAAGCCTGAATCCTGTCCTATCCTTTGTCATCCTCACCATCTTGGATCAGTCACTTGAACCCATTAATGCAGACACTGTATCATTTCGCCTTATTGGGGGTCTTGTGCTCTTTTTCCAAGCTTCCACCTTTCTAAGCATAATGTACCTTTTCAAGGAAGGCCCCTCTTAGCAACATGCCCAAAGTATGTGAGCCAAAGTCTCGCCATCCTTGCCTCTAAGGAGCACTCTGGCTGTATGTTTCCTAATCAGCCTCTCCGGGACTTTTTTTTTTTTGCAATCCATTGGATATTCAGCTCTCTTCTCCAACTCCAGGTTCAAGGCATCAATTCTTCTTCTGTCATTCTTATTCATTGTCAGTTCTCAGAGGTATAGCAAATGATTGAAAAAAAGACCATGACCTAAATCAGGAACACCTTAGTCTTCAAACAGATATCATTGCTCTTCAGTATTTTGTATAGGTCGTGACACTGGTCTTTCCCAAAGAAATGTGTCTTCTGGTCATCTGACTGAAGGTACCAAGGATGTCAATTGTAGATCCAATTAAGAAGAAATCAGTGACAGTTCTAGTTCTTTTCTCATCTATTATGATATTGCATATCAGCCCAGTGGCAAGGGCCTTTGCTTTCTTGATGTTGAGATATAATCAATATTGAAGGCTATTGTCTTTGATCTTCTTCAAAAAGAATTGCTGGTCCTCTTCAGTTTCAGTAAGCAAAGTTTTGCCATCTGCCTGACATAAGTTGTTGATGAGTCTTCCCCTGATCCTGATACCATATTCTTCTCCAGAGAGTCCAATATCATGAATTATTTTCTCAGCAGACAGATTGCACAGGAATCAGATTGACTACCTAGGTGGAAAGAATCATTAGAGAAGCTCACTATCAGCAATTAGAACCAAGCCAGATTGTAGAACAGACTGTGGAGCACAGTCTCGTGTGCAAGTTCAAGTTGACACTGAACAAGATTAAACCTACAAGCACCAAAATATGACCTTGAGTGTAATCCATTTGAATTAACAAAATCCTTTAAGAACAGGTTTAAGGCATTGCTCAGCAATGGTCAAAGACCAGAGGAGCTGTTGAATGAAGTCAAGGATATCATACATATAAAGGGGGAACATTTATTGCAAAGATAGAGGAGAAAGAAAACTAAAAATGAATGTCAGAAGAAACTATGAAAATTCCACTTAGAGTATCATGAAGACAAAACAAGGGAAGAGATCCTGAAGTACAAGAAAATTTCAAAGAGCAACTCAAGGAGACGAAACAAAATATTAAAAAAAAAGTGCAAAGAGTTAGAATCAGAGAATTAAAAGGGGAAAATTGGCTTCTCATTTCTCAAGCTGAAAGAATTGAAAACAAATTCAAGTCTCAAGTTGCAAATGCTGAGAGATGCTATGTGCAAAATCTTGAATGACCCAGGAAGCATCAAAAGAAGATGGAAAGGATAAACAGAATCATTGTGCTAAAAAATTGGTTGACATTAAAAAAAAATTAGGGCTCCTTTCTTCTGTCTTTATGAGACTTGTAAAATAGCACCAGATAAATAAGCCAACAGAAAAGGATGATTCCAGGAACAGACGATAACTCCATTATTTAGATTTAAAAATAGATCTTGAATACCAGAGACTATGAGGCTTTAATGGAGGGGGGGAAAGTGTAATCTTAACTTGTTGTTGTTGTGTGCCATCAAGTTGGTTCTGACTCATAGCTGATCTTCCATGGAGTTTCCAAAGGCAGTAAATCACACGGGAGAAGATTGCCCATCTGTCTCTGTTGGAGCAACTGGCAGATTTGAACTACATTCCTTTGGGATTGCAGTGCAGTACCCAGTAGACTTATTTTACCCCAGTATTTTCAAAGTATTTTATTTTTTTTTATGTCAGTAATACAGTAATTACAATTAAGAAAAAATTTCAAAAGGCAGATAATATAAGGAGATGAAGTACAGAAAGAAACTAAGGAGCTCTGGTGGTATAATCTGTCTGAAGGTGAACTGTTGCTCCAAATGCCACACCTCTCTGGAGATTTAAATCTACCAAGAGCTTTCTGAGAGAAAGATGAGCAATCTCTTCTCATGGAGTTTACCATTCTCACAAAACCTGACAGAGTCAGCTTTGAATTAGTTCTGACTCAACCACAATGAAGACATAAGTTATTGATGGGTCTTTAGCAAAAATTTAGTGACAAATACCAATTTCTGAACTTTTTTTTGGAAGTTTTTCACTCAGTGAAGTATAGAGGAAGACAATAAATTGTGTAAACATTTGGGTAAGGATTTGCTGTAAGCATACTTATACTGTTATCATTTTAGAGAGTTAATACTCCCAAGATAAGCAACTTTGGTGTTTGGTTTGTGTTTGGAATTCTATGATACATTGAAAGCATTGCAATAAACAACAAGATCATTTCTGTGGAACTTTATGGGGAAGATTTGCTGGAAAATATTTTACAAAATTCAGACTGTAATTGGGAAAACTCTCTTCTGTCTCTAATGCCCCAGCCCGGTGTTCCAGGGGAATCATCATGAAAAGTAGATATATACACATTTTTTTCCCCTAGTCTAAGGAGCTGTAATTGTGCTGAATCATGGTGCTGGTGTGATTTGATGGAATGTAATAATGTAGGTAACATTCAGAAGAGAACATATTAATTTTAGATTTGCAATTTGCAATGATTCAAATAGTCCTATTACTTTAATAGGGACTATACAGCTTGAATTTTGTAAATTTTTTTCCACAAGGTTTGAGTGTCAACTCAAATTCAATAATTTGCATTTTAAAAAAAATATGTTTCTCATCAGTGTAGAGTACTATTTGTCACCTGGCAGGTAATAATTTTCTATCCCAACTCCTAGTTCTAGTGAATATTTTCCCCTTCAAAGAATATATTAAATCAAAGAACACAACATTTTATGCTAATGCAATCTTTGTAAAGGCTGAGATAAAATTTCAAGTACTGATAATTATGAAAACTCTACAAGAGGATTCTAGAAATATTCATTCCCCTTATTATTGAAGATACTACTCTGTGAAAGGGAAAGCTTTTACACATTTTACATGAAAGACCAGTTCCAAAGGATATATACTAGGAAATATATTTCTCAAATAGAGCATTTAATGTCTCAGAAGAATCATATTCATAATTATGCCTTTTATAAGTTATATACATATTCTGCATATATATCTATATTTAGATACATGCATACATATTTATACACACACATATATTTATGTATATACATGTGTACACACAACAGCTTAAGAAGCAGTACAAATCGATCAGATACTCCAAAGAAAGATGAAATAATTTCCTCTGATAAGATTCATGACTTCTGAAATCCAGTGAAGTCTGAAAGTCTGAATTCACTCAAAGGAAAAAAAAAACCACACAAAAAAAACGGAAATATGTTAATATCTAATATCTATCCATCCATCCATCTCACATAATTCTATGTATATCTCTTTCACATAATTTTTCCTTGAATGATCATTTTTTATTGTTTTACTATCAAGCAAAAGAAAAACAGTATTTTAAACAAATGCATTCAATCAGGAAATAATGTCACATTTCTTCAGCAACCAATTTGTAAAAGTTTAAGACTGGATGAAAAAATCTCTTCCTTCAGCTCTATAGAATGCAGACGAGTGACAAAGCATGTCCTACCATATGTCTATTGTCTTCAGTGCAATGGGTAAACCACAGTGATACTTGAAGCAAGCCTTGATGGCTGAGTTAAAGAAGCAAGGAAACGTGTTACAGGCAAATCAAGCAAGTATTCCTATTACAGCATGATCAAACAGGTAATGTGAGAAAGACATACGGAGTTATGGCAAAGAAACTGCTTGGATTGGTTGAATTCTAAAATACATTTTAATATCCCTTTTTTTTTGAAACCTAATTCATAAATCTCACTGCTATCAAGTTGTGATTCATAGAGAAGCTCTAGGATTGAGCTAAGGGTTTCTCAAGGCGGTAAAACTTGAGCAAGCAGGTTTCCATCTTTTTTCCAACAGGCCAATGCGATTCAATCACGGATCCTTTCGTTTGTATACGTGCTCTTAAACCTCTGTGCCAACAGGAAAGAGATGTCAAAGGAGAAAATCATTTTGAAAATGAGACGTAAAGAAGAGAAAGATTATAAGGGAGCTTCTTTGCCATCTGTTATACTATTGTGACTTTATTCTGAAGGCAAAAGAAAATCATGAGGATATTTTTTACTCCTGTTTTTAATCTACTGTAGACACTCTTAAGCTAAAATGAGCTATGGATTTTTTTTAAGGTATCCTGAGTTGTGTTTGTTATGCTGATGTTGTCTTAACTCTAAATTTTCAAAAGAAAAACTCAATACTCTGATACTCATGAAGGTGGTTGGCATGTCAACCTGAGAGAGCAGAATCCTTAATTAAAGCTCAAATCTGCCACAGCGAAGCAGCAATCTTTCCCATATTGATCTGGATAAACTGCTTAGGAGAGTGAAAATGCCATTGTCTCTGTTTATTTTCCTAACACAGCCAGACGTTGAATTTCCACCCTTTAGGCTTCAGCAAAATAACCCTTTGATTCTCCTCTTGCTACACTGAGTACCCAATCACATTTGCTCTCTCTTTCTGAGTACCGAACAAGGCAGTAGCTGCCTCTCAAGAAAGCTCCTGTATTCGGCTTCCTCCTCTCCTGGCCAACAGCCCTGGAGACCTGCATTTAGAGCTTGCGCTCACATGTGAAGGTGCTCTTGAAGACACTCTGGGAGACACACAATAAAAAAAAAAAAGATTCAGATACTTAAAGAAACAGACCATTATCATGCTTTGGGGCCACGATATCCATTGACAGAAATAAAAATAAAAAGACAACAAAGAGAGAAACAAACAATACCCCAAACCCAAAGCAAACAAACAGATTCCGCAAAGAAACAAAGCCAAGATGTTTTTCCTTCATTCAGTAACAAAGCATTGCTGTTGAGGGAACCCCTCTCATAGTGACCTGAAAGAACAGAGGAGAATTGTTCCAATTTTTTTTTTCCAGACTGAACCCTAGTGGCATGGTATATAACATGCCAGAATGGTACTAAAAAGATCTGCACTTCAAATCTACCAGTGACAAAGTTTGGCAATCTCTTTCTGCTCATTTCCAATCTTAGAAACCATCTGAAGGCTCGGAATTGACTCAATGGCAGTAAATGAGCAAGTCTGGAAGCAGATGATCACATCTTATTCCCATGAAAAGCTGATGAGTTTTAACTATTGCTCTTCAGGTTACCCATCTAGCCCTCTGAGTCCACAGAAATTATTGTAGCCAATAGAATATTATAACAAATACTGTATGTATGTCATGTGTGTGAGTGCGTGAATATGTGAGAATCAGTCTACAAAATAACGGAGTGGTTTCCGTGTACGGTATTATTGAAATGCATGTCATAAAATGACATGGAATTTATAATTGGATTAAAGAAGGTTCTTGCTATACAAACATGAGTATGAGTATGGAATTCTCTTGTCCAGGGGCATAATCATGGTAAAAATTTCACAAACGACATCAAACCACCAGCCACCATTGAACCTATTCCAACTCATGGAATCCACTGTGATCCTATTACCTATCACCGTGGTTACTCCATGGTGATCCTGTTACCAGCTCTTTCTTTTGAAATCCTTCTGGCTAGACTGGCAAGAGACATCTATCAGTTCATAGTTAAGCAGGTTAACTATTTGCAACACTCATGAAATAATAAAGCATGATGATAAGTTGTTGATACAATGTCCATAATCCATACTTAGTGCCTTATACAGATGCTCAGATAAAAGTCATCTGCTGTTAATTCATAAAGAGAGACTTCCTAGAGGAAATTACCTGAGATCACATGCTTGCTTTGTTCTTACCTACTATCTAAGCTCGCTATCCCTTCTGTACTAAGTCTTATAGCAGAGCTTTTTTATTATTTATTTTTATTTATTTATTTTATGTATGTACCGTCAAATTGGATCTGACTGGTACAGGAGGCGATTGTTCCTCCTTCTTCAGCAGAGCATCTGGTGGATTTGAACCAAGCAGCTCTGGGATTGCAGTGCAGTTTCCTGCCACGACGCCACCAGAGCTCGCCTATAGCAGAGCTTTTGAAGAACAGATTGTACCATCACTTGGATTTGGAATTACGAGTATGAAGGTCTTTAAACGCTGATACTCGGAAGTCATTGGCTCAAGGATGAACCAAGGGAACTAGAATTCGAAGCAATCCCACTGCTTTATAAGTTCTCTGGCTTCAGTAACCTAAAAACTGTGCCCTGAAGAGGACTGCAGATGCTAACTTTTATAAGAAAAAGCATCACAAATCCAGGAAAAGCATAAAACAGTTGATCATACCATTGATAATGTGTCCAAGAAGAATACACGAGAAGTAGATAAATTATTGCTGTGCATTTAATGATTGATTTAACTGGAAAATATACTCATAAGCAAAGCTCTGAATACAAATTATGGTGGCTCTGCAATCAAGTATATCTTGCAAATTCATGTCAGAAAGGTAATCTGAAATTAACATAGCCACCTCATTTTAAAGCAATCTGTTTCTTGACATTAAAAAAATATGTTGAGGAGGTAGCTCTTTTCATTATGAACAACTTTTGGAGGATGTAGGTGTTACTGAGATTACTGTCAGAATTCTAGTCCCAACTTGGTTTTGTAAAAGCAAGTTAAGAAGTAAGGGTATAATTTAGATTTCTGTCCTGTGTGCTGTATTGGATACTGTCATATCAGAAGATTTCTCTTCATGGATGGAACACATATTTCTCCAACTGTTGATAATGTTGGACATTAATACTTCCAAAAGAGTACTTACCTAGAAAATTGCTCTTGGCCAAAGTGCCTAGCTTCGCCAAAGACTTAGCGTCCTTTCTTGGAACAGCTTTGTCTGATAGGAATAGTAGTATAAAGACCCAACCCACATAAATTGTTTTGAAAATTCTGAAATCGATCCTAGCTTCACTGTTTCTTACAGTACTAAATGAAATCTATCTTGCAAACACTACATTTCAACATTTTCCTCTGTCAACTAATGTGTCAGTTACTCACTTAAAGTTATTATTACCAGTAGCTCTCTCCACTAAACCTTGTCAGATCTGGGCTTTAAAGTTTATTTCCTGAATAACATAATAATGATGGAGTGGTATTAGTAAGTTTAGAATTCTCTATATATGTATCAGTTGTAAAACTATAGCTACAAAACAGACATCAGTTACAAAGTGAGATAGCTTGTCTTAGAATTCTTTGGGTTTTTTTTTTTCTTTAGTCATGTAAAATAGTTTAAGTTGTCTGTTCATCAGGAGAGGACATGCATCTTTCCTGGGTTAGCATTTACCTCTTTGAAACTATTTTTTCCCTGTCATATTTAAATTGTATCTTAATCTGCCTGTTTGCCAGAAGGGGAGGTGCACCTTTCCTGAGTCAGCCTTTATCTTTTCAGGTCCTGTCTTTCTCAGTCATGTGTTAACTATTTTGTAGGTTGCCTTTTTCCTGGTACCTGTGTTTGAATTAGTTTTTTTTTTTTTTTCAAATGTGGAAATGCTTTGGTTTTCCTAAAAAAGGTGCACTGTTAAGTGAGTTGGTGTCTAAGATAAGGGGACACTCTCAGAGAAGAATCTCACTGCTTTCTCCCAGATCTGTAATAAAGTGCTCATGGATGTTGTAGTCCATCTGTCATATTGGCAATTAACTATGGAAAGAACCCCTTGTGTTCAGTAACAGTATGAAAGAGTTTATGACACACCGGTCTTGGAAAGCAGGCATTAGAATATGATTTTGGGACTAATTTCCTTGCTATATCATTCTAGTGTATATAATTAAATAACAAGGATAATGTGAGTTCTAGGACTGGTGGTGTCCTAGTAGTACCTGACATGTAAATGGAAAAGCTTTCACTTATAGTAAACTAAGACATGATTTAAATGGAAAGAAACCATCATCAGCTTCAATGACTCAGATATTTGAGAGGTTCAAGGGGACCTATTCAATCTACTGAGGAAATAATCTGAAAAGTTTACCCTAAAAAAAATAATATGGTATCAGGATTGAAGGAAGGTTCTCATTAACGGATAACTGAAAGGTTAGAAGATTGGATCTATACAGTAACTACAATGAAGACAAAATAATATGCTTTAGCAAAGATTATAGACAAGAATACACTATCTGTTACACATATGGTTATTATGAGTTGATATCAACTTATTTGCAAGAAAAAGACAAAAAGGAACAAATGATTATAAGGACTATGGAACGTAGCAATCTGAAATTATTGAAATATGTTTTTGGTATATGTTGAAAATTACTGATAATTTGACTCGAAAAGTTGGGAATAATAAAAAATATACCTAGAGATGGAAAATAGCCTTGATAATAGAAAAGACACTTGAGATCGTTTGATAGAATTTTTAAAATCAATTATTTATTCACGCAAATACCCTTTCCAGCAACTTAAATTATGACCTCACTAGGTGGGATTCAAGTGAGTTAAGTCCACTACATCTATATAGAAATATTAAGCCCAATGCCTGATTATGAAATACAAACTCAATTGCCCCCATGTAAGAACAGGTTGATATTTAAGAAATTCAAACAAGCCCATGAGAGCCAATGTACACCTTAAGTATCTTACAGCTGAATTTAGAGACCAACTTACAAATAAATTTGATTCATTGTTCACTAATAACTGAAGTTGAGACAAGTTGTGAAATTACAATAGGAATGGCATAAATATTAAAAAAGTCATTCAAAAGATAAAAAAGAAAGAAAAGACAAAAAAATGTATGTCAGAAGAGAGTCTAAGATGGAAAGTCATTGAAAGGATTGGAAGAAAGAATGAAGTAAAAGAGCTGAGTTAAAAAATTTCAAAAGCAGCTTGAAAAGGCAAAACAAAACGTTGCCATGAAATGAACAAAGTCTTGGAATTAGAAAACTAAGTGGGAATAAAACACATGACTTTTCTCCAGAAGGCAGATCTAAGGAAAAAAATTCAATCCTTAAGTAACAATATTGAAGAACTGTATGGACAAAGTAGTGAACAACACAGGAAATAACAAGAAAAGATAAAAGGAATATATATATATTTTTTCATTTTATTAAAAAGAATTAGTATTCAAACGTTTTAAGAAGTAGTATATGACTAGAACCAATCATATTAAAAGAAGAAATCTAAACTTCACTGAAGAAGTTGACAAAAAGCAATGCATTAGGAATCAATTGAATATCAAATGAGATTGTTCAACAAATATGCAATATTGGAAGCACCATCTTGACTGTGGCAAAAAGGGTTTTGCATAGTTCAAAGTCTGAGATGCTTAAAGAAAAAAGTAGAGCTAGATTATAATATGGTATTTGCATAACATTCAAATCACGTAACATTCTACTTCACAATATGTCATAGACACTAAGCAATACATGACTGTAGTAGAGTAAGACTATGAAATGAGTTTCCTATAAAAGGTACTTGCAATGAATAAATCATTAAATGTACAAAATTCTTTCATTCCATTTCTGTTACTACGTCTTAGTTTTCTAACTACTGATCCTTCTTCCCTGTTCCCGAATTTTATATTACATTCACTCATTATTATTAATGAATCTTGGTTGAATGTTCTGTTGATTTTCAACTGTAAAATTTGGTAGAAATCATCTACTTCCTTTTCTATGGCACTAGTTGTTGGTATGTATTTGAAGGATAGTGGTATTAACAAATTTCCCTTGTGTGCGTATGGATATTATTCTGCCACTAACAGCATTTAATTTCAAGATAGATCTAGAAATGACTTTTTAAGCCATAAACATGACCCAATTTTTCCTCATCTTTTGGTTTCTAGCATAGTAGATAATATGATTGCCTGATTCAAAAGATCTCATGCCAATTCCATCTCATTTCACCAATGTCTAGTATGTCAATATATATGCCTTCCATTTCTTCCTTAGAAATGTCCAATTTTCCTACATTCAGACTTCTCACATTCCATATCCCAGTCATTACTTATCTGCTTACAGTTGTTCATCTTCCTTTGTGATTGATTCCCTGTATGAAAGCTCAGCCTCTGGTTCCACATATGCTAGTCTAATCTTAGTTTGCTTTATTGTTTATAGGATGTTTATAAGGTCTATTATTTTGGACTGGATGCTTAGGCCAGGAAGCAGTCATTAGAAAAGAGCAGGGAAATACTTCATGAGTCAAAGTCAAGAAAGGAGTATGGCAGGGATGCATCCAGTCTCCATACCTTTGCAATCTGCATGTGGGAGAATTCATTCAAGAGCCTGGACTTTATAAAGAGGAATATGACATAAGGATTATAGGAAGAATGACCAACAATTTGTGCTATGCAGAGGACACTACATTTCTCGCAGAAACTGAGGAGAAAAATTTGCTGAAGAAAGACTGCAGTACCCAGTATGGTTTAAAACTCAACATCAAGAAGGCAAAGATACCCCTCACTGAGCCAACTGCCGACACCATGGTAGATGGGGAAGAGATTAAGATTGTTAACAATATCAATTTGCTTGGTTCCACAATCAACACTTTTGGCACCAGCAGTCAGGAAACCTAAAGATGAATTTCACTAGGTAAATCTGCTTTCAGGGGCCTTGCCAGTGTACTGAAGAGCAATGATGTCAATCTAGAGAGTAAGGTGCCCCTGATCCGGGTCATGGTCTTCTCAATTACTTGCTGTACATCAAAGAGTTAGACAAGGCCTAAGGACAACAGAAGAATTGATGATTTCAAGTTGTGGTGCTGGAGAAAAGTATTAAATATACCATGGGCTGCAAAGAGAACAAACAGGATTGTCTTGGAGAAGGTGAAACAAAAGTTCTCATTGGGCATGTTGCTATAGGGCACTAATCCTTAGACAAAGGACATAATGCTTGGAAGGATGGGACGACAATACAGGAGAGGAAGACCTTGATTGAGACAGATTGACACAGTAACTGGGGTAATGAGGGTAGGTGTGTCATAGACAGTGAGATTGGTTCAAGATAAGGCAGGGTTCAGAGCTAGTGTGCAGAGAGTTGCTATGAATAACAGCCATGTTACTTGATGACCTGTATAACAACAGCAACATAAAAAATGATCAATTAAAAGCCAAATTTGAAAGATAGACCCTTTCTGTGATAGCATATAGGAAATTCTTGTCTCCTGTGTCTAGTCTCAAGGAAAGATGCAGATTTAATTATGATGAGTTAATTTTTAAAGGTTGAATTATTAATTCTAGTAAGTCAACTATATTAATGGCATAATAGTGATTGAGAATATTTGGAACCCTGAGATCTGAGGTATAAACATCAGTTTTCATTCACTGATTCACTTGAAGGTCTTAAATTCCCACAGTCTCCTGGATTCTATTATTTCAGAAATTTTAATATAAATTTAATATAAAGAATAAATAAAATAATAAAGAATAAATAAAATAAAATAATAAAAAATAAATTTAATATAAAGAATAAGACATTTCTCCATACCCTTTTGTGAAGACGCTGCAGAACACTGGCATTTCAGTACACACATGCTCTATTAATGTTATACTCTTATCTTCTTTTATAGTGACCAAACCAATAAGCAGTGTCAAGTCACAATAGAAGACAAGACATTCTCGAGTCTATCAAGGAAGAGAAGATACCATCTGGAAGCACACAATACTTAGCAATATTATTGATACTTATCAACTAGTCAATTCCAACTCAAAAAGACCCCAAATATGCAGAATAAAATATTAGTTTCTCAGGAACATTCAGGGAAAAAAGCATTTCTCCTGCCTTGCAAAGATTTCCTCATGGGTTTGAACTGCCAACATTTAAGCTGATAGTCCAGTGTTTAATTCTATAGATTAGATTGGGGCTGTCATTGACCTTACTGTTGTGGGTGTCGTTGAGTCAATTTTGAGTAATAGCAAAGCACAGGACAGACCTAACTGTCACATTGGATGCCATTAAGTGTGTTTTGTTGTTATGTGCTTTTGAGTTACACTGACTCATACCTGAACATCCTGTAGGTTTTCAGAGGCTGTAAATCACCTGGAAGGAGATTGTCTTTCGATTTCCAGAGAAGCAGCTTGTGGACGAGAACCTAGCTGCCTTTGGATAGATAGCATAGCTCCTTATCCGCTAAACCACCAGAGCTATTTATCAACACTATATTGTTGTTAGTGTCGCTGAGTTGAGTACAACTCTATGAACAATAGCTCTGAACCTTGCTCTATCCTGAGCCAACCTCACCGCCTTTGACACACCTGATCCTGTTGCCATAGTTACTATGTCAAGCTATCTTGTTCAGGGCCTTTCTATTCTGTGCTAGCCCTCCACTCTTCCAAACATGATGTCATTCTCCATGACTGGCCCTTCATGACATGTCCAAAGAATGTGAAACAGAGCTTCAAAATCCTTGCCTCCCAGAAGCAACCTGGCTTCACCCTCTCCAGGAAGGACAGACGTAAGACGTAATTGTTGGTCTTATGGTATGTTCAATATTCTTCTCCAGCACCACAACTCAAAGCTATTGATTCTTCTTCCATCATCGTCATAGTCCAGCTCTCAGATGCATAGCAAGTAAAGAGAAGAACACCACTTGAATTAGGCACACCTTAGTCTTTAGAGTGACACCCTTGCTCTTTGGCTCTCTGGAGTAACCATTAACAGTAGATTTTTCCAATGCAACTAATTTTTTTTTACTTTTCTTACTGCTGGTGCCAAAGGTGTTAATTATGGATGTGAGCAAGATGAAATTGTTAACAACTTCAACCTTTTCTCCATCTGTCATGATGCTGCTTATTTTACTGCTGCCAGAAGCGAAAATATGATAATCAGTAACAAGATAGAACAATAACTTGTTAAGTAGCAGTAAAGTCAAGGACAATTGATCAGATTCCACATATAATTTAAAGCTAGAGTGAAAAAGATTTTCTGATGAATTAGAGGTGGCAGGATGAAGTTAGCAAGACAAGAAGTCAAGGATGCCTCCAAGACTTTTTATGCCTAAAACGCATACACAAACATACACATCTTCCTCTGAAATAAGCCAAGGATGGAGAAGGTTGATAATGATAGTGCGGTAAATTTTTTCAGCATTTAATTCTCATATAATGTTCCATTGTTCTGTATTTTTTTAAAAAGTAGCATAATATATACTTGTTTACTTTTAACCATTTCTTTCCATCTGAACAAATATATTGATACATAGAACTTTGCATTTAGGTTTAATACTTCACAATTATATAAGATAGCCAGGACTTCCTCTTACACTGTCAAATATATGGGGGCATAATGCATTATGTGTTGCACTGCTAACCATAAGGAAATAACTGCTTCTATGGGAAAGTTGGGAAGTCTCCTACCTAAAAGATTTACTGATACTGAAATATGATAGAGGATAGATAGATAGATAGATAGATAGATAGATAGATAGATAGATAATTGCACTGACAACCCAAAGGGTTTTAATCCCACCAAGCACCAGCTGATCTGCAGAAGGAAGATGAGAAACATCATTCCACATGATTTACAACTTTTATGTACTTTTTGTATAATATACTTTATGTATAATATAAGTAGGATCTTTGGTAGTACTGTGGTTAAGGCATTAGGCTACTAAACAAAGATTGGACCTACCAGCTACTCTGCAGGAGAAACACATGACAGTCTGTTTCTGTAAAGATTTATAGCCTGGTAAACCCTATGGAGCAGATGTACTTAGTTTTGCAGATTTGCTATGAATTATAATTGACCCAGTAGCAGTGCCTTCTAGGGGTGTTAAGAGCTTATTGTTCAGAATGGCTTTCCTAGCCACAAACTTATACTTTACCTTGTGAATGGATGGGGAAAATGGGAATAAGGTGTGTTAGCCTATCCACAAGGGGATAGTCTCGCAATTAAATCGAACAGATGCAGCAGCAGATTCTGGGAATCTCACTACCAGCAAAGACAAATCAGACAACGCAGAGGGCACGTCCTTCAAGATCAAAGATTTCCATACCATTCAGACTGGGGCCTATAGGAGCAACAACAGAAGTCACAGCAGAGAATCAGAAATTTGACATGAGACAGAGCCTTAGGGAACCTGAGGTAGGAGCCTCCACTCAAGTTTGTTGGAGAACTGGAAGGGAGAGCTATAATTGGCAGAACTAAGAGCTTTGTGATATTATAACTAATGTCAGATGGATCTTGGCTGAAAGCAGAGAGTACTAGAGGAATGTCTCTCTGTGTTTTGTTGACTATGCAAAGGCATTTGGCTGTGTAGATCACAACAAACTGTGGCTAACTCTGAGAAAAATGGAAATCCAAGAACATTTAATTTGTTTACTATGTGAAACCTATACTTGGACCAGGCAGCAATCATTAGTACAGAACAAAGAAACACTGCATGGTTTAAAATTGGTAAGGGTGTAGGCTAGGGATGTGTCCCAACTCCATACTTTTTCAATCTATATGAGGAACAGATCATCCAGGAGGTTGGGTTCTATGAGGAGGTGTGTGGCATCAAGATTGGAGGAAGACTTAAAAAAACCTGCTCTATCCAGATAACACAACCTTGCTTGCTGAAACTGAGGAGTACCTGAAGTACTTGCTGCAGAAGGTCAAGGACTGCAGCCTTCAATAAGGATTGAAGCTCAACATCAAGAAAACCGAGATTCCCACCCTTGGCAACATCATGACAGATGGTGAATAGATTGAAATTCTTAACAGCTTTAGTTTGCTTGGCTCCACAATCAACACTCTTGGTATTATCAACCAGGAAATGAAAAGAGGAATTGCATTGGGAAAGTCTACTGTCAGAGATCTCTTCAAAGTACTGTAAAGCAATGATGTCAGTCTGGAGACCAAGGTGTGCTTGATCCAGGCCATGGTCTTCACAATTAAGTGTAATTCATCAGAAAGCTGAACAACACCTAGGGATGATAGAATGATGCCTTTGAGCTTTGGTGCTGGAGAAGAGTTTTGAATATACCATAGAGTGCTAAGAGAACAAACAGCTTCATCCTTGAGAGGGTGAAACTAAACTGCTCCTTGGAGGCTAGGATTCTGAAGCTCCATCTCACATACTTTGGGCATGTTGCAAAAAGGGACCATTCCTTGGAAAGGGGCGTTATGCTTGGGAGAGTGGAAGGACAGTCCAAGAGAGGAAGACCCTCCATGACATGTATTGATTCAGTGACTGAGGTAATAGGGGTATGTGTGTCAGAGAAAATAAGGCTGGGTTAGCATAGAACAGGGTTCAGAGCTGTTGTACATAGGGTCGCTATGAGTCACAGGCAACTTGATGGCACATAACAACAACAACAAGACCCTTGTAATATTGACTTAAAGTCCTGAGGCTGAAGGCTAAGGAACCTGGGTGCACATTTCAGCAGCTATCCTGTATGAGTTATTAAATCCTGCTATCAACCTGATAGTTTTTACTTATCTAATACATCTCATAATCATGAGTAGGGTTCTGTGTGCTCTGTGAGCTATTGCAACAGATTTTGGACACAGTAGAGCAGTAAGATTGGTATTGGAATTTGTGGAAGTAAGTATAGGAGCATGGGGAATATACCTGGCCCCATGGGAACTGATTTTGTGTTGTGTATGTTGAAGAGGAAAAGGGCAGTTCCCACTTTGGTGTTAGTAGGAGTTGGATATGGACACACCCACATGACTTCTTTTATAGCCTTCTCCCAATTTGTTATTCTCTTTATATACAAAATTTATATAAAAACATTCTATATATAATATTTGCTAGTATTATAGGATTAAGTTATACCTCAGCTATTGTTGTTACTTATTAGATTATTAATAGGACATAAATTTTTACCATATACTTAATCACTGGTTAACATTTATCTTTGAAAATTAGTCTGTCCTAAACTTTTTGGATTTTCTTTTTTAATTCCTGATTTTGCAATTGATATGTATAACTGCTATATTAATAAGGTTTTTTCCAGTTTGTCATATTTGCTGGAAATACTTTTGGCAGCTTTTTTTGAAAGAATCTTTTTATAGCTTTTTGTTGATCTGTTGCTTTGTGAGATGGCTGCTTTATTTCTAAATTTAAAACTATATCCTCGTGTCAGAGATTTTTCTCACCAGTCTATTTTATATTATCCCAGTTATCTTTACTTTCATCTTAATACTGAATCTTTTTTTCCTGCCAGAAATAATGTTGTTATGTAGAAGATTAATCATTTTATATTTAAACAAATTAAGGTGGAGAAAGAGAGTTTTAACCCTCACATTTTTGGCTCTGTCTCATACTTTGCGAAGTATTCTCTTTGCTGTTCAGTCAGAATTGACTCTTAGCTGACCCTCCGGCAAGTTTTCTGAGGCTGTAAATCACAAGCTATTGCTCCTTTGTCTCCTGTGAAACACCTGGTGAATTCAAACAGTCTGCATTTGTGTTAACAGCAGAACTTCAAATCCTATAGCCCACCAGAGCTCCCTTTGTTAGTAAAAGAGGTCAATAAGAAGAGCCATTTCTCTTGCATCCATAGCAGAACCCCACGTAGTGGCACTTCATGCTGAAGATATTGATCTGGTGGTTTTCACTTGATTAAGTCATTGTTATGCTTCATGTTGTTGGCCACTGTTAAGTCAGCTCCAACTCAGGGTGACTGTGTGCATAGCAGAAGACACCGCAACCTGGCACTGTGCCGTCTTCAGGACTGTCCTCTCCTCATCTGTCTGTCTGTTCTGTGGTGGTAGATGTTGCTGTGATGGTAGAAGCTATGCCCCTAGTATTTCAAATCCCAACAGGTCCATTCATGGTTCGATGGTTTAAGTGGAGCTTTCAGACTAAGGTAGACTTAGGCGAGAAATTCTGTGACTGACTTCTGGAGATTAGCCAATGTAAACCTTATGGTTCACACAGAATATAAACATAATATAGTAAAAACAAAAAAGCAAAATATATAAAAGAGACACAGAGAGAGATAATAGCCTCTAAATGCAAACAATTAGTGCAAGTCAACACCTATTCCAGTAATTCATTTGGTTCCTTTTAAAGCATCTCTAGTGTCACAATAGTTAAGCACTTAGCTTCTACATAAAAGGTTAATAGCTCAAACTCCTCAGTAGATGGTACGAAGTCTTGTTTCCTAAAGATTATAGTTTTTAAACCTCTTGAGTTGGTTCTGCTTTGTCCTATAGTGTCACTATGACTTGGGATTAATAGTACCACATGGTTTTCTTTTGTTTTTTACTTTCCATATTTAGCTAGCTATGTCTATCAAATAAATGCACCTATATTTCTAGTGGACTCTTTGAGATTATTGGCCACGTCAAAGAATAGATAATGTGTAGTACTCAATTAGGACATCATAGTAAATTTCGTATGGATCTTGACTGAAAGCAGAGAGTACCAGAGGAATGTCTATCTGTTTCGTGGATATGCACAGGCATTTGACGACATACATCACAACAAATTGTGACTAACCTTGAGAAGAATAGGAATTTCAGAACACTTGATTGTGCTCATGTGACAGGAAGCAGTTGTCAGAACAGAGCAAGGAAACACTGCATGCTTCAAAATTAGAAAAGGAGTGCATCAGGGATGCTTCATTCTGTGTCCATACTTTTTCAATCTATATGTGGAACAGGTAATGAAGGAGGCTGGTCTTTATGAGGAAGAATGTGGTGTCAGGAGTGGAAGGAAAACTCATAAACAACCTGTATCATGCAGATTACACAACCTTGATGCCAAAACTAAAGAGGACCTGAAGCATTTGCTGCAGAAAATCAAGGATTGCAGTTAGCAATAAGGATTGAAGCTCAACCTCAAGGAAACAAAGATTTTCACTGCTAGACCAATTGGTAGTTATCGTGCTAAATGAAGAAGAGATTGAGATTGTTAACAACTTCTGCTTGTTTGGTTCCACAATCAGCACTTTTGGCACCAGCAGTCACAAAATCAAAATATCAATTGCATTAGGTAAATCTGCTGTCAGAGACCTCTCCAGAGCACTGAAGAGCAAAGATGTCAATCGAGAGACTAAGGCAACGTGATCCAGGCTGTGGTCTTCTCAATTACTTGTTATGCATCAGAGAAACAATGACTAAGGACGACAGAAGAAGAAATTGATACCTTTGAGTTGTGGTGCTGGAGAAGAATGTTTAACAATCCGTGGACTTCCAAGAGAACAAACGGATTTGTTCTGAAGAGGATGAAGCCAAGTTGTTCTTTGGAGGCAAGGATTTTGAAGCTCTGTCTCACTTTCTTTGGAGATGATGCCTGGAGGAACCAGTCCTTGGAAAAGGACATCATGCTTGAAAGGGTGGAGGGATGGTGCAGGAGAGGAAGACCCTGGATGGGATTTATTGACACAGTGACAGAAGCAATGGGGGCAGGTGTGTCAAAGACAGTGACATTGACTCAGGATAGCCATTGTACAAAGGGTCTTTATGAGTTGCAGACAACTTGGCAGCATATAACAACAATAGTGCTAAGTTTACCTTCCATACCAGTCTCAATAGATAGGATATGAGACACAGACACAGTAAGAACTGAATAGTACCATCAATAATACTTTTGCGGGGGTGGGGGAGGATAAATAAATCAATGGGAGAGAGAAAAGAGAAGAAAAGCTTTGAACATTCTTAGTACTTGGGATGTGAAATAGCATTTCTCACACCATTACCAACACAATTTGAAGTTACTCAAATGGAGTCTTATTTGCTTGAAAAGAATCAGCAGGTTTTCTAACAGCTGTAGGCACCCCTATCTATTTTTTTTCTTTGAAGACACCGAATTCAGGATCATGTTCTCTGCCAGTACTTCAATAGACTGTAGGATAAATAAGCAATATCTAAGAATGGCAAAAGGCTTTGCACAGAAAAATGATTATCCAACTCTCATGTTAGACTCCTTGTCCACACTGCTATGCTAAGTTTGAAATGTAAAGCTTTGAGCCTAAAAGGCACTAAGTCCTGTTTTCAGAATCTCTCGGGAGTGACATGTTAGGTACTGTTGAGTTGCCTGCCCCTCCCAGCAACTCTATGAACAACAGAACTGAACCTTGCCTCATCCTGTGCCATCCTAATAATTTCTGAGCCACGCAAGTCTGTTGATAGTCACTCTGTTGACCCATCTTGTTGATGATCTTCCTCCCTTTTGTAGACCCTCCAACTTTCCAAGCAGAATTATTTTTAAAGGTGAAATTTGGGGACATGTTTTTGCTGTGTACCTTACAGCTGCCAATAACATGCTCTCAAAGATTATCCCTCCTCCTATTGCTCAAAGAAAAACTCACTTAAAATTTCTCTTTCCAGTGTTCTTAAAAAACAAAGGAGAAGTATCAGGAATTTTCCAGGGCTATAAATATTTATGGAAGAAACTACCACATCTTTTTCTCACAAATGGGCTTGTGAGTTTGAACCAATAACCAAAAGAGTATTTTAAGGACTGAATCACTAACCTCCTCTTATAATTAAAGAAGTGTAATTCCAAGTCCCAGATATTGGCTTGGACAGCTTTCTCTGTGATCCCTCCTACCCCCACCCCAAAAAAAGAGTGAAAGAATATCTACTTGTTTCTTCTCCCATGCGAAACAAGAATTTCTCTACCTCCTTAACAATACTAATTGGAGTAACTTCTGGGAGTAAAAAAGAAAGCTTAGATTGCTATTTTTCTTCCTTTTTGCTTTTAGAATAACTATATGATTTCTCTTTTTCCTACGCATTTTTTTCCATGTTCTATGTCATTTCTACATGAAAATAGTTCTAACATTGATGAGAGTTGAAAATTTAGGAAATGATAATCTAATATTAAAACATGCTGGTTTTTTTTCTATTTATCCTTCTATTTTTTATTATTATTAAATTTTATTAGTTTTAATGAACATTTACAGAGATTTTGGGTTTTCATTCATTCATTGTTGGACTGTTTTCTCCACCCTCCTCCCCAGTTCATTCTTCTTTGCCCCCCCATTGTCTGTTTTAATTGTCCAATTGCCACAGTGGTTGTCAAAGCCAGTTCTGATTAATCTCCTTTGTCAGTGTGTCCCTTGCCATTCCCTATCACTCCTCCCTGAGAGAGACTTCACCCTGATTCATAAGGAAAAGGGAATGGCATATTCTCTTAGCTACTTCCTGCTGAAAAGGGACGCTGTGGGTTTCAGGGTGAATGTCTTCTCTCACTACTCTAAAGGGCCCCCTTGGCAGTAGGAAACACATAGACTATTATGGAGATTGATTTTGGAATTTAGATGCACTGTTATCAATTGTGCTTAGCCGTGCATGTTCGTATCCTTGAAGATCAACATGCTTAAGTGCTTCAGAATGGACAATATTATTTCTCATAATGAGATGCAACAACAATAAATATCTTCATTCTTTACCAAATTTTGAATCATACATTATACTACTATTAAGTAAATTTTAATACAAAAGAGAATATTATTTTTTTATTTTACAAAAGAAGTCATCTTACAGTACTTACATACTTTAGAATAACTGTCTATTTGTATCTATTTCCCCCTTAGTCTTACTTACAGAATGATTAACAAAGCCTCCATGTTTTCCTAATAGAAATGAACCTAACACTACACTAACTCTATCTTTCAACCAAAAGAAAAACCAACAAAACATTAAAACACACACACACTTATAATCCACCGATATATTCCCTACCAAGGAGAAGTTTTGATTCTCAAAAGTCTGTAAATTCATTTTAGTAAACACAAAATTATTTTTCCATAGTGTGTGAATATGACCAGATAGTTTTCTGTACCTTTGTGATAAAGAACATAAGGCTGTCATGAAACTTGCTTATTTTCTTTAACATATTGTGCGAGTGAGAAGTTGCAAGTGGAAATGGATCAAAAATACATTGGGAAATATTCACATCAAACATATAGAGGCTTCTTCATTAATATAAAATGTCTACCCAGGAAATTAGAAGACATAAGAAGACAAAGATTCTCACCACTGGACCAATTGA
>NW_006399751.1:12096473-12122188 GCF_000299155.1 Elephantulus edwardii | reverse complement strand
TATGAGATGGATTGATTCCGTGACGGGGGTAATTGGGATGGATGTTTTGGAGACGGTGCAATTGGCACAGGACAGAGCAAGGTTTAGGGCTGTTGTGCTTAGGGTCGCTATGAATCTCAATCGACTCGACGGCACTTAACAACAACAACCTGATATCTATAAAAGTGTTTGACCACCAGTGAATTTCAGTGAGTTAAAGTGAAATTCTTTCCATCACTGCACTGAATGCAGCAATGGGTGTGTCAGAAGTGACGAGGATGGCGTAGAATAGGACAGGGTTCAGAGCTGTTGTTCATAGGGTCACTATGAGTCAAGTAATCAACTCATGATCTACACAAATGCCTTTGCATGATCAGTAAAGCAAAAATAGACTTCCTTCTGATATTCTCTGCTTTCCACATCTAAATATTTATAAAATGAGTTGCTTTGTAAAATACAGTGCATATTTTAAGTATATGCACTGGCCCTAGCTGACCCTCTGGCAGGTTTTCAGAGGCCGTTAATCACATGGAAGATGATTTCCCATCCTTCTCCTGAGGAACGGTATCTAGCATGTTTGAACCGTATACCTTCAAAACTGCAGGGCAGCTTCTTACCACTATGTTGTTATATACATGCCCAACTAATTCATTTTGGTGCCCGGATGGAATGTCTCGTGTTTAAAAAGAGATACTCATTTTAGTAAGTCATAACTTAATTCACTCAAATCCCTTGGCTAGACATCTGACTTCACTATGGAATTAGCCTTCATTCATTTTCAATTTAAATTAATTTTCAATAGCAAACCAATGGCATTTGGAAAGTAGAAAACGAAAGACTGTGTTTCCAAAGTTTCTATTTAAGTCTTTTGAAAGGCTATATAATTGAATGCATTAACGTTTTAACAGTCCGCATTGCATACCAAAGCCCTCTATAATCAAGTGGCTGGTGAATAAATTCTTGGCACGCCCTTGTAGCTTACTGTAATAAATAGAATGAAAATCTTTCTGGAATAAACTTTGACCACTTGAGCTAATGGGAATCCAGTCAGGCTTTTGCCAAGCTCAGGAAACATCTACTATCAATAGATGCTGAGTAAATTATATTAGAAATAAGTGTTTTAGAGAGAAAATAGAAAGTGCCTCAAAATTGACAGAAAACAGACTCTATGATGGTATTATGATTGATTATGGAGAGCAATAACTATAGATGCTTAAATATATGAAATGCCTCAAAATATCTTTGACTTGGAAGAGGAGAGAGTATTGACCTGAAAAATGGTAAAGTATCGTGGTGACTTGAGATTCATACATAAATACTTATTAAGAGATCGCTTAAAATTCATATATTATTGATTGATTGCAGTAGCACCAAGTGGGTCATCAAGAATTTTGTAAATAATATGTCTGCTAAAGATCAGATTGGGGTTTACAAATTCGTAGACATTTCTGGATTTAATTCTGAAGAAAATGGGGATGCTGTCGAATGGGAGGGTACCCCAAAAAGGCATCACGAGATCAAAAATCCAGTCATAAGAGCCAACTACAAGCTACCTACATTTTGTCAAATTAGACAATTCTGAAAGGAAGTAATTGAGACAAAACAAGCATTAAGTTGACCAGGACACATTCCAAATTTAAAATATTTTGTTTCATTTCATTGAGTGCATGCATGGAAAATAAAAAATTAGGTTCAAATGTTTAGTTTTGTTTGTCTTTGGTTTTACTCTTTCATTCAAACAAATGAGGCAAAAGGTATCTTCATTTTAAGTACTAAACTAGAATATCGAGGAGTGGCTAGCCCTTAAAGAAACATAGGAATAGGTTTTTCATTTTCAAAATCTCTTAAGTACTATGAATAATTTGCAATTTCAGCTGAAAGCAAAATCAATTGAGGAAAGCAAAATGACATTCCAGGTCATCACTTAACTTCGAGGAACTTTTTCAAAATTAATGTGGGTATGTTCCAATTTTTAAAAATACATTAATAAATTGTAATTCTGTCTTCCACTCTATCTGCCATGAATACAGATTCAGTTAAATGCGAGTCAAATGACTTTATGTAAAAGATGGCAAGCAGAATCATAGAAAGAAAATGATTTTAAATCGAGAGTTTATAAATCAACGTGACTTTATATTCACACTTTGATTTACAAGCACATTGTACTAATATACCACACGACTGGCTGTAAATAAATGCTATTTGTCTTTATTAACAACCAAAGGAAAGAGTAAAGAAACACGTCTTCTTAGATCTTCTCACTTCGTAGCGTGAATGAAAGATTGTATAAAACAAAATGCACATGAATGAAATAATAAATAATAATAAAAAACAAATAAAAATAATAAATACATTGTTGACATAAAAAAGGGATGAGAGAGGTGGAAAAGAGGAAAGGAGAGATGGTCTCTGTGATGATGGAGGCTTAGGGACAGGGAGACACAGGCAGGAGGCTCAGTGGGAACTTCGGGAGACAGTGTGATTAAGGACACGGATAAGTGGTAGTTAATTGTATGAAGTAAAATATGTATGAGGGATTGCGTGGGTCACCGTGTACATGGATAAAGCGCAGTGTGTATGGGTATTTATATGCCAATAATTTTTTATGAAAAAGTGAAGTATCATAAAATGTATGATATAAATAAACATTCTATATTGTAAGTTTAGAAAGCTTGTAACTCTGCCTTTGGCTAGTACTTGATTATAAATACTAAAAGGGAATATCTACCCTGGAGATAAGCTTGATCAAAGTAGAATCCGGTAGGGGTTATTGGGGTTAGTCAAGGGGAAACCAGTCCAACAAGGATATTCGCATTTGAACAAATTTGTAGACTCACTTTGGATTTTTGACTGAAGAGATTCACAATGGAAAGAAGGGCAGCAGGAAACAAGCTGGTCCAAAGTAGAACCTGGCAGGGGCTGTTAGGGCTTGGTGGAGGGTAAGGTGAGTGTCACCCAGTACTCTAATTGCGTTTGAATGAACTGATGGACACACATAGGAACATTGATTGAAGAGATACACGTTTGAGAGAAGGGCAAGCAGGCAAGGAAAGAATGGAAAAGAGTAAAGGAAAGGAAGAGATTGGCTTTTCAAAACCGAGACAAGCTACTTGGCTTCTGGAGCTGGGTAAGCTCGTTGCCCATCAGGACCCACTTCTAAGTCTTGAGGTTGGAGTATGCTTACTCAGAGCAACACCTAGATCCACAGAAGCAGTGGTTGAAGGAATTTGACAGTGGGGAAACAGACTGAACTTGGACTTGTTCCTTCAGCGCTACGCGCCTAGCGTTCTCAGATGTGGAGCTGAGAAGGGAAGACTTGTTGCCTTGAGCAGGGTGTCATGAGGATCCCTGGCTTGTTGACTGGGCCCCATGTGAGGGGTAGAGCTGAGCGAGGAGACAGGTAGATCTGGATTGCAGGGAGAAGTGTAGACTCCTGGGCTTGTCGCTGATGCCCATTTGAGCCTGGACACAGAAGGCTGGAGGTGAGTTGACCAGAACCCAACTGGCTGAAGCGAAGATGACTTAAGCTATGAGCTAAGGTCAATAGCTTCCTCCTGATGGCTTGCTCTGTACCGGACTTTGCTTGGGGATGCAGATACTCAAAGATTCCAAGGTGAACAAAGGATTCTTCAGCAAAAGTGAGGTGCTTGTTCTCTCGGAAAAGTACTGGCTTGCTGGAGAGAGGCAAATCAGAAACTGGCTATCTAAAATGGGACTAGTATTTTAAAGTGCTGTATTTAATTAGTTCCATTGCCAGTGGAAGAACTAACCAAACATCTTGCTCACATATTTATGCAATGTTTCTGATACAAAATTGATACCCTTCCTGTGGTTTGTAAGCTTGCCAGCGAAACAAAGAGAAGGGAAAGGTGAGCTGGGCGTATGGTTTCATGGCTGCTGTCTCCCTAGAGGGCCAAGAACTCCTCCAGACCATTGTCAAGACCAACATACACTGAAAATGGCAAGAAAAAAAAGGAAAACCCACAAAGTAACCCACACAGAAACACAGCCATGCAAGAATGTATTTCTGTTGCTTAAATTTGCTTTTCTAAAATTTTTGTTTATTTTATACTAGTTTATTTACAAAATTCAAATACATTGTGTTTCAGATATTGTTCCAATATTTTTATAAAACTATGTCAAATGGGGGGAATATGTAAAAAACAAAGAGGAAAGAGCTGTTGAATTGATTTTAATCCATGGCAAAAGTAAGTGTTACGGGTTAGAACTATACCATAGTATTTCCAGGTCTCTAATGTTTATGATGTATCTAGCAATGACTTTTTTAACTATGAAAGCAACTCCATTTTTCCTCACCTTTTTATCTCCAGAGTAATGTATCATATGATCATCCGACTCAAAATGCCCCATGACAGTCCATCTCATCTCACCCATGCCTAGTATGTCAATATTTATGCGTTCCATTTCTTCGTTAACAATATCTAATTTTCCTACATTCATGGTTCTCAGATTCTATGTCCCAATCACTTGTGTCTGCTTACAACTGTTCCTCTTCCTTTATATTTCCTTACTTTGTAACATACTTTGGATATGTCTTGAGGAGAGACCGGTCCTTGGAGAAGGACATCATGCTTGGGAGGGTGGAGGGACAGTGCAGGAGGAGAAGGCCCTCTATGAGGTGGATTGATTCAGTGACTGGGATAATGGGGATGGGAGTGTCAGAGACAGTGTGATTGGCACAGGACAGAGCAGAGTTTAGGGCTGTTCTGCATAGGGTTGCTATGAGTCGCAAGCGACTTGACAGCACATAACAACAACAACAACAATGTTTATGACACAACTGAGGAGTACCTGAAGTACTTGCTACAGAAGGTTAATGACTGCAGCCTTCAATGTGGATTGAAGCTCAACATAAAGAAAACAGTGATGAAGAGATTGAGATTGTTGAACAGCTTCAGTTTGTTTGGCTCTACAATCAACACTCTTAGTACCAGCAGCCAGGAAATAAAAAAAATTAATTGCATTGGGAAAATCTGCTGTCAGAGACCTCTCCAAGGTATTGAAGAGCAATGATGTCAGTCTGGAGACCAAGGTGCGCCTGATACAGGCGACGGTCTTTGCAATTACTTGTTCTGCATCAAATAGCTGGACACTGACTAGGGATAGTAGAAGGAGAGTTGATGCCTTTGAGCCGTGGTGTTGGAGAAGAGTATTGGATATACCATGGACTGTTAGAAGAACAAACAAGTTCATCCCAGAGAGGGTGAAGCCAGGTTGCTCCTTGGAGGCAAGGATTCTGAAGCTTCATCTGACATACTTTGCGTATGTAGCAAGGAGGGATCAGTCCTTGGAAAGGGATGTCATGCTTGGGAAGGTGGAGGGACAGCACAGGAGAGGAAGACCCTCAATGAGGTGGATTGATTCTGTCACTAGGGTAATGGGGATAGGTATGTTGGAGAGCAGAGTTTAGGGCTCTTGTGTGTGATATCATTATGAGCTTCAGGTGACTCAATGGCACATAACAACAACAACAATCTTTATGGAGAAGCTACTGGGTCTTCTGTAGTATAGGTGAGTTCAAACTGTCAATATTCATAAGTCTGTAGCAACCTATTTGCATTATCAGCTTGGAGGCACATTTGTTGTTGTTGTTATGTGCTGTCGAGTCACTTGTGACTCATAGCGACCCTATGTACAACAGCCCTACACTCCGCTCTGTCCTGTGCCAATCACACTGTCTCTGATACACCCATGCCAATTACCCCAGTCACTAAATCAATCCACTTCATAGAGGGTCTTCCCCTCCTGCACTGTCCCTCCGCCCTCCCAAGCATGATGTCCCTCTCCAAGGACCGGTCCCTCCTTATAACATGTCCAAATTATGTTAGAGCCTTAGAATCCTTGCTTCCAAAGAGCGCCTGGTTTAACCCTTTCCAGGATGAATCTGTTTGTTTTCCTGGCAGTCCATGGTACCCTCAATACTTTTTTCCAGCACCACAGCTCAAAGGCATCAATTCTCCTTATATCCTCCTTAGTCATTGTGCAATTCTTTGATGCATAACGAGTGATAGCAAAGACCATGGCCTGTATCAGACACCTTAGTCTCCAGAGAGACACCATTGCTCTTCAATGCTTTGGCGAGGTCCCTAACATTAGGGAGGCACATTTAGAGCAAGAAAATGTGGTAACGTACTAAATGTGGGTAAATCTAGGTGAAAGACCTGAGATTGTTCCTGGCCCTTGTGATGGTTGAGGTTGTATATCAGCTGACCATGATTTCCTGCTTTTTCAGTTGTAATGTCGTCATCCTCTTGGTGAAATGTGCTATGAAGAACAAATCAGCTGGTAGTTTCCTTAGGAATGTTGCCTGCATAGGATAGATATTTATATTCTAGCAAACATCTTCTATTTTTTCCTTCATCTGGGTCCTATATTGGTTTAATCATCATTGGACCACCACCTTCCCCCACTTTTTGGGGGCTTAAGCCAGCTGCCTATCATATTGAGGGCTTATATTGGGGTCCATCGCTGTCCACAGCCAGAAAACTGCCATTCAGTTTTTGATCTTGGATTTAGTTGCTTCTACAACCAACATTTTGCTGCCTGACCTGCCTTTCTTAGGCTCATGCCACAAGCAGTTTCTTGAGTCAGAGGAAGCCTCCAGCCTGATCTCTGATCCACAGATTCAGCACTTGTTGACCTCTGTAACTGGAGGTGTTTCCTAGGGGGTGGGAGGAAACCCCTCAATCTTTCTTTCTCTGTCATATATGTATGTATGGGTTTTCAGAGGTTGTAAATTTTGTGGGAGAAAATGCCACATCTTCCTCGTTGGTGAGTTCAAACCTCTAGAGATCCGTGACCTTTGGGCATTAGCAGCAAATATTATACAACCTAAACCACTAGAACTTACATATTTAGTATATGCATATATCAAATGATAAAAACAACAACAATATACCAAATTAAGCCTACTGTTGTTCAGTAGCTCCTCTATGGCAAACCACCATTGCATTTCTGAGGCTCTAAGCCTTTGTGGGAGGAAATGGTCACCTTTTTATGTGTAAATCTGTAAAACCCATTTATTATGTATATAGGCTTTTTTAATACAGGTGTTATTTCTTCCCCCCTCCCCCGCCCCTTCTAGTTTTACTTCTTGAGAGAACCTAGCCTAGGACAGATAAACCTAAGACTGTTTTTCCTAATGACATTCAGGAAGTATGTCACTATTTGCAAAATAAGAAAAAGCTAACAAGAAGCACACATGAAAACAACTACTGTTATGATCACTAGTAAAAATAGTACCAACTGAGGTTTTATGAGCATTTCCAATGTGTCAAGCACTCTGTAAAGTAAATTATGTTCATTAGCTCAAATAATGCTTTATAGAATTTAATGACTGGGTTGGTTTGGGGTGGATTGTTTTTTTTTGTTTGTTTGTTTGTTTAAATTCTTAGGTCTTATGTAGTCAATTCCCACTCATTGCAACCCTGTGTAACAACAAAACAAAACATTGCTCCTCTTTTGTGATGAAGACATTGTTGCAGCCACTGTGCCAATCCACCTTGTTCAGGGTCTTCTTTTTCATTGTTCCTCTGCTTTATTAAAGGACCTCTGGTGGCTGAATGGGGAAGGAGTTGTGCTGCCAATACAAAGTCAGGTGGTTCAAAACCACCAGCTGCTCCATGGCAGAAAATCAGGGAGTGCCCTCTGAGGTGATTTAGAACTTCTACAAACTCTCTGGAGGATCAGCTATGACTCAGTTCTCACTCAAGGGCACATAACAATAACTCTTTTCCCCACTTACGATATCTTTTCCTAGGTACAAGCGCTTACTGATAACATGGTCAAAGAATTCATATGAAGTTGGTATGCTTACTTCTTACACTCTTCAGCTCTGAATACATACACACTGCAAGTTTGTACAAATATTCTACCCAAGATCTATTGGCATTGTATCTAGGTCAACGAATACCAAGAATGTAGTAGACTAGGTTTGTGTCCCATGACCTTTTATTCTCAATTCCAACTCTGTTAACTTTGTTATGTTAACCAAAATCTCCTTGATTATCCTAAGTCTCTTTCTAATATCAGGGGGGAATATAATATAACTGAGCATTATTTTTTTCAAGGATTTAAAAAAAGTATACTAACTACTAGCAATTGCTATCAACCCAAATATTTGAATTCCAATTCATAGCAATCTTGTAGAACAGAGGAGAACTGCCTGTAGGGGTTCCAAATCTATAAATATTTACTCAGGCAAACAACTTCATCTTTTTTGGTGGGTTTGAATCACTGACCTATTGGTTAACAACTGAATTGTGTGACTTACATTGCCAGCAGGGTTCCTTGAGAAAATATAAGCACCAAATATTTTCAAAAAATAACTGGCATGAAATAAAAGCTAAAGAGATTATGGCTGTTAACACTATGTGTTGGGACCTAATGCTAAAAAAACTAAAACCTCATAAAAACCAACACAAAATCCCCTCGTCTTTATCTTATCAATTTATTTATTATTTTTAAAAACAAAGGCCAGGCAATTAAGCACTGTGTCAATCCAGCTATATATGTAATCTAGTAGAACAAGATATATACAAAGCCATTTAGACAACAAGTGCAAATATTATTCTGTGAGATAGAAATCTTGTCTTCTTTATTCTTAAAGTATTTTGCTGGTTGGTTTGGTTTGGGGTGGGTTTTTTGGTGTGTTTTTTGTTTTTTGTTGTTTTTAATAAGCATAGCATGCAAAATAAGCAGTTAGGCAGGACTTGGTACTATTTATGGTGTCTCTCTGGAGACTAAGGTGCGCCTGATAAAGGCCATGGTCTTTGCGATCGCTTGTTATGCATCAGAGAGTTGGACAATGACTAGGGAGGACAGAAGGAGAGTTGATGCCTTTGAGCTCTGGTGCTGGAGAAGAGTATTGAACGTACCATGGACTGCCAGGAAAACAAACAGATTCATCTTGGAGAGGATTAAACCAAGCTATTCCTTGGAGGCAAGGATTCTGGGGCTTCGTCTGACATACTTTGGACATGTTGCCAGGAGGGTCGGGTCCTTGGAGAGGGACATCATGCTTGGGAGGGTGGAGGGACAGCGCCGGAGGGGAAGACCCTCTATGAGATGGATTGATTCGGTGACTGGGATAATCGGGATGGGAGTGTCAGAGGTAGTGCAGTTGGCGCAGGATAGAGCAGGGTTTAGGGCTGTTGTGCATAGGGTCACTATGAGTCGCAAACAACTCGACGGCACATAACAACATCAACAACAACAGAAACTGAAAAATTCATGCTACCACTTGAAATTCATTGCTATTGTAGAAAGCTGTTGTGATTTTCCCCAAGGATAAAACAATTTGGGGATGAAGTTTACCTTCATTATTCTAGGTAATTGGGGTTTTCTTCTGGAAAACCCCTTTTTTGTATGTGTAAGGCTTCTGTAAGGATTTGAAAAATAGTCAAGTACTTTTTAGGCCAAAGCTCTTATTCCATTTTTCTCACTGTAATCAGAACAGGAAATATTTCCTGAATGTTTCTTTTACCAATATTCAGGGAAGAATCTTTAAAATAAAAATCTCAGACTTGGATGATTGTCCTGTGGAGGAGAACCATCTCTGGTATAAATTCGATTGTATCAAAAAAATTTCACTAATATCTCTAACTTCCAGAATATCTCTGGTGCAGTTATCAAGAAACTAACAGACACGTTAAGTATAAAACTCTCCCTAATCAGGCATAATTCCTGAGTGATCATTGTCAGTGCATTTGATGCCTGCTTCGATATTAATTGCACAAATTTCAGGCAGGATTAGGCAGAATACAAGAAAATCAGACAGACCAGGAGGAAAAGGTTTTTTAAGCTATTTTAGCAGCTTAGAAGTAAATCACAAAATGTCAAGCTAAAGAAATTGGCTCCGATAAATATGATTTTTTTTCTGAATTATTTCACTAAGCTTTTATCCTTTCTGAACACTTTCAGTCAATCCTAAATACTTTAAATGCCAAGCTTAATATTGAACAGTTATGCTACAGCACATATAGAAGATTGAAAGCAGCGGTTATTGTAGATGAGAATGAGTTATTTCATCTTCATTTAGACCCCCCAAAAGGAAAGAAAATAACCATCATATAAAAAAAAGTACTGTAAACAAATGAGTACTTCTAAAGATGTCAGTTTGGGCTTCCAAATAGGAAAAAAAAATTTATTTAAACCTTAATCATGTCTATAGATTTGGCCTCCACCCATAGCCCAAACACATTGAGAGGTAAGATGTCTAAGTTCCCAAGACGGACTACATGGTCCTAATTGTAGTCTAATTTTACATTCTTTTTTAGAGGGATTTAAAGTTGACAATGGTTCCAAAAATTGCATACCAGCTGTCGCTTGGCTTCTATTCCAGCCCAGTCTTTGCTCGATACACATGAGTAAGTCTCGATTGTGCTGAGGGGACTTGCACAAGAAAGGGTATTTTGCATTCCTAGAGTTTCAATTCAAAATATTATTTTCATTTAAACCGGAAAGAAACATAAGTACTCCCCATTTCCTGATTTTCCTAAAGAAACAACATTGAGTGTTATTTGATGTCCAAACTGTGATTTTAAAAGCTGTTAGAAATCCCCTAGATCCTAAGAAAGTGCCCGTATTGGAAACCTCGGACCTGAGTTCAAGAGCCGGCCCCCACCTCTTGGTTGCTGTGTGACTAGGATAAAGCATATAATCCTTTAGAAATTTGCATATTTCCATTTAATCTACCTTGATTTGACTTTAAGTCTCTTTGAAATCAGGGACCATGTCATGTTTCTCATTCTATTTCAGGGACCATGTCATGTCTTTCATTCTATTCAGTGCTTGATGGGGAAAATTGGGGGCTAGAATAGTTTCTATGTAAGTGAATTAGTGAATGATGGCTAACATGAAAATTTATGAGAATAATTTCTTGTTTTCCCAAGCTGAAGAATAATATTTAGAATATCATAAAACTGCAGAATACCTTGAATAAAAGGAAGCGCTTTATTTATTTTATTGGCATACAAGAAAGCTTAAGGCAGGAATTCAAACCTTATTTATAAATATAAAATAATCAAATGGGTTATTCTTTGTTTAATGTTCATAGAAGTCTACCAAATGGCGCTGTTTGTAATCAAGCAGCTGCTGTTTTAGTCCCAATGACAATATAATGCTTCACTGATTTGTTAGGAAGGAGACCACTCACTGCTTGGCTCCACATTTTTTCAGAACTTGTGTCAATATAGATCAGTGCACTGGAAAGCAGGAAAATCTGATTGTCTTATCTGCTCCCCTTTGAATTTCTAAAAGGTCTGAGTCATGTTCTAGCCTGAATCTTTACTCTTCATCTGCTGCTTTCTACTCTCACTGAAATCCACCCCCAGTGAGCTGATTCATGCCCACAGCCACCGTTCATCCAGTTTCTGAGGCTGTGAATCTACACAAGAGGAGGGAACTACCTGTCATTGTCCCTCGCTGCTTCTGGTAGAGCCGAATTGGTGGTCTGTTTGGTAGCAGTGCAACGCTTCATGGAGTATGATACCAGAGCTCTTAGTCTGGCACCCAGAGATGCAAAATGACGTTTGTTGCTTCTTGTTGTTGTTGTCGTCTTTGAGTTGAGCATGACTCTAGCGACCCTATGAACAAAAGGTCTGAAAGCCCTCTACAATTGTTTGTCGACATCTATCGAAGTTCATAGAGTTTCCAGAGGCATGTTATTTAGGAAGTAGATGCCACTCCTGCTTCCAAACCTGTCATTGTTGTTTGGCTAAATAGAAAAAAAAAAGATAAAAGGGAGAAAATCTTACATTAAATGACACAGATAAACACAATCATTATCAAGCACTTAGTAGAAGTAATTCTGAATGAAAAACTAATTTTAGAGAAATCTGATAAACATAGAAAAATTATTATCTAGTTGTAAATTGCTTACTGAGATGATACAACAAGTTGAATGTCTAATAACTTCAAATTTCTTATCCTTTTAATTCTGCAGAGTCCCTTCTTTTTGTACATTAGAAAAATTACATTTTTTTGAAAGCACCAATGTTATGCTTATTGTAAAAATTAAGAGTTTAAGAAGGAGCGGTCACATGGGAAAGACCAAGTCTGACTTTTATTTGTTTCATAAAGAGAAACTGTCCCTATTAATAACATCCAGTAGCTACATAGACATCACATTCTGCATGTTCCTGCACCCATTTCTACCAATTATGGGGTTTAACAGCAAGCAAAACTTTTAACTGTGGTTCCATATCCAGGTACCTTGCTATAGTCTCTTGACAGTAGTGGCATGGTTTCTTCACCCTCTCTCCACCATTATCTTTCAGAGTGTGAAAAGCCTTCTCTTATATTGGTCCCACAGCTATTGATGATTTGCAAGATCATGGGTCCACAGTTAAGGTACATAGAGACCATGTCCCCAGTAAGAGTTAACACAATGGCTAGAAAAAGCCAATTTTCAAGGTTTCTGACACTACATCAAGGAAGGCAATGAACTTGGTTACAGTTCCCAAGCAGATCAGTGTTAAAGGTAAATTTAGGACACATGTTTTCTCAACTCTATTTCAGTCAAGAAATAACCACTATTCATTTGGCAGAACATTTTTTGTACAATGTATAGATGAACTTCCTAAGTAATTCTTTTCTATTACTTTAGTTAATATATTTCTTTATCAGACTAAAATAGGAATGTCTGACAATTTGCTTTATTTTGGGAGAAACTTGGACTTCCTACAAAAAATATGCCTTAAATGATAAGTTGAAAATTAATGTTTGCAGAGCTTATTCCATAGATATTCTCCTAGATTAAATTGGATATAATGAAAATACATAATATGTTTTTATTTGCTTTGTTTAGGTGGTGCTTTTGTTTTTGTGGGTTTTTTTTCTGTTTTTTTAAGAACAGTCTAAATAATTTGTTCAGCTAAAATTTAAATTGAGATTTATGTCTCTGAGTTATGAGAGACATATTGCATTTTGGAAGTTTTCGTTGTTGAGTGATGGTTAGTATTGTTTTTAAAACACTCAGTATTGAAGGTTTCATTAAGAACAGAATTATTTCATAAACTTTGCAGATTTCAGCTTTGATGCTAGAGTTGTGTTCCCTGAAGCATTTCTCAAGGTAAAACCTGCTTGCATTCTCATTATCCTCCAGCTCATATTATTACAGTAAGAAAGCAAATATTATCAAATTGGGAAAAGAGGACTGAAAATAAACAGTGAGAAAATAGTTATTTCTCCAGATGTTCTGGAAACTCAACTTTATCCCTTGTTCCTCCACTAAACATATAGTATTTGGCATTGTTTAAGTCTATAAATGCCTACTATTAATCAAGGAGGGAAGTAATTAAAATATATAAATTCTAACACTGAGCTTGAAAAATGCTTTCGGTTCCAGGTTTTGAAGATCTCTGTCCAGCATCCCTCAAAATGTACAAGGTGGCCACTCAAAAAGGCTGATGCCATGAACTGATTTATTTGGTATTTACAGGAAGGTATTTCTATCTGAGTAAATAAGAGATAGTTAAAACAAAGGGATCAGTGAAGTAAATGTTTATAAAAGAAAATTTGAGGGCCATTTAAGTTGACAACCATCTCTATTTGCCTGAGACCAGTAAGGGCTCTCTGAAGACAGAAGTGTTCAGTATAGTCCTAGGTGAACTATTCTGGTTTACTTGGGCACGAAGGGGGACCTCACTTATAACCAGTGGAAACAAGCTGCCATTGACTTTACTGGACCCATTCTCAGCACACGTGTGTCAGAAAAGAACTGTGCTTCTAATTCAAAAGGGTTTTAATGGCTGGAATCTGTGAAGGTGGCCACCAGCCCTTTTTCATTTCTGCTGGGTGAATTTGAGTCCAGTCTTTTGGTTCATGATTCACTCACTACAAACCATTTGAGATTCTCTATTTTAAAACCCAAACTAAAATGGAATTTGCTGGTCCTTTTCAAACACCGGGTTGAGAGGCATCAGTGGTGATATGAAATCCAGAATTACAAAAGTGAAAGAGAGACTAATGTGGGCCAAAGACCAGATTATGAAAAGGATAGGAAGTAAGACGAGAGGACCATCTCAAGTTAATTGATGCTATCACTTGAAAACTAATAAGCAAACCAGAATATAGAGGTAAATATAAAATTCTTTTTTAAAAAAAATATTTTAATTATGATTTTAACAGAAGTTTACAGAAAGTTGGATTTTTATCCATTCATTGTTGCACATTTTCCTACCTTTCCCTCCTTTCCCCCTCCACCAGTTCCCCTTTAAATAAAAAAAAAGCAAAGCTTTATTTTATACTAGTTTACTTGTTGTTGTTATTGTTATGTGCCGTCAAGTCGTTTGCGACTCATAGTGACCCTGTGTACAACAGCCCTAAACTCTGCTCTGTCTTGTGCCAGTCGCACTCTCTCTGACACACCCATCCCGATTACCCCAATCACGGAATCAATCCACCTCATAGGAGGCCTTCCCCTTCTGTGCTGTCCCTCTACCCTACCAAGCATGATATCCCTCTCCAAGGACCTGTCCCTCCTTGCAACATGTCTAAAACATGTTACACGGAGCCTCAGAATCCTTGCCTCCAAGGAGCAGCCTGGTTTGACCCTTTCCAAGATGAATCTGTTTGTTTTTCGAGCAGTCCATGATACCCTCAATACTCTTCTCCAGCACCACAGCTCAAAGGCATCAATTCTTCTTCTATCTTCCTTAGTCATTGTCCAACTCTCTGATGCATAACAAGTGATAGCAAAGACCATGGCCTGTGTCAGATGCACCTTGGTCTCCAAAGAGGCAACATTGCTCTTCAGTTTACTTACAGAGTTCATATACATTTTCACACCTGATCTTTCCCATTTCCTTTTCCCACCCCTCCCTCCATCCATCAAATTGTGTGACCTTAGGAGTAATTACTTCCCCTAGCCTAACCCTTTGTTCTCCCCTTTTTTCCCTTGGGTTCTCATACATGTTCTCCAATAATGTTCTTATATAGTATTTGTCCTTGTGGACCTGAATGAGTTCACTTAGCATAATGCTTTACAGTCCCTCCCAAGTTCGGTAGTAAAATCTGAATTTCTAGCCTACTTCACCAACTACCAACTTTGGAGTTTAGAGAGCAAACATATCACATTTTTTTGAGTCTCAAGAGATTTAAAATATCCAATAACTCATTGTATAACTATGGGTCAATTCCAACTAGATGATAAACAATAACATTGCACCAAGGTGTTGATGCTCTTAGTCACCTGCCTTTGAAAGAACTGAGAACTAGGGTAGGAAATAGAAAGGATATTAGCATTTTATCTCCCATATAAAATTGTCAATTTTTATTTACTTATTTAAATTTTTAAGGATTTATATAATTAGTGAATTAATATGTCAATTGGTACCTTCAGACTGAGGACATTTATTAAAATATTCAGGCATTTTTATATCCTTATTAAAAAATAAAGCGAAAAAAGTAAGTGCTGCAAGGTATGCTGGGTTCCATGAGGAAAAGAGAGATAATAAGGAAATTAGATACAGGCACATAATTTGGGAATTTCAATCTATTAAACCTTCTAAATGATCACTCCTTCTTGGAACTTTTAAGATTTGATAGGTAAAGGGAGCTCTGGTGGCCTAGTGGCAAGAAGCTGCACTGCAGTTCCACAGGTATGCGGTTCAAATCCACCAGATGCTCTGCTGGAGAAGGAGGGGCAATCTCCTCCTGTACCAGTCAGATCCGATTTGATGGTACACACACAAAAAATAATAATAAAAAAATTAAGATTTGATGAGCAGAATACAAACTCGTTTGTTCAAAGATTTTCACACATATTGCTATTATTCTTTTTATGTACCATCATATTGGAAGCAACTTATAACTGACCTCCCGCAGGTTTTCTGAGGTTGCAACTCACTCACAGAACAGCCTTTGGATTCAAGCCGCTTATATTTGGGTTGGCAGCACAGCTTTTTACACGTCAGACCACCAAATACTACCAATTAAAGCAGAAAAGCAGGAGATAATTGCTTGCTTTTGGACTTTTAAAAACTAGTTTAGCAGATAAACAGTCCATTAAAGGTTCAAGCCAAAAGAATCACAGTAGAACAGATATTTAAAATCTTCTATTATCACACGTTTTTAAAAAGAAATAGTTCTCCTCATTTTTGAGCAGAGGGATTTATTTTGACGATAAAAGGGAATTTTTGAGATTGTCTGGTCCATTTTCATTAATCTAATTTAGATTAATGAGGCAAATGGAGTGCAGCATAAAGAGATGACATATTTCAAATCACTTAACTACTTTTTCCTGATTTCTAAGACCAGCACCAGGTGAAGGAACCAAGAAAGGAATAGTGATTCACTTTCAGCTCTACTGGTGTAGTACGTAGGGAGTTGCACTTCCAATCTAAAGACAATGCCTCTCTGCCGGTTCAAACCCACCCGTCACTCCTCAGGAGAAAGATGGGCAATTTCCTTCCAAAAATCCCCTGAAGGTTCAGTTATGAGTCAATTGCAACTTGATGGTAATGACAGAGAGAAAAAGAGAAAGAGGGGCCAGAGAGAGCTCAGTGTTAGAGAAGATAGCTGTCTTTAAAAAAATCGGAGAGTGGCGCTCGCTTCAGCAGCACATATACTAAAATTGGAACGATACAGAGAAGATTAGCATGGCCCCTGCGCAAGGATGTCACACAAATTTCGTGAAGCATTCCATATTTTTCCTAGTAAAGGAGGTGAGGGGAGGGGAGAAGGGGGACTGTATAACAATGAAAAAACTTTTTTTTTTTCCAAAGGAAAAAGTGAACTGGGGGGGAGGGGTGTGTAAAAAGGAAAATTTGCAACAATGCATGAATGGAAATCCAAGTTCTTTATAAACTTTCATTAAAATATATTTTTTAAAAAGTCTTTTAGTGCTTTAAAAACAACAATAACAATACCAAAGAGTGTTAGCTTGATTTGGATTGCTTTGTCTACCATGTTGTTGTTGAGACCCATAGAGTCAGAACCAACCCATCGTTGCCCCACCAGCAGGTTTTCAGAGGCAGTTAATCGCAAGGGCGGAGCTTGCCTATCCTGCTTCCACAGAGTAACTGGTGACCTCGAACCCCATGCCTTTGGGATTGCAGTGCAGCTTCTTACCATTAGGCCACCAGAGCTCCGTAAGTAATGAGTGAAACACTTAGCATGAAAAAGATACATGCTTAGTTTGTTCTAATGCTGTAAATATGAATCACAAGAATTCCTTATTATTTTTCTGTAAATATGAATCACAAGAATTCCTTATTATTTTTTTTCTTCAAATATCATCCACAGTTAGAGAAGAAAATTAGCATAGAATTTATAGAAAAGATTTTTCTGTTCAGTGCTGAATTTCTCAGTGGGATGTAGTATCAGAAAACCTATACAGGTAAGAAATATCTGTTTTCAGTAAGGGTTCGAGATTAATAAAAATGTGTATTACTCATATGTGGTGTTACATACAGGACTGTATTCAAACAAACAATACAGCATCTAATAAATAAGGAAATGACTAGATATTGGTATTTTAGATAATTAGCAATATAATGTAGAAAAACTTGGTTAAAGTTATATGTTATTGTGTACTGTCGAATAAGACGTAACACATAGCTGGCCCTTCAGGCAGTTTGACCACATGAAAGGAGGTCGCCTACTTTTCTCCACTGGAGCAGTTAGTGAATTTGAACTGGGAGCCTTTGGAGTGCAAGTACAGCTCCTTTCCACTACGCCACCAAAGCTGAAGAAACCATGAGTCCTTGAAAAGGAAATGAAAACAAACCAACCAAGCTCAAAACACAAGAGAATGTGAAACTTGAACACAAAATATAGAATTGCACGAAATAAGTGATGTCATTTATCAGACAGAACAGGCTCATATTTATTGCTTTAGAAAAAGAAAACAAAATTTACAAGATACTCACTCTTGAAAGCGTTCACAGAAGTCTCTGGGTAAGAGAAGGTAAGTGAATGGTACAGAGCCAGTAATTTCTTGTCTCCCAAAATGTTCTGATACTTACACATCCATTTCTATCCTCACTGCTATTCTCACTCAGATTCCATTGTTTTCCCTGATAAATTGCTTCTTGTTTATTATATCCCTAGTGCCATGACTTCTTCTAAACCCACCTTGAACTTCTGGCTGTTCTCTCTCAGTGTATTATCCTAGTTAGTTATTTCTGGCAGCAAATTTTTTTTCTTGCATGTGATACTAATGATTTTGTTCAGTAATTTCCAGATTCTGTCAGATCACCTATCTTGGGAAGGGGAACACATATGAATCGCCTCATATTGATCATGTAGCTATTCTCCAAATTTTCTGGCGTAGCCTGATGAGCTCTTTCAGGGCTGCTTCTGTTAGTTGAAACATATCAACTGATATCCCGTTGATACCTGGGGCCTTAATTATTGCCATTGCCTTCAGTGCTGATTGAACTTTCATTACCATTTGCTTTGGGCCATATAGCACCAGAGATATCTTTACTGACGTTAGATGAATACTGACTGAAAGCACAAAATATCAGAAAGAAGTCTTGTTGCGTTTTATTGACTATGCAAAGGCATATGTATATTTAATTATTTTTAGGACTTATGATATCCTTTGTAACATGTCCAACATCATACATAAGCATAAACTTATTTCTCTACTCAAGACCTTGGGAATACGGAGCAATGTTCAAGTCCTGACCTATCCATAAAACAGAAAAAAGACCTGGCATATTTGTTGGTGTTTTAAAAAACCTCAACCCCTATGCCACTCAGTCAGTTCTAACTTGTAGCAACCCTCTCTCGGGTTTCTGAGTCTGTTAATCTTGAAGGGAGGAGATTGCCTATTTCTCTCCTTAAGGAGCTCCTGGTGGATTTTTAACCCAATAATGCTGCCTTTGGGTTGGAGCATAACTCCCTGTGGACTACTGCACATAAGCTCCTGTGATTTAATACATACTTATTGACTTGAAAGGTTAGCTAAGCAAACTGTAAGCTCATCTCCTTAGTGTAGGTAGGAGACACATGAGCATGAGTATTCTGAAAAATACTTTGGAAGCTTTTGCACTAAGAATGTGGTCCTAATTTTTAATATAAAATAAGAGTTGTACTTCACTATACCATTTATATGAACACAAATTGCATATAATATAGAGAGTTACAAAGTTGAACTCATTTTTTTAACTCTTGAACGTTAGTAGACTTCTGCTTAAAGTGTGCTTTTTTAATTTTTAAGGAAAATATTAAGTCACTCATGTGTACAAAAAATAGATTTAAGATAATACAGGCTTTGACGTAAAATCTTTTGTAAAACTGATGAAGTAGTTGAAAACCTGACTTGATTATCTGTTAAATAAAGATATGTTTTCTTCTTTCTCTATTAAATGATATTTTGTCCTTGTAACATTTTTCTGTAAGGCATTAGCTTTCAGCAGTTGTCTCTTATCAAACTAGACAAAGCTTTCAACTTAATTGAATTTGAAAACGACAGAGATTGAGCTGACTGACCAAAATGTATGTGGTAGCGTTAAAAAAACATAAACAAAATCGTTGAAATTGGAATGATGGTTTAAGTGTGCCCGTTGAAGAAAAGCTGTAGTAAAATGATAATTTCATTAAAGACGGAAGAGTCAATAAAAATGAGATTAAATACACACTGAAATTTATGATAATGACTTAGACATTTTTTGATCATCTACTATCCAACCAAATATGCAATATCTCCTTAAAATTAAGGTATACATCAAAGATTCCATCAGTGTAGATCTATTTATGTAGAAAGTTTTGTTAATGGGATAGTCCTTCTAACATATTAAAAGCCATGTAAGGACAGAACATATGATTTAAAGGAGGAAAACGAGAAACACCAGCTTCAAACACGAACGTGAAAGCACCTAATCAGCTTTGCCCCAGCTGCGCCTTCCTGTGTGTGAGCCTGGGCAAGTCGCTTCAGATTTTCATCTTCAGAAATTACTCAAGAACTGAATTAAATGTCTTTACAGTCAGAAGTGGCTATGTTCTCCACTCAATTAAACTCAATCCCCAGGGAAACGGAAGCCCTGGGGAAAGAAGCATTTTGTGCTTTAGTTGAAATATTCCTTACTGTGATGTCATCTCATCCTGTTTGGGTTTTTTTTTCCCTTTCTCTGTAGGAATAGAGTAGGGAAGTAGAAGATAGCACATGCAGGAAGTAGAAAATTAATTGTGAGATAATTAGAAAATAGTACACACACACACACACAAATCCCTAACTCCCTAGTTGGTACAAGTGGTTTGCAATTAGCTGCAAGTTCAGAGATTAGTGGTTCAAACCCAGCCTGGGGTGCTTTGGAACACACCAAAACAAACCATGATTCAAACCCAGTAATTACTCTGAGGGAGAAAGACATGCTGTCTCCTCCTTTGCAATTTACTGCTTCTGAAAAGTGTCAGAGGGCCACCTATGTGTTCGTTCCAACCCAACACATAACAACTACACACACATATATGCGAAACTCAGATTCATTGCCCTTGAAGCATCAAGTGAGAACCTACCTACTCAGAGCTCACTTCCAGCAGGTTTTTAGAGGCTTTAAATTGCAGGAGAGGAGATTCCATCTTCCTCCCAAGCAATGGCTGGCAGATTCGAACCACAATTTTTTACTCCATGTGTCTGTGTGTCTCTCTGTGTGTGTGTGTGTGTGTGTGTGTGTGTTGTTAGGTGCCATCAAGCTAGACTCGATTCACAGCTTATCTTCCAGCAGGTTTTCAAATGCTGTAAATCACACAGAAGGAGATTGCCCATCGTTTCTACTTCAAAGCCTTTTTGGGTAAACTCCTTACCACTAAGCCACCAGAGCTCTGTCTTACTTGTTTTTCTCTTTTATCTTCCTGTCATTTAAATCATTAATAAATAATGTTTTATTGCCTATTTTATATTCCATCAGTGATGGGGTCATATTTTTTTTTCTTTTAATGAACACCAATACTTAGACTATTTCACATGTTGATTGTACTACCTAGCAGTAAGATGAACATGAGGGAGGGGAGCAAGGGAAGCGTGTTTATCCCCTTGGCTTTGTGAGGTAAATGCTTTTCTCTCCTGGCTTTGTCTCTGCAAGATCACTGTAGCCAACATGATTATGTCTTCCTAGTTAGCAGATCTGTGACTCATTCTCCTTTTAGGTTCTAGAGGCTTAAGTTAAAGCATCCCAGAAAATGGCTCTATTCCTTTTTAGTGTTCTCTCTACTTGATTACTTTTTCATAAAGGTTCTCTTAGTTAAAAATACTCTGAATTATCCTAATAGTAATGTGTCATGTGGTCCCTGATGGATTCTGACCAATATAGTAGGTGAAAGAGATTACGTTTTAATGATGCCTTCTAGAGTTTTGTAATGAGAATATTCATGGAAATTAGAGACCCAGAAGACAAACTAGTATTCATAGTATTCAAGGGGAAATTATCATCAGAAATACGAATGTAGGCCATGTTAATTCTTGTATCTTTAAGGTTGGTGTCACTCAATATGGTACTCACGAGGTCGATACCCACTGCCTATCTCTAATAATAGATGATGTAGGACCCGTAGTAATGTTTGTTATCAACTTGGACCATGGAACGATATGTGATGAGTAGTCTTTTGATTACACTACCACCCAAGTGGGAGCTCTGGTGGCCTCGTGGCAAGAAGCTATACTGCAATCCTGTTGTTGCTGTTGTTAAGTGCCATTGAGTTGTAGACGATTAATACCTACCCTAAGAATGAAAGATCTGAACACTTTTATAACTTTCATCATTTCTCCAGGTTCATAGGTTTGCTGGAGGCAAGCTATTTCACAAATGGATGCCATTCCTGCTTCCAAGCTTGTTTTAATCTGGAAACTCCATCAAGCACTGTCCACCATGAGTAACCATTATCACATTTGACACATCAGTGTCACAGTGTTCAGCATCACAGCCACCATGAGTTACCTCTGTACAGCAAATGGACAGACCAGTGCTGTACAACTTAGAAGAATATTTGACCAAAAACAATCAAAACCAGGTCTGAGAGCAGCAGATTAAAATCACCCATCTTTGGCTTGGTAGCATCACTTTCTGTCCACTAGGCCGACTGAGCTCTCTCTCTGTTGTGTTAGTAACTGCAATCCTAAAGGCACACAATTAGAATTCACCAGAAGAAGCAGTTAGTGATGCTAAAAGAAACAGGAGACGTAAAGCCAAGTCAGACCACCCTTGCCTTTGGAAGGCAGTTATCTGTCCAACTAACGAAACTTCAAGCTTCTTGTGGAACAGAAATATACTTTTTCCCCCAATATTTGTGCTTATTTTTCAATAATAGATGTTTTCTTTATTCATATGGCTTATGGCCTGGAAGCAATCCCCAAGCACCGTGTCTAGCATAAAGTTGTTGCTGTGAATGTGTCAGCTGAGTAAATGAATTTTGCATTATATGTGGATTTTAATTATCCATAATACAAGTGAACATGGAAAACACAGAGAAAGCATTCCAAATAACCCCCAACAGACTTAGCAACAACTTTCAAAGTGCTTTTACTGTTCTATTGGAGAACATTATCTTGTGCTTTTTGCCTACACTGCCATTCCAGTTGGAACAAGCTCATAAAGCCATAGAGTCCTGGTCCAAGGTTTCAATCCTCAACTCGAAAAGGTACTCCTCTTTAAAGGTCACATTCCCTAGCTCCTCATTAAGAAATTAAACACCAGAAGCTTAGAGTAGCTTGGCCATAGATGTAAAATGGCTAGCAAAACAAGCAATATAAGAAGGTGAATCTCAGAATACTTGATCTATTGCATTTTTTTCCTACCAGACGTATTTAGTTTTATGCTCATTTTCATGTTGTTGTTATATGCCATGCTACCAAATTGACCCTATGTGACAACAGATCTGAACTTGTCCATATCTTGTGTCACCCTCACTATCTCCAACACATGTAAACCCATTGTTAGTCATGGTGTTAATCTAACTTGTGGAAGATCTTCTGTTACAAGGACACTCTGCCTTTCCAAGCATGATGTCTTTGTCCAAAGACTGGTTCCCTCTAACAACATGAGTAAAGTAGTTTCATCATCCTTACTTCCAAGGAGCACGCAGGTTTTAATACATACAATTTTAAAGATACATGGTAGTTTTCATTGCATATGCATATGATTAAGACATCATTCATTTCTATTGTTGTTGTTGTTGCTAGTTGCTATTGAGTCCAGTGTCACTCGCAGCAATCGAGCAGATAACAGATCTGAACCTTGTTCTATCTTGTGTTGTCCTGTCATCCCTGCTGTATCATGAGCCCTGTGTTAACAGTCACTATGTAGATCCATTCTGTTCAGTCTTCCACTCTTTTGCTGACCCTCCAGTTTTCCAAATACAGTATCTTTTTCTAAGGACAGAACACTCCTAACAACATACCCAAAGTATGTGAGATTATCCTTTCATTATCCTTTCTCCAAGACATGTTCGTTGATACTTTTGGTAGCCCATAAGACATTCAATAGTCATCTCCAATACCGCATCTTAAAAGCAAATAGACTATTAACTCAGCCTTAAACATACCAACATATTTAACAACTTTTGAAGGATGAGTGATGGTCCTCAAAGGTGTGCATACTCTAATCTTAGAATCCTCTGAGTAAGTAAGCCCTTATGGCAGTGAAAAAGAGGAAGAGGTTGAGATGATTTGATACAATGAGTGCACCAGTAAACTTGGACACAGCAGAGAATGTGAGGATAGAACAGGGTTAGAGACGTTTTTGCACAACAGGTTTCATTCAATTGTGCAAAGTTGCTATAGGCTGAAGCCAGCTTAATGGTACCTAGTAACTTGGCAAAAGGTACTTTTCAGATGTAATTAACATTAAGAGCCCTAAGATGGAAAGCTTGCTCCGAATTGTCAATATAACCACAAGGATTCTTTTAAGTGGAAATGGGATGCAGAAAAGGAAGTCACAGAAAGATTTGAAGGGGATGTATTTCTGACTCTGAAGATGTCCTGTGTTTTCCGGTGACCAGGAAATGCAGATGGACTTTAGACACCACAAAAAGGCAAGAAAACAGATTCTCTTCATATTTTCAGAAGGGAGACATTTTCATTTTAGCCCTGTAGAGGTAAAAATTAGCCTCTATCCTCCAGAACTGGACAATAAAAGTAAATTTATAACAAATAACTTATAAGAAATAAATCTGTGTTATTTTAGGCCAGATAGTTTGCAGTGAGTCATGATGGTCCTGGAGAGATGTGAGAATTAGGGCAAAAACAGTTAGTGTTAATATCTTGATCTATAGTCTAGGACTGACTTTTCACAAAATTATAATTGTTGCTGTGTACTGTGGAGTCAAACCAACCCATAACTGACTCTCAGTCGCGTTTTGAGAGGCAATTAAGCCCATCCGTAACTGACCCTCTGGCAGGTTTTCAGAGGCAGTTAATCCCACTGGTGGAGATTGGCCATCCTTCTCCCTCTAAGCAGTTGGTGACCTCCAATTGGGTGCTTTCGGGATTGCAGGACAACTTCTTGCCACTAGGTCACCAAAGCTCCAATACAAAAAATCAGTCTTCTATTGCTGTTATTCAACTCAAACTCAATGTCATTGTCAAGGTCTTCAGACTGAATCCTAGCTGACCCTCCCACTGGTCTTCAGAAGCTGCAAATCTCACAGGATAACATTGTCTCTCCTTCTCCCTCAAAGCCACTGGTGGATTCGAACTGCCAGGTTGCCCGGCCTTTGGGTGAGTGGTGCTGTTCCCTGGGGGCTAGAGTTCCCTGTGGTTTCCTCTCTGCTGCCATCAGCTCGAATAGACCTAATATGTGCAACAGAAGAGTATTTCTTGATGTTGCATGGTCCTCGTGATTTCCAGCACGTCCACTGTTGAAGCTGCTGTCCCTATCCGCCAAAAGTGATCCTTCTTCAGGGCATGGTGAGACAAGTAAACAGGACTGTGTTCTGTTGTGACTCATCACTTTTCATTCATTGATTTTTGTTCATAGACCATCAAGCTTTTCTTTTTAGTCTGCCTTAATTTGGAAGCTCAGCTGAAACCTATTCACTACAAGTAAATTGGCTGATATTTGAAATATCACCAGTGTATGAGAATCTGACAGTCAAGTGGTTGACTCACTCATTATTTGTTATTGTTGTTGATTGACTTTGAGTCAAGCACAACTCATATCGACCCTATAAACAAAAGGCCTGAAGTCCCTCTACAACCATCGACATTTATTAAAGTTCATAGAGTTTCTGAAGGCATGTTGTTTAGGAAGTGGGTGCTACTCCTGCTTCCAAACTCATCTATCTATCTATCTATCTATCTATCTATCTATCTATCTATCTATCTATAAATGGACTGTTAGGAGAACAAACAGATTAATCCTAGAGAGGGTGAAACCATGCTACTCCTTGGAAACAAGGATTCTGAGGGCTTCATCTGACATACTTTGGGCATGTTGCAAGGAGAGGAACATCATGCTTGGAAAGGTGGAGAGACAGCAAAAGAGAGGAAGACCCTGGATGAGATGATTGATTCAGTGACTGGGGTAATAGACTAGGTATGTTAGAGATAATAAAGTTGGCACAGGATAGAGCAGGGTTCAGAGCTGTTGTACAAAGGGTCATTACAAGTTGCAAGTAACTCAATGGCACCTAACAATAAATACAACAAATAATTTATGTAGGTATTCTTTTTCTAACTTGTCATTTAACTTGAATTGTATTCTATTATTTAGTGTGTGTGTGTGTGTGTGTGTGTGTATATGTATGTTGTTGTTGTTGTTAAGTGCCGT
>NW_006399751.1:12072843-12095582 GCF_000299155.1 Elephantulus edwardii | reverse complement strand
ACACACACAACTATATATATATATAGTTGAGATCCTATGGCAACAAATACAAACTATTTGAAATCAATCATTTCTTTCCCACAATGTCCAAATCTAAAATCAGATAAATGTTTTACTAGTGTGAAAAGGTATTTCCTTACTTTCTGTTTATTTATTAATTTCCTTCTTATATGCCATTTCCTGTAAACTGAAATGAAGTATGTTACATAACAATGGGCAATGCATCGATATAGTATTCCATATTTTCAAAGCATTTCTGGTGTATTGTATAACTTATATTTTCTTCATTGACTTTCTGCCCTAGAAAACCAAAACAAATATATATGAATAGTTACTCTTTTTGGTTTCTTTGCTTAGAAATTTATATTCTTCATGCGCTCTCTCTCTTCCCCCTCCTCTCTCTGTCTCTCTCTCTCTCAAGAAGGATATCTATCTTTCTATCTCTATCTATAATTTGTTTACCTTGTTGTTATGTATTTTTAAATCAGAAACAACTCATAGCTGACCCTCCACAGCATTTTCAGAGACAATAAATCCCATGGAGGAGATGGTCCATCTTAACCTTGAACAGCAGCTGGTATATTTGAACCGTGTATCGATGGGTTGTCAGTGCACGTCCTTACCAGTAGGCCTCTTTAAGCAATATTGTATTGTTTCTAATTCTTTATATTTAATCATGTTTTTATATTGACAATACAGCACTTAGCTTTTGCGAGGTTTTTTGGTTCAAGTTGTCTTTCCTCTTTTCAGCTCTTTAAGAATTCATGTATGAACATAAATATTAAGCAAGAGTAATAAAAAAGCCCAAAGTATTTTTTTTCAGGAATGAAAAATTGGCTTAACTTAATTTAGAGAATTGTCATTTTAACAACATGGCAATTTCTTATTCATGAACTAAAAATATTTCTCCATTTATTTGTCTGCTTTTATATTCCTCGGTAATGTGTTATGCTTTTTTATATAGGATTTACACACTCCTTATTGAATTTATTCCAGGGTATATTTTACTTTTAGATCTATTATGAATGGTAAATTGTACCCTCCTTGTTAAGGTGGTTATTATGGGAATATAAGAAAAGTAATGATGCTGCATATTGACTTGGTAGCAACTCCCATGCTGAACTCCTTTATTACTTCTAAAAGTGTTCAGCAGTGTGTCATGGGTTTTTTTGCCATTTTTCCAACTCTTTATGCAAATATGTTCATATACTCCACAGCCACATATCTTCAAAATTGCTCTTTCTGTGGCAAAAGGACCAAAAGGTACTTTCGACTTGTGCTCTTTATAAGACACCATTGCTAATATGGAATGCAATTATAGTCCCAAATGAGAAAAGCTTATTGTATGATGGAAGGTTTTTTCTAGAGTTATTTTTAGGGTTATCTTGCTATTCTACACCATTCCTAAATTAAAGCACAATGCCTTTCTGAATGTTAAAGTAGATGTGGAGGAAAAGTTTGTCTTTGGGAAAATAATGCTGATTTGTATCACCATGTTTTGGCCTCTGGATTCATTTGTTAGTCCTGTAATATAAAGTTCAATCCAGCTTAATGCTTGTAGAAGTCATAGGCTCCAAAGGTAGACATGATCCTGTGTCTAAAATGTGCAGTCATGAATAGCCTCGACTATCTCATCATACCATGAGTGGTGGTATATTTTATTAAAAAGGAGAGCGGTCACCTCTAGCTGACTTGTATAATAGAATGATATAAAAAAAGAGTCACCATAAAAGGTGAATTTTGTTTCTTTTTTTTAATATAAGCATAGAGGTCTTAAAATGTGTTACTAATCTAATTGTTGACTTGGTTTGGTAAAGAAAATTCTGAAGTGAGTATTTGTAATAATTCACAACCAACCACCACATATAAATAATTTATTATAATATTTCATCTATAAAATACATTTGTATATATGTATGTGTGTGTAGTGTAGTACAGTGTATTACAAGCTAATTCTCTGGTTTTGATAAAGTTTAGTTCTTGAACATTATTGTATAGTACAGCCACTTATTCAGTGCCATGATAATGTCATTTATCTACCAGGAGGGGCTCTCTTCATTTATTTACTCAAACATATTATAAACTTACATGGGGAGCAGGACATATTTACCTCTCCTTAAAGGATTGAGAACCCTAGATCACTAGCTTCAATTTGCGTGGATATTTATTAATATCAAATAGGGAAGAAAGTAAGAGGTACATATATTGCAGATTTTAAGGACTTTTTAACATGTCAACTATTGATAATGTGCCTTTTAATTTACATTTTACTATAGTAAAAGGTTATATTATATGAATGCAAATTTACTAATAATTACACTTCCTCTTTTATAAATCTATTTTATTGTTGTTAAGTGCCGTCAAGTTGTAGTTGACTCATAGCGACCCTATGAACAGAAGACCTGAACACTTGTATAACATTCATCATTTCTCCGCGTTCATAGAGTTTCCTGAGGCAAGCTATTTTGGAAGTGGATATTGTTCTATTTGTGTAAACAGAGCAAGGGAACACTACATGGTTTAAAATTAGGAAAAGCATGCATTGGGGTTGCATTCTTTCTCCATACCTATTCATCATTCATCTGTATGTTTGTGCAAATTATTTGAGAAGCTAGACTCTATGATTCATCAACAATCTGCATTATGCAGATGACACAACCCTGCTTGCTGAAACTGAGGAGGACCTGAAGCGCTTGCTACAGAAGGTCAAGGACTGCAGCTTTCAATATGGATTGAGGCTCAATATCAAGAAGACAATGTATCCCTTATTCTGGGCTGTTGTCATAAGCATGATGCCTAATTATATATCCCCTTTAAACAGTTCTTTCCTTCATCTGTTTCAAGGCAATGTTCATTATCTATCCATTCTTACCCTATTCTTCTTCCGATTCCGCCATGTCAGACCTGCTTTGTAACAGATAAAGTAAAAATTTTTTCTCTTCTTTCCCCAAGGGATTTCTGCTAGCACTGTGGTTAAGGTATTTTCCTCCCATCTGAAAGATCAAGGTTCAAACTCGTTAGTTCCAAAGTGAGAAGAAGATGAAGCTGTCTATTTCTGTAAAGATTTATGGTCCTAGAAATATGATGTGGTAGCTGCTATGAGTCAAAATCAACTTAATGGCAGTGAGGTTTTCCCTCTTCGTCTATCCTGTAACATTCTAAACACAATGCTGTGAACATTCTTATTTATTCAATTCTAACTACTTTAGAAGCATATTTTCTAATTTGTCAGGATTGATGTTGTTGATCATATGCTTTGTGTACTAGTCCCAAGAATGGCTAGGGAAACAGAATCACCATGAAGAGTAATTTGTCTTTGCTTTCTCTCCATTGTAATTCCTTCTGGACATTTATATTAATAGTAGAAAAGAACCTTTTGAAACATGTAATTTTATGTTGCAGAAAAACTTGTAATGATTTCCTGGCTTATTGTGGACTTGAGAATTATTTGTCTGCAAAATATTTTCAATATACTCAAATTGAGGATCAAAGATACAACTCGCTATGTACTTAAGTATATTAGTTCTGCATGTCTCTCTCAAATCCATTTATCATCCAGTCATCTGTATAAGATAGGAATAGGTTTTGCTTGACAACAGAAAGCATAATAATTCCCAGTGACATAATGAAGCAATGAATCACATTTTTCTCAGGCAACCACATTCTGAATTTCACCCACTGCTCTGACTCAGTGGACATTAACACTTTGTGACCTCGTGGATCAGACTATGTTCCGGCCTGAAAAGAGAAGGCTGCAAAGCAAAAGGTTGCCTGCAACTCAGTGGCAGTCTGTAAAGAGCTTTGCTGAAACTCTACCCAATGACGTCCTCTGTCACTCTGAGGAGAACTGGGAAACTTGATTAACCTTAGCTTCAAGGGAAAAGAGAGATTTTAATTTTTTTCTTTTATACTACAGACTCTGCTAGAATAAAGGAGAACTGAGATAATTGGATAGGCCTCTCATAGTTTCTGTTTCAGCATTTCTTAAGTAAATAGGCAATTGAGTAAAAATGCTATACAAATGAAAGGAACTAGGTAGATGTGTTAAAGGTTTATTGTTTCAAATGGCCTCCCTAATCATTGACTATCTTTGCCATGTAGATGGGTGAGAGTATGCAAGTAGGGTATGTTAGTCTGTTCACAAGGGCATTGGCTTGTCTTGCCATTACACTGAATGGATCCAACAGCAGAATTTGAGAACCTCGTCACCAGCAAAGAGGCAACAAGATAAAGCAATGTTTCCTTTGTGGGCAGAGATTCTCCCACCCATCAGACCAGGGCCTAAGGGAGCATGACCTAAAGCAGCCACAGCAGAGAACCGGAGACGCTGTATGAGACAGAGCTGACCTTGGGACTGCTACCCCACAAAACCAGAATGTGGAGCCTTTCCCTAAGGGGTTTATTTTTTACAACTGGTGGAGGGGAGAGGTGATCCATAGTTGGCAAGACTGAGAGAGCTTTGTAAGACTGACCTAAAACCATGAAGCTCAAAGCTAAGGTGCCTGCAAGCACATTTTGGAAGCTGACTTGACAGAGTAACTGTATCTTGCTGCTAACCTGAATTCTATCCTCTTGACTTCCTAATTAAGACTCTGCGTGGTCTATGAGCTATTGCGTCAGGTTTTGGACCCAGTATAGTAGTAAGATTGTGTTGGAATGAGTAGAAAGAGGTGTAGAAGCAGGGGGAATGTGCCTGACCTCATGGGAATTGGTTTTATGCTGTTGACATTGCTGATGGGCAGAGTTCTCCATTGTGGAGTTGATAAAGGTCACATCTGGCTATTCCTGTGCAGCCCTTGCCCTTTTTAAAGTAAACATAGGACTTTCCGTTATGTTTACTAATCCTCGAATTTGTGTATATACCTCTACGGTAAAGAAGAGCTACCCAATATGCCTTTGCTTTCTTGAAATTCTTCATAGAATGATCTATATAAGAGCTTAACAAATGAAATTCCACATCTTTCAGAACAAATATGTGAGCATTCTGATGAAGGGATGTGGAATATTTAGAACAGGAACACTGTCAACTAGACAGTTTTATCCCTTTAAAACCACTAGGTTTACAAGGGTAAAACCAGAAAGAAATAGTTCTTCATAAGTGGAAAACATTGCTTTCCAAAGAGATTGATTGAATGGCACAGTGTGTTTGAGCATGGAGATCATGGGGATAGTGCTTGATAGGAGGGAGCTTTGAGCTGTTGTTCTTAGGGTCACTATAAATTGTGTTCAAGTAGATGGCACCTAATACAACAGCAACTTCAGTGGCAGCATTCACAACAGTGGTGGACTGCTTGAGATCCTATGACCAGCTCTGTGTAAGAAGCTGAATGATGTTTAAAGACATGTCCAATCCCAAATCATATCATCTTTTTTCCTTTTTTTGGTAGGAAAATTACAGAAAACAATGTTTTTCAGTAATTTATAAGGAAAGATCTGCAAATTAACTGACGTTTTTTGAACACAGTTTATGTTGTAGGTTTTTGGTTTGTGGTGGTTTTAATTTTTGCTAAATGTTTGAAACACAATACTATTATTCCCTAGACAAAACTGTCCATCATTCATGGATAATGAATCCAGCTATCCCTAATAGAGTGTATTATATGAGATACTCATATACTCTCTGCATTGTTTTTAGGATAGACACTGCTTACTTAAATATCTTATTACTAAAAGGATAGTCTTAATCATATTCTTTTAAAATTGCCACATCAGCAAAATATCTAATGGACTTTATGGTAGATTCATTAGTAATTTCCACTTATTATTGATTATCCTTCAGAATGTAAGATAGTGCAACAGAATGATTAGTAATAAGTGCCCAGAAACAAATAGAAAATAATGCACTATGTGCCCATCAAATATAATTACTGACCAATCATAAATCCTTGAATTCTAAAAATGTGAAGCCTATAGAAACTTTGCCTTTTAATATTTTTTTCATATACGATAAAATTGAGACAGAATAAAGCGAACCGATTAATTTGTAGAACAAACAGGATTTTAGTAATTTTCTAGTCTGACAAACCAGGTTATTGCCACAGTGAAACATCTAAATCCAGTAACCGTTGTTGTTGTTGTTGTTGTTAAGTGTCATCAGCTCATATTAACCCTATGAAGGAGAGTCCTCAACGCTTGGATGTCTTTCATCCTCTCTCCAGGTTCATAGGGTTGCCGGAGGCAAGCTATTATGGAAGTGGATGCCACTCCTCCTTCCAAGCTTTTTTTAATTGGGGAGCTCCACCCCACTCTCTGTCAGCATTGGGTAGCCAAACATTAGTATACATACTTCAAATTATCTTTTCTGCCTTATACCATCAGAGAGTTGGACAATGACTAGGGAGGATAAAAGGAGAATTGACACCTTTGAGCTGTGGTGCTGGAGAAGAGTATTGAATGTACCATGGACTGCCAAGAAAGCAAATAGATTCATCCTAGAGAGGGTTAAACCAGGCTGCTCCTTGGAGGCAAGGATTCTGGGGCTTCGTCTGACATACTTTGGACATGTTGTAAGGAGAGACAGGTCTTTGGAGAGGGACATCATGCTGGGCAGAGTGGAGGGACAGTGCAGGAGGGGAAGACCCTCTATGAGGTGGATTGATTCAGTGACTGGGATAATCAGGATGTGTGTGTCAGAGGCAATGAGATTGGCACAGGATAGAGCACGGTTTTAGGCTGTTGTACATAGGGTCTCTATGATTCGCAAACGACTCAACTGCATATAACAACAACAACAACAACCTTATACCCTTATACAGATCACCAGTCTGAGATCTGCTTATCAATATAATTCCAAAGTTAAAATAAATATAGATGGATGGATGTTGCTGTTGTTATGTACCATCAGGTCAGAACTGACTCGTAGCTGACCTTCCAGGAGATTTTCAGAGGCAGTTCATCTCTTGGGAGGTGACGGCTCATCTTTCTCCTGCAGAGCCGCTGGTGGATATCAATTCAATAGAAAATATATTTTTTAATGTATTTTAGCTAGGTTGTATCGAAGCTTTCTATCCTTGCATACAGATAACAATTTGCAGGTTTATTTGCTTGTTTGTGTGTGCATGTCATTGATGTTAGGTACCACTGAGTCAAGTACTACCCATAGCAACCCTATGAACAATGGATCTGAGCCTTATGGCTCTATCCTGTGCCATCCTCACACGTCCCGACACACTCGACTGCATTGCCGCAGTCACTGTGCATGTAGTTTTCTGTAAAAATAGTAACTTATGCACAAATAGCTTATAAGCAGCTATATTTTAAAATAAACTAAATAAAACTAATAACAGCCCCCCGCCCCCATTTGTCCTATTTTATAACAGCAGTGTTACACAGATTTGTGTGTGTGTGTGACTAAAATAGTTCACTTAGTATAACGTCCTCAAGGTTTCTCCATGTTGTGTTATGTTTTACTATTTCTTCGTTTTTCAATGCTGCATGGTACCCCCTTGTGTGAATGTACCATGGTTTTTCTATTCATTTGTAAAATAAAAATTTCTGGAAATAATTTTTTACAGATGGATTTTTTCCCTTTTATAATGGTTTGCATATAAAATTCGTACAGATTCTTTAATTCACACACATTGTGTTTCACACATTCCTTCAGTCACTTTGTGTTTTTTGCGATCGTTTCCATACATTGCATTTTTAAAAAACCAATCACCATTGATTTATGCCCACTATCACCCTGTCTTTTCAGTCTTTACCCCATCCCTCCACCCACCAAACTCTGCAATCCCATGTTTTCCCCTTCTCCGCAGCTCCCTTCCTTTCTCCTTTGAACTTTTCTTCACATCTTACTAGTTACCTTTCTATTTTTATGATAATGATCTTATGCAGTATGTTTCTTTAAGAGAGTATGCTAGTTCACTCAGCATAATTGTCTCTAGCCTCTCCCATGTTATATAGTACTTCTAGAAATTTTTGCTCCTGAGTGGTGCTTAGTTTCCATTGTGTGAATGTACCACAATTTCTCAATCTATTTGTTCATTGATGGACATTCAGTTTGTTTCCATGTTCTTGCTATTGTGAATAAGGCTGCTATGAACACTGGTTCATGAAAATCTCTGTGTCTCAGTTCTGTCATCCTCAGGGTATACTTCGAGCAGTAGAATAACTAGGTTATATGGAATTTCTGTGTTTAGCTTTTTGAGGAAACACCAAACTGCCTTCCAGAATAGTTGTACCATTTTACAATAAGAGTTCCAATTTCTCTATAGCCTCTCCAACATTTATTACTTACTATCCTATTAAAGTTTGTCACTATTACTGGGTTAAATGGTTATCTCATTGAAGTTTTAATTTGCATCTCTCTTATTGCCAGTGATTTTGAGCATTTCTTTATGTGTCTGTTTACCATATGAATGTCTTCCCCTGTGAAAAGTCTTTCCATGTCTTTTGCATGTTTTTTAATTGGCAAATTAAATTTTTTTGCAGAGGCCCTTTAGTATTCCATAAACTTTATTATGAGACCCTTGTCTAAGATGACATTGCCTAATATTTTTTTTCTAGTCAGGAGGTTTTCTTTTCACCCTTTTGGAAAATGTTTTTGATGAACACAGGGATTTAATCTTTAGAAGGTTTCATTCATTGATGTTATCTTCACCTGGATATGCGTTTCTGGCTGTATTTCCCAGCCTTTTTATTAAAAAAAAAATTATAGGCAAGACCTTTTAAGTTTGGCTCATTTTGTCTCTTATGATCTTTATGGTTTTGAGCTTTAGTCCTAAGTCTCTGATCTCCCTTGAGTTGATTTTTGTGCATGATGTGAAATGTGGATCCTGCTTCAGCTTTCTGCAGGTAGCAATCCTGTTTTGCTAGCACCAGTTGTTGAAGAGGTTGTCATTTCTCCATTTAATATATTTTGATTCCTTGTTGAATACCAGTAGACTATAGGTAGATGGGTTAATTTCTGGGTTCTTGAGTCTGTGTCCTTGGTCTATGTGTCTATCATTGCACCAGTACCATGATGCATTGGTGATGAAAGCTGTGTAGTGGGTTTTGAGATAAGAAAGTAAATAATACTTCTCAATTGCCTTTTCTATCTTTGAAAAATATATTTGGTGTCTGTATTAGGATTGCATATATTTGCTGTCTGTATTGGGATTGCATCAAACCTATAAATTGCTTTTGGTAAGATTTCCATTTTCACTGTATTGAGTCAGTCTTCCTATCCATGAACAGGGTTTATTTTCCATTTAGTTAGGTCTCTTATTGTTTCTCACATTAGTGTTTTGTAGTTTTTTTATAAAGGTATTTTATGTCTCTCATTAGATTTCTTTTCAAATATCCCCATTTTGTGGTTAACTATTATAAATGGCACTGCTTTCTTAATTTCCTTATCTGTGTTTTCTTTGTTGATGCAGAGGAATTCCACAGCTTTTGTATATTGATCTTGTATCATGCCACTCTACTAAACTGGTCTAGTAGGTCTAACAGTTTTTTGTTGAGTCCTTGGGGTTTTTTGTGTGTACTACCACATTGTCTGCATAGAGCAACACTTTTACCATTTCTTTGCCAATCTGGCTACCTCTTCTTTCTTTCTCTTGTATTGTCCTAGCAAGTACTTCCAATATAGTATTGAATAGAAGATGAAAGTGTGCATCCTTGTCTGGCCCTGTTCACAAGGGAAATGTTTTTAGTCTTTCTCCATTGCAAATGATGTTGGCTTTTGGTTTTGTGTATATTCTTTTTAATATGCTGAAAAAATTCCTTTATATTCCTGTTTTACTGAATGCTTTAATCAGGAAGGGGTACTGGATTTCTTCTCATTGTTAGCCATAGTTTGTTATGGTCCATACAGTCAAATGCTTTCACATTGTTATTGTTAGATGCTGTTGAGTACAGTCTGATTCAAAGTGACACTTTAAACAATAGATCTGAGCCCTGTCCTAGCTTGTGCCATCCTCACAATTTCTGACCCATTCAAGACCATTGATGCAGGCATTGTGTCAGTCCATTTGGCTGAGGGTCTTTTTCTCCTTCATCATCCCTCCTTCTTTCCAAGGATGATGTCCCTCTCCAAGGAATAGTCTCTCCTAACAACATACCCAAAGTAAGTGGGATGATTTTTTATCATCTTTGCATCCAAGATCCTGGCGCATCTTTTCCAAAACATGTTAGTTCCTTTGGCAGTCCATGGGATGTTCAGTTCTCTTCTGCAAAAAACACAGTTTGAAGATATCAATTCTTCTTCTGTCATTCTTATTCATTGTCTAGCACTCAGATGAATAACAAGTGACTGAAAAGACCATGGCCTGAATAAAGTGCACCTTAGTCCTCAAACTACATCATTACTTCTCAATAATTTGGAGAGGTCCCTTACAACATACTTTCCCAGTGAAATATGTCCCTTGATCTCTCAACTGCTGATATCAAGTGTATTGATTGTAGATGCAAATAAGATGAAGTTGTTGACCGTTTCAATCTTTCCTCCATCTATCATGATTATCTATTGATTCAATGGCTCGCATTTTTCCCTTGTTTTTGTTTTCTTGACATTGAGATGAAACCATATTGAAGGTTGCAGTGTTTAACCTTCTACAGCAAGCACTTAAAGTATTTTTCACTTTGAGCAAACAAGGTTGTGCCATCCACATAACTAAGGTTATTAATGAGTCTTCCTCCAATCTTGATGCCACATTCTTCTTCAAAGAATCTAGAATTTCTTGTTCCCAATTATTCCATACAATTTGCTGAGGAATATGTTGAAACACTAAAATAAATTCTGTTAATAGTGTTGTCTGTTTGCTGTGTTTGGAGGCCGGTGAATATTCTCTTCCTTTTCGCCAACTGTATTCTTCTCTGAGAGAGTCTTAGTGGTGCTATGGGTAGGCATTGAACTCTAGTCTCTAGTCTATAGGTTGATCATTTAAACTTATCAGTCTTTCTACAGGAGAAACATGTGGTAGCTTACTTCTGCAAATATTAACAGCTTTTAAACTCTAGAAGTTTTATTGTGTTCTACAGGTTACTATAAATCTGATGGAGGTAGAAAGTGAAATCCTTCTCTGACCTTTTCTACTTATTCTTGCCCTGGGTGACTGGTTTAAACAAAATATTCATGTTGCCCTCTGGCTTTGAGTTAGATTCATGTGAGAAACAAAGCTTGGTGGATAATCTGTGGGAAGAAGGAAGTAAGGATTATTGATTTCAATAATTTAGTCCTGGAGATTTGCAAGTCTTAGTCAAAGAGTTATCTTGACTAGTTTTTCATTGCTAATTCCTTCTTATTTCTCCTTTAGGATTTTTTGCTGTTTTGGTTTGATTTGGGATTTTACCAAGCTCTTTAAACTCATAGCAACCCCATGTAACGGAGTAAAATTGCATCATAGATTTTTTTAGTTTATATTCTTTACAGAATAGCATAGATTCAATTGTGTTCCCCTCAAACACATATATGTAATATCATGATATGGAAACTATATGATGACTCATGATATGATAGTCTAGATAGTGCAAGGTGATTACAAATGGAATATAATACCATGTAATACCATACTGGGGGCTCTGGTGACCTAGTGGCAAGAAGCTGTGTTGCAATCCCAAAGACACATGATTCAAATCCCACCAGCTGCTCCATGGGAGAAGGATGGACAATTTCCTCCCATGTGATGAACTGTCTCTGAAAACCCATCAGAGGATGAGCTGTGGGACAATTCTGACTTGACAGTATACAACAACAAGAATAACAGTACCATCTCTAACCTAATCAGATATGAAAGGAATGTCCTTGTAAGATCTTTAATCTCACTAGAGATGAAAAAGGAGGAAAGCAAGCTAAAAGAGGGGCCCTGAGTTCACCAGGAAAGAATTGGCCATGGAGTTCTGTTCTAAAATTTCTCTGACACCAGGGAAGGCCAAAATAAGTAGATATCTCCAAAGCATACAGGGCCTGTAAATGCTGTTGGAGAAAAGGGATAGCCTCCACAACTGAAGGAAAGAAAGAGAGAGAAAGAGAGAAAGAAGATCTTCTCAAAGACCTATAACTTTGAATTTGGACTTCTAGACTCCCAGACTTCAAAACTTTAAGAAAAGAAATTATAGTTTCATAAAAAGCCAACTTAAGGCATCTCTGTTATTGTTGTTATGTATCATTAAGTCAGAATCAACTAACAACTATTCTTCCATTGGGTTTTCAGAGACATTAAGTCACACAAGAGGAGATTGTCTATCTTTCCCCAGAAAAGTAGTGGGCAGATTTGAGCCCTGTGCCTTCTATTTGGCAGCACAACTCCTTACCACTAGGCCACTAGGTTTCCCTATTTCTGTTCCAGCTGTACCAAATAAGTAGCATAGGGGCAGAACTTGAAAAAGTGAAAATCATCACGAACACTTACCTCTTTCATAGCACATTTGCTGTTTTCTTGGCTGTTATTCATACTTTTGCAAATAACTCTCTTATTAAATATTAAACGGTGATGAACAGAGGACGGTTTCAAAATGCAAAAGACTCATTCTCCTAACACAGAAACAGAAACAAAAGCAGAAAAAAAAGTTTATTCATCTGGTGTTTATATTAAAAGTGAAATGAAACATTTATTTCCTAAGACCAACAATAACTAAAATGAAAACAAGAGGTTTTTAAAATGGAAAACCGAAGTTTCTCTTTCTGTAACAAAACAAACAAGTCCATTGCGGTTGTGTTGGAATTGATTCGTAGTTGATGATTCTGAAAATTTCTGCAGCACGAGATTGGCCATCATTTTCCTGTGGTGGAGTCAATATTAGCAATGCCACCTTTCTGTTAGCAGCTCAAGTTCCCAAGGACTCAGCCATTCGAATTTCCTCTTTCTCTTACAGTTCTCAGTTATCTCATCTTTGAAAGTGTCTGGACTTAATAGTAGAACACCTAAATATAGTTTGATAAATCCAGAAAATAGAAAAGCATGCAATCTCTAAAAATTGGTATGTCTGCATTTACCAGTGCAAAATAATATGGTCATAATATAAGTTACTAGAGAAAGTAAAGTCCTTTCTATCACAGAGTTTAAATATTATACATTTTCATAAATGCTTAGAAAATATTTAGGATAATAGAGATCAAATGTTAAAAGTAATAAATTGTGCTGCAATTCCATCAGGTGCTCCACAGAAAAAGGAAGGGCAAACTCCTCTCATGAGAGTTACTACCTCTGAAAACTCGCTGGAGAATCAGATATGGATTGGTCCCAACTCAATGAGGCACAACAAAAACATCTCCATCTCTCTCTCTCCCCCCACTCTCTCCCCCTCCCTCCCTTCCTCACCTTACCCACCCCCCAAACTCCTGACAGGAGACTTGATGGCACACAACAACAACAACAACCTCACAATAAGCCTTTTTCTTTATATATTCAAATCTTCCAGAAAGTGAATAACATGGTTTTTTTCTTATTTTTTTTTTAAGGAATAAATGTGGTAGTAATGTAGTTCATTCATGGAGTTTGAATTTTCTAAACAATTTCAACCCTGTTGAATATGTATATACTAAGATCAGGTTGCCCAGGATTCATCTCTGAAGCCCTGGGACTATGCCATCACCAGGGCATAGAAATGTACTCAATGGCCCAGGTCCCAAACCCTGTCAGTATCCATTCTTTGTAAATGGGTCTGATGCAAGCCCATTTTTTTCATCTAGCCCTGTATCATTCACCCATTCTCCTTTCATCTATTTAATGCTCTTCCCACTATTTGGTTACACACACACACACCCCGCCACTAGTAATTATCCCACCCAATGTTTGTTGTTGTTATGTGCTGTCAAAACACCTATGATTCATAGCAACCTTATACACAACAGCTCTGAACTCTGTCCTAGCCTGAGCCAATCTCACTGTCTTCAACACACCTGCCCTCTTACCCAAGTCACTGTGTCAATCTATCCCAACCAGGATCTTCCTCACATGTATTGTCCCTCCACCCTTCCAACCCTTATGTGCTTCTCCAAGGACTTGTCCCTCCTGACAACATGCCCAAAGTGTGTGAGACAGCTTCAAAATCTTTGCCTTCAGAGAGCAACTTGGTTTCATCCTCTCTCAAACAGACCTCTTTGTTCTTTTAGCAGTCCGTGGTATGTTCAATACTTTTCTTCAGCACCACAACTCAAAGGCATCAAATATTCTGTCATCCTCATTCACTGTCCAGCTTTCTGATGCATAGCAAGTAATTACAAAGACCATGGCCTCGATAGGCACACCTTAGTCTCTAGACCGATATCTTTGTACTTCAGCACTGGAGAGCCCGTTGACAGCAGATTTTCCCAGTCCAATTTGTCTTTTGATTTCCTGTTTGCTGGTTCCAAGACTGTTGTTGATTGTGGACTCAAACAAGCTGAAATTGTTGACAGTCTCTTCTTCATCCATGGCATTGCTAGTTAACCCAGTGGTGAGAATCTGTGTTTTGTGGGGTTTTTTTTATGTTGATTTTCGATCATTATTGAAGGCTACCATTCTTGAATTTTTGTAGCAGATATTCAGTCCTCCTCAGTTTCAGCAAGCAAGGTTGTGTTATCTGCATAATGCAGGTTGTTGAATCTTCCTCCAATTCTGATACTACATTCCTTCTCAGAAAGACCAGCCTCCTGAATGATCCACTTTTTATTAGCTCAAATTTTAGTAGTGTGGGATGTCGAGTACATTTAAAAAACCTTTTTATATTTTTGTCATTTTCTATTCCTTAGAAGGAAGTCATAAATGACATTTCCACACCAGGAGTGGAGATTGAATAAGTATTAGTTCTGTCTGGGTCACCCCAATTCCACTAATTTCAGGAACCATCCTAATGCTGTTCTCTGAGCTCCGAGCCATTGTCCATCCATTGACATTCCCTTGTGAATGTCTGTCTCATCTTCTAACCTGTGAAGAATTGCAGGTGTTTGTCAACGGTAATGTTCTTTTTCAACACTAACTCCTTCCAAGAGAACCTCATCCATCTGAAAACATGCCAAAATTGGTACGTACTATGTAACCTCATTTCTGTTGAGATTGCACTAAGAGTCATTTAAGGTGAGGTCTCCAATTACAACTATGCTCTCTTGCTCAGAAAGTATTGCTATGCTCTCTGTCCTCTTTCCAAACTCTCATCTCAGATCATTTGCCCTACATATGTTTTCATGACCAAAGATATTTCCTGATTGAATAAAAATTGTTTTCAGGAAAAAAAAATCCTGTTATTGTGCTCTGACTATTCTAATCACCAGGTGATTTACTGAATGTCTTATCATAAGTTATGATAATCACCATCTCTAAGTACTAAATGCAATTTGTGGTAATTGTTATGTTATCCCCAAAGATTACATTTTTTGAGAACTTAACATGTTCCCCACTTTTCATCTTGTATCTGCGCTGAGCTTATGGCAATTAAGGGTGTGGGTCAAATAAACTAAAACTGTTAATGAGGAAAAAGATAAATGCTCACACTGTTTAGTGGGCTACCTTAATGCATTCCCTAGATGACTGCAGTTTCAAAAGGCTTGCCTTGAACAGCTTCCATAAAAAAGTTCTATGCAAATTGAAGAATTACTTTTTTAAAAAATATTTTATTATTTCTTTGTGTGTACCGTCAAATCTGATCTGACTGATACAGGAGGAGATTATCCCTCCTTCTCCAGCAGAACATCTAGTGGATTTGAACCATACACCTCTGGGACTGCAGTTAAGCTTCTTGCCACTAGGCCACCAAAGCTCACCAAAGAATCACTTGTGTCACTTTTTTTTTTCCCCCCAACCTCAAGTTCTAATTTGTTAGATGCTTAGGAAGGTGAAGAATCATAGATTCTCAATGTACTTTCAATATTAAGAAACAATATTTTGGGGACATGATGAGCTGTTAGAATCAAGGGTTTGGGAAGATAAAAAGCTCTAGGTTTAATTTTACAATTTTGCTTCAGATACTGTATCATCTTGGTAAAGAAACAGAATCTCTTCAGTTACAAATGATAAAGTTCTGAAAAGCAATTGCTATTGCCATTTTAGAAAAAGCATAGACCTAATTAAGTGTGGTGGTAGTTTGGACTCATTTCTTGGGAAGTATACTGTATATTAATCACAAATAAAACATGACATTCTAGCTAAATATGAATAGTTATTAAATGATAGTGTAGACTGTAGAATGTTTTACTGCTAACCAAAAGAAATGAATGGTGGTTCAAACCCACCAGCAACTGAAAGGAAGAAAAGATGAATAGTTTGCTCCAATTAAGATTTATCTCCCTGTAAACCAGATTAGAGGGTCTCTGCAAGTTGGGATCAACTTGATGACAACAGGAGTGAGACAGTGGCAAATTAACATTATGATCGGCAATTGTATATACTGTGTAAAAAAATAAAGGTAGACTAATTATTGACTACCTTGAAATTGGAGTCCAAGTATTCCATCCAAATATGATATCAACAGCTCATTGATTTTGAGTCAATTCTAACTCAAAGTGACCTTATACAATAGAGGAGAACTTTCCCATGAGGTTTCAGAGTTTAGAAGTCTTTGTGGAAGTGGACTGCCTCGTCTTTCTTCTGAAATGTGGCTGATGGGCTGGAACTTCTGACTTTAATGGGAAACCATTAGTAGCCCAATGCACCTACTGCACTACTAAAGCTACTTAAAATCAATATAAGACAAAAAAAATACGATGGATTTTTTTTGTTGTCTATATTGCTGTGATACTGAACACTGTGCCACTGATGTGCCAAATGCGATAATGGTTACCCATGGCGGACAGTGTTAGGTAGAGCTCCCTGATTAAAAGAAGCCTGGAAGCAGGAGTGGCATCCACTTCCGAAACGGCTTGCCTCTGGAAACTCTATGAACAGTGCTCAGGTCTTTCGTTCATAGGGCCACTATGAGTCATTTACAACTCAACAGCACCAAACAACAACAACATATTGAACATAGCTGACCTTCCAGCAGGTTTTCAGAGGCAGTAAATGGTAGAGGAGAAGACAGTCCTTCTTCAGTGATCTTTCTCCTGGTGAATCTGAACCACATACTTTTGAGTTGGCAGCACAATTTCTTACTACTAAGCCACCATGTCAACCCATCTCATTGAAGGTCTTCCTCTCCTTAGTGGACCCTCTGTCTTTTCAAGCACGATGTCCCTTTCCAAGGAATAGTCATGCATAGCTACATGTCCAAAGTATGAAAGATGAAGCTTCAACATTTTTGCTTTCATGTTCAACTCTGGCCCCACTCCCACCGCCCCAATACCCATTTGTTTGTTCTTTTGGCAGTCCATGGGATATTCAGTACTCTTCTCCAGCACCAAACCTCAAAGGCATGAATTCTTCCTCTGTAATTCTCACCACTGGGCCAATGTGGCAGCATCATGACAGATGGTGAAGAGACTGAGATTGTTAACAGCTTTAGTTTGCTTGGCTCCACAGTCAACACTCTTGGTACTGGTAGCCAGGAAATTAAATGGCAAATTGCATTGGGAAAGTCTGCATACAACCTAGATGCACACCCTTTCTGATTTTAAGTGTTCTGTTGCTGCATTCTGACAATAGCTTCTTGATCTAGGTATAGATTTCTTATGAGCTGTGGTTGTCTAGAGTTTGCTGTGAACCCAAAGGCATATGGTTCAAATCTCCAACTGTTCTGTAGGAGAAAGATTGACAGTCAACTCCTATGTGATTTATTGCCTCTAAAAATCGACTGGAGGGTCAACTATGAGTCAGTCTCCTGACTTGTTGGTACACAACAATGACCCCTACCTGTATTATATGTTGTTGTTGTTAAGTGCCATCAAGTTGCAGGTGACTCATAGCGACCCTATGAAGGAGAGTCCTCAACGCTTGGGTGCCTTTCATCCTCTCTGCAGGTTCATAGCGTTTCCAGAGGTGAGCTATTATGGAAGTGGATGCCACTCCTCCTTCCAAGCTTGTTTTCATCGGGAAGCTCCATCCCACTCTCTGTCCGCATTGGGTAGCCAATCATTAATGCATTTGACACATCAGTGTCACAGCCTCACAGCAACCAAAAGTGACTGCAGTACGGCAACTTGTACACCAGGGCTATATGACCTAGAGGAATGTCTGAACAAAAACAATGAAAGACTGGCCCGAGGGCCGCGGATTAAAAGTCACCTACCTTTGGCTTGGTAGCATCACCTGCTGTCCACTGGGCCAGCTGATTTCTCTCTCTATGTTGATGTTATTGTTGTTAAGTGCCGTCGAGTCACAGGTGAATCATAACGACCCTCTGAAGGAGAGTCTTTGACGCTTGGGAGCCTTTCACCCTCTCTGTATTATATAGTATAGTATAACTATACTATATTGACAAATGTATTATCAGAGTAAGTTGTATCTAGATACTTAATATTTACCAGGAATTATTAACTAACACAACAGAGTACATTATGGGAATTTAATAAGATTCATTTGAAACAAATACTGGAGAATATTTAGGTCCTCTACTAATTTGAATATCTCTCAAAGAGATAATAAATCAGTTGGAGTTGTTTTCCTTTTTAAAATAAAACAAAGGCCACCTTCATTGCTCTGGGTCAAATGAGAAAATATAGACTAACAATAAATTCAATTCTGCAGGCAATAATTTTGATGGTTTATTTGTCTGAGGGAAAAAAATAGAAAAGAATGTAGGCAAAGTACAAACACAACAGATTCCTAAGGAAAAACTCAAGTATTCACATGAGAAAATATCAGATAAAAGTGAAGATATTCTTCTTATGTTTGCATATATCTAACAGAGAGTCTCGATTTTTTTCCTTTGTGTCAAACTATGCTGACGGCAATGTTACATGAGTAGTGAAAAATGGAGGCGCGTGCACGCATGCACACGCGCACACACCTTTTTGTTATGCTCTATGCTCGTAAATTTGAAAATGCTTGAAGCCAGATTAGTGTGTCTAGTCAAGTAGAGAGAAGGTACTTTTACAAAGAAGGAGAGGCATAGCTATTTTCCTATTCAATCAGACAATCTCACCCCCACAGTGTTTAGCGGAGCAACAGTCAAGGCCTCAAATGACATAGTGCACTGGACAAGTTTGTTGTAAAAGATCTTTCCTCTCCTCCCCTCCCCTCCCTCCCTTCCTCTCTCCCTTCCTTCCTCTCTCCCTCCCTCCCTCCCTTCCTTCCTTCCTTTCTTTCTTCCTTCCTTCCTTTCTGATTTATTTATTTTTATGATGGCTTGAGTATAAGTATGCAATGAAGATTTGCTTCACTCAAACTTTCATAATAATTCTGTGGTATAATGTTAATTACATTAAGTAAATATTATAATAACACATCTTCTACTTTCTGTCAGTAATTCTTAATTTTATTACTCCTTGTAGCCGACCCTTTTCTGCCTTCAGGGTTTTCTCCTTGCACAAATGCTGGTCTTTTTTTGACCTCATATTGTTGCTTGTTCTGAGAAGTAAGTGTCTGCCTGATGTCACCGGTCACCTTCTAGGCCTGTCTATTGTTTGGTTGAAAGCTGAGACTTGAGGATGAGTTTTATTTCACATCTAAAGGACTAAAAATCATAGCCATGGGGATTCTTTTAACTTCTATTGGTATGGTTACCCTGGCCTCTTTTATACTTTTGAATTTTGTTCCATATTTCCCCTCACTTTATTCAACATCTTCTACTCTGATGTCTTTTGAAATGATCAGCAGTGTTTTTAGGCAACTTCTCGGCTGAGGGTCAAGAGCCTCATCTCACGGTGGTAGAAGATGAGTTTCACATGATTCACTAACTGATTTAATCTTTAAAATATTAAGAAGATGTCACTTTGAAGATGAGGTTGGTCTTAACTCAAATATTTTGTTATTATGTTTGTTAGGTACAGTCGACTATGGACTCATATTGAACCAGTGGACAACAGACATCTTACATGCACACAATGAGTAAGGGAAACTGAAGAATGTCTTTTATTCTAAATGTCTGAAAATATTTTAATATACCATGACGTCTTAGGCTAGGTTCTCTATGAAAACAAAACCAGTGAAGCTTACACACCACACACATATGCAGGGACAAAGGGACTTATCTCATGGAAATGACTCATATGCACGTAGAGGCTGGCAAGTCCAAAATTTAAAAATCAGACATCAGGTTTCAGGCTGTCTCTCTCACATACACTTATTTTGTTGTTAGTAACCTTTAAGTCAGAACTGACTCATAGTTACACCTCAGATGCATTTTTCCAGAGGCTGGAGAGATTGTTGAAGAAGAAAAAGGAAAAAGTAGAAAGATAATGAACACTCTACTGGAACAAATGAAGACTCTGAAAGGAGTGTTTAATTTGGCATTTATATGTCTGGCAATTAACAATATGGAACAAGAATTGCATTATGAAGTGACTTGGGGAAGGGGGATAAGATGGTGAAGGTGGAAAATAAACCCAACCTATTTATAAACATTCATTAAAATCACATTAATTTTTTTTTAAAAAAAAAAAAGCTGTGTGCCTGGGTTGCATCCTTTCTCTACACCTAGTCAATCTACAGTCTGAGCAAATTATTTTTAAAACTGGACTATATGAAGAAGAAAGTGGCATCAAGGGAGCAGGAAGATCCATCAACAAACTGCTATGAGATTATATAACATTGCTTTGAAGAGGACTTAAGGCACTCACCACAGAATGTCAAAGACTATAGACTTCAATATGGATTGCATCTCACCATTAAGAAAAATTCCTCACCCCTGGACCAATAGATAACATCAAGATAAATGGAGGAAATATTCAAGCTGTATAAGATTTCATCTTACTTGGATCTACAATCAACACTTTTAGTACCAACAGTCAAGAAATCCAAAGTTGCGTTGCATTGGGAAAATTGACTCTCTAAGATTTTCTCCTAAATGCTAAAGAACTACGAGGTCAGTTTAAAATCTTAGATGTTCCTGATTTACACCATGGTCTTTTAAAATACTTGCTATGCATCCGGAAGTTGCACAGTAAATAAGGATGACAGAAGAACGTATGCCTTTGAGTTGTGTTGGAAAAGGTTACGGAATATGCTGTGGACTGAGAAAAGAACAAATAAATAGATCTTGGAGAAACTGCAATAAGAATGCTTCTTAAAGGCAAAGATAGTGAAACTTTATCTCACATACTTTGAGCATGTTAGGAAAGACCAGTTTTGGTGAAAAACATCCAACCTATAAAGTCAAAGGGGGGTCAGCCAAAGAGAGTAAGACCCTCAACAATATGGATTGGTGCAGTGACTGCATCGGTAGGGTCTAGTGTATTAGAGATAATGAAGATGGCACAGGATAGGGCAAGGTGTATTATTCAAACTTATCCATGCGTTCCTTATGAGTCATAGTCTACTCAAAGGTCCCTAACAACAATGCCATCTCGTTCAACTAATAGCTCTTAGTCAATCTCATCATGGAGATAATTACATTATATCAGATCTCATCTGAGAAAATGTAATGCTGATAATGTAACACAGGGAATTGAATACATCATAACTGACAAACAAGAGAATCATGGACAGATGCGTAGAAGGATGATGTTAATAGTCATGCACAGATTGCCAGAAGCACAAACAGGTCTGACTTAGAAGTCCAGCTATATGCTCCTTAGAATGGAGGACAGTAGGACTTCATCTCATTCACTTTGCCTGTGTTATCGAGGGCGACTAGTGAAGAAGAGTATCATACTTGATAAAGTAGAAGATCTATGACAAGAGAAAATTTTCAATGCGATGGTTTGACGCAAGGAGCTCTGGTGGCCTAGTGGTAAGAAGTTGTACTGCCAACCTTAAGGAAGGCAGTTCAAATCTACCTTCTGCCTTGCAGAAGAAAGATGGGCAGTCTGCTCTCATGTGAGATGGTTTGACTCATTTGCTACATGTGCTAAACAAGAACGACTGTGAAGATGGAGCAGGAGGCGGTAATATTGTGTTCTGTTGTGAACAGAGTTGCTGTAAGTCAGAAAAGACTTATGATCACCTAGCGACTACTTGAAAGGGAGGGAGAAGCTACTTTCTCTTGGTTTTAAACAGGCCTTTTTACAGGTAATTGAGCTTTGGGAGAAAAAGAGAGAGAAAGAATCGATTATTCTGTTCATTGCTTTCAAGTTTATTGCCAATGGAAAACCCACTATGTTGGCCTTGGGGTTTGAGTACTGATACAAATCAAAAGACACTAAAAAAGAAATAAAATACTTCTTTTGTCTTCAACTAATCCAACATTTCTCCCATCCTAGACACTCAAAAAAAGGAAGAAAGAAGCAATAGAAATAAAAAAACCCTAAACCGTCTGTATCCTGTCCTGAGGAATTCTTTGCCTCTATGGCCATTTCATTTTTTTCTGTGTTTCTGCATTATGCCAACTGAGGCTAGAGACTGAGCAATTAGTCACGGCTGCATCACTTTGTGGACAGAAGACACTTGTCACCCAAGTTTCCTCCTGCAGCTAGATTTACAGAGAATGTTTTTGTTACACACAATAGACTTCCCTTTACTATAATAAAAGAAGATCTTCAGCATGGTGAAGTGATACAAAGACTGTAGCTGGGAGCTAGAGTGTGTCAGAGATTGTGAGGATGGCAAGCACAGGACAAGGTTCAGCTATGTCTTTAAAAGGGTTGCTATGAGTTGTCCTTGACTCAATGTCACCTAACAACTGTAGAATGAAGAAGCAGATTTGAAGAAGGAGAAAATGCTGGGTGTGGACTGACTGAATCTTCATGGCAACTTCAGAAAAGAACTTGCTTCCACACGTGTCAGTTTCTTAAATGCTTTCTGTCTCTGTGTCCCTTTCTTTGTCTCTGGTCTCTTTCTTCCTCTCCCTCTCCCCCTCACCCTCCCCCC
>NW_006399751.1:12070227-12072637 GCF_000299155.1 Elephantulus edwardii | reverse complement strand
CACAGTTATACTGTCTATAGTAAATACTTAATTGTATTATCATCACCAAGTCATCTAAATTCCATGTTTATTTCTTTGTCTGAAGGAAAATAATGTTTGCTGAGAAAACTGTGGAAAAAATTGTCCACCATACTCAGTGTTGTAGATATTCTTCACACCCCCTTAGTTCTAGACCTTCGTGAAGCAGAGAGATTGGGTAGAGAATGAGACGAAAACTGAATCGTAGGGTCTGGATTGCCAATACTGACTGAGATTAAGAACGAACAGATGTTGCTGAAATTTGCATTTGTTCAGCAAGCTTGCCACTTAGAGTGATAGATGTTGCTGTTGTTAGGTGCTGTTGAGGCAAGCATGACTCCTAACGACCTTATGAACTACAGAGCTGAACCTGCCCCACCCTTTGCCACCACCATCATCATCATCATCTCTGACATACTTGAGTCCACTGAAGCAGTCACTGGGGCAATTCACCTCATTATGGGTCTTCCTCTCATTCACCAGTCCTCCTCTTTTCCAAGCATAATGTCCCTTTCCAAGGAATACCCTCTCCTAACAACATGCCCAAAGTGTGTAAGACAGAGTTTTGTCATCTTTGTCTGTAAGGAACATTCTGGTTGCACTTTCCCAAGATGTAACTGCACATTCTTTTGGCAGTCCATGGAATATTCTGGCATCTTCTTCAACACCATAGCTCAAAGGCATCAATTCCCCTTCAGCCATCCTTATGCATTGTCTAGCTTTCAGAGGCACAGCAAATGACTGAAAAGATCATGGCACCTTCGTCTTCACACTGAAGTCATTGCTTCTCAGTAATCTGTAGCAGTCAATGTATATTATGTCAAAACTGAGGCACATATTTACAAATTATATTGCTGTTGTTATTGCTGTTGTTGTTATGTGCCGTCAAGTCACTTGTGACTCATAGTGACCCTATGCACAACAGCCCTAAGCTCTGCTCTGTCCTGTGCCAATCGCACTGTCTCTGACACTCCCATCCCAATTCCCCCAGTCACTGAATCAATCTACCTCATAGAGGGCCTTCCTCTCCTGTGCTGTCCCTCCACCCTCCCAAGCATGATGTCCTTCTCCAAGGACCATGGCACAGGATAGGGCAAGGTGTATTATTCAAACTTATCCATGCGTTCCTTATGAGTCATAGTCTACTCAAAGGTCCCTAACAACAATGCCATCTCGTTCAACTAATAGCTCTTAGTCAATCTCATCATGGAGATAATTACATTATATCAGATCTCATCTGAGAAAATGTAATGCTGATAATGTAACACAGGGAATTGAATACATCATAACTGACAAACAAGAGAATCATGGACAGATGCGTAGAAGGATGATGTTAATAGTCATGCACAGATTGCCAGAAGCACAAACAGGTCTGACTTAGAAGTCCAGCTATATGCTCCTTAGAATGGAGGACAGTAGGACTTCATCTCATTCACTTTGCCTGTGTTATCGAGGGCGACTAGTGAAGAAGAGTATCATACTTGATAAAGTAGAAGATCTATGACAAGAGAAAATTTTCAATGCGATGGTTTGACGCAAGGAGCTCTGGTGGCCTAGTGGTAAGAAGTTGTACTGCCAACCTTAAGGAAGGCAGTTCAAATCTACCTTCTGCCTTGCAGAAGAAAGATGGGCAGTCTGCTCTCATGTGAGATGGTTTGACTCATTTGCTACATGTGCTAAACAAGAACGACTGTGAAGATGGAGCAGGAGGCGGTAATATTGTGTTCTGTTGTGAACAGAGTTGCTGTAAGTCAGAAAAGACTTATGATCACCTAGCGACTACTTGAAAGGGAGGGAGAAGCTACTTTCTCTTGGTTTTAAACAGGCCTTTTTACAGGTAATTGAGCTTTGGGAGAAAAAGAGAGAGAAAGAATCGATTATTCTGTTCATTGCTTTCAAGTTTATTGCCAATGGAAAACCCACTATGTTGGCCTTGGGGTTTGAGTACTGATACAAATCAAAAGACACTAAAAAAGAAATAAAATACTTCTTTTGTCTTCAACTAATCCAACATTTCTCCCATCCTAGACACTCAAAAAAAGGAAGAAAGAAGCAATAGAAATAAAAAAACCCTAAACCGTCTGTATCCTGTCCTGAGGAATTCTTTGCCTCTATGGCCATTTCATTTTTTTCTGTGTTTCTGCATTATGCCAACTGAGGCTAGAGACTGAGCAATTAGTCACGGCTGCATCACTTTGTGGACAGAAGACACTTGTCACCCAAGTTTCCTCCTGCAGCTAGATTTACAGAGAATGTTTTTGTTACACACAATAGACTTCCCTTTACTATAATAAAAGAAGATCTTCAGCATGGTGAAGTGATACAAAGACTGTAGCTGGGAGCTAGAGTGTGTCAGAGATTGTGAGGATGGCAAGCACAGGACAAGGTTCAG
>NW_006399751.1:12010121-12070127 GCF_000299155.1 Elephantulus edwardii | reverse complement strand
TTTGTGTTGGTGCTACATTTGTTAGAACTTTTGTTTCTGAGACGTCAATATATTTCCAAAGTCAACTCAATGGTGGAACAATGTTCTATAGCATATTCAATAGCTAATTTTTCTGTGATAGTTCATCAGGTTTTTATTCTGAAGTGTCTCTGGGTGGACTTGAACTTGCAGGGGTTTTTTTTGCAATTTTTTTTTAATTAGAAGATGAATATGTTAACTGCTCTCACCACTCAGTTACCCTGTTGAGCTCCCTCTGAATCTAATAACATGAATGCCTTCAAAGGTACTTACCATCATTGAAGGAATTTAAAGCCTGGAAGACATATAGTTAGAGCATGTTATCAGGAGGGGCCATTAACTGGAGAGGGATATCATGCTTGGAAAGGTGGAGGGTCAGGTAAAGGAATATCCTCAATGAGGTGCAGTAAATGGGTTTAAGAACAGCAGAGATGGTGAGAATAGTTCAGGGTCAGGCAAGATTTGGCTGTATTGTGTATTGTGCCTAAGGTCATTAAGACTCTAAAGCAGATTCTGCAACACTTAACAAGAACAAAGGATCAGTGCTTATAACAATGTACAAGACCCATTGTTTGTTATATTCAAACCACAGCTTTATTTATTTTCCCAAGAGTGGTATCTTTACTCTGGTTGTCATCTAACTAAATGCTTATTTTTTTTTTACTGATAAGACAACAGAAAATAATTGAAATTTGAGCAAATGCATTTTCCAATCTAGCCTATGTGCATGCTTTTTTGTTTGTTTGTTTGAGAGGGTTTTTTGCTAATATTTTTAAGAAGAGGTATTTGTAGCCCTAAATTTTTCAGGAAATTAAAAGACAAATTGCATTGGTAAAGTCTACTGTCAGAGACCTCCTCCAAGTACTGAGGAACAACGATGTCAGTCTGGAGACTAAGGCCTGATACAGGCCATGGTCTTTGCAATTACTTGCTATGCATCAGAGAGCTGGACATGACTAGGGATGATAGAAGGAGAGTTGATGCCTTTGAGCTGTGGTGCTGGAGAGAAGTATTGAATATACCATGGACTGCTAGGAGAACAAACAAGTTCATCCTGGAGAGGGTGAAGCCAGGCTGCTCCTTGGAGGCAAGGATTCTGAAGATCTGTCTGACATACTTTGGACATATTGCAAGGCGGGATCAGTCCTTGGAGAGGGGCATCATGCTTGGGAGGGTGGAGGGACAGCACAGGAGAGGAAGACCCTCAATGAGATGGATTGATTCGTCATTGGGGGAATGGGGATGGACGTGTTGGAGATAATACAATTGGCACGGGATAGAGCAAGGTTTATGGCTGCTGTACACAGGGTCGCTATGAGTCACAGGAGACTTGACAGCACATAACAACAACAATTTTTTAGATGAAGAAATGAAATACAAAAAAATGAAGTGATTAGATTAGGCAAACTTGAATAAAAGGTCTGAGGGTTTCACCCATGACCTTATTTCTTCATGGATGATATTTGCTTTCTAAAATGTTCTCAAATATTCATCAGTATTTTTTCTGAGGAAGAAAATATACTGCAGTAGTCCTGTCACACTGGTAGATTTTATAGGCAGATATAACTTTTGTAAAACAAATAAGGTAAAAGGACCTCTGGTGGCACAGTGATTCGAATGCTCAGCTTCTGTCAGGTAGGTTGGGGGTTCAAATTCACCAGCTGCTCTGCAGGTGAAAAATGTGAGTGCTTCTGTCAAGATTGCATCCTGGGAAACTCTGAGGCAGTTTCACCTTGCCTTCCAGGGTTGCTGTGAGTCAGAATTGATTCAAGCACAGTAGGTTAATACGGTAAGAAAGTACTCTCCTTTGGAAAAGAAATTACTGAGTCACTAATTTAAAATTTTATTATCTAGCACCAGAGCTGTAATAACATTGAACTTGTTAGACTAAAGAAAAATCATGAAGGCAGTAACTATGCCATTTTCAAGATAGTAGGATTTTTTCAAAGGCCCAAGCCACATACTCTTTACCTTTCAACATATAAACATGGAAAACAAGTTTTACCAGTGAGATCGCTGCCTCTGCAGCCTTTCCTCTGTTTCCCCCCCTCATGTCCCTCCTCTTATTTTAAAAATTGACCATTCCCACCCCTTCTTGTCTACTCCACTAAACACAAATTTAGTTCTAACTAGAACTGCTTGTTGTTGTTGCTGAAACACAAAGAGAACTTTGCTAGAGAACTGAGCAAAGAAAGGATATTTTGTTTGTTTGTTTGTTTGTTTGTTTTACACAATGAGAAGTCTCTTGATTTTGGAAAAGTTAACTGGTTTAATGGATATCATTAAAACCAGTATTGTTCTCTTTTCGCACTATGCTTGGAGAGAATATACCCAGGGTAAGAAATACCTTTCAATGTTATCTCCAGGCGGTAGTTCCAGCCACGTGCCACAAAGAATGAATGACTCCTTTCTGAATATCACATTTGAAGAGTAAGGACAGCCTTTCCCCAGAAGTCCCCTAGCAACCCCTTCATCATGTCTCATTTTCCACAATCACGTCATACGTTGGGACCTAAATCTATCCTGGGCAATGGCAATGGCACCACGCTTATTGACTTCAACAAATCTCAAGTCACCAGCTAGTGCTGGAGACCCAGTCTTGAAAAGCATGAACAACGGTGGGTCCCTGGGTGAACTGTGGTTCTTTAACCAAAACAGTGGAGTGCTATTTGGGTAGGGAAACAAATTCACACACTACTACCTTCTCGAAAAAGAAAACATTAACTTTTTTGTGAAGTCCTCTCTTGTCAGGTCAGACGAAGTTAATGATTTCCTTTTGTGTACTATATTTGAACCTTCCATATACTGCTATATTGTAATTATCCTGTTGCCTTGTATAAAACAGAATAAATGGGGTCTTCAGAACAATTAGAGAAATCCTTACAGATGGAAAGTTACTTCACTCCTAGTCATAGCACATAACAATAACTGGTATATAATTGGATCTCAATGAATGCTGATTAAGTATGATTGGAAAGTAAATTCTATTCATAGATGTAATAATCTCTAAATTCAATATATCATTTACAATAATATTTTAAGAGAAAATTTCATTTGCTCACAAAAAGTGCTATTGCTTATGCCAGCATTGTAAATGATAGTTTATAAGGAAACACAGCAACACAGCGATATACTTACTAGAAAATGAAGCTAGAAGAATAATTACATAAAACTGGGCTATGGTAGGTAGGTGAATAGACTATAAAGCAAGTCATTATTGTTATTGCGTACCGTTGAGTCAGAACCAACCCATAAGCTGACCACCTGGTTTTCAGAGGGTTTTTTTTAAATTAATTTTTTGATTAATAATTTTTTAATTCATCATATATAAATTGTATTGCATATTCTTTCCATTTCATTTCCCCCCATTAATTCATTGTTGCACATTTTCCTCCTTGCCCACCCCTCCCCCAGTTCATTTTTCTCTTTGAAGAAAAACCAAAATCTTTCATTGTTATACAATTGTCCACAGTCCGCTTTAATATACATTGATTTTTCTGTAATCTTGTCATGAAAATAATAAGTAACCTATATTCATTTTAAACAGTTCTCTCCCTCATCTGTTTAAATGCAGTATATATTATTTATCCCTTCTTTTCTTAGGTCCTCCCCAACCCCAATGTCAGATATTTCACTCAGCATGATGTCTTCTAGGGTCACCCGTTATGTATATTTCATGAGTTCTTTGTTTTTTCAATGCAACATAGAATTCCATTGTGTGAATATACCAGAGCTTCTCTATCCATTTGTTTGTTGATGGGCACTTGAGTTGTTTCCAACTCTTTGCTATTGCAAAATAAGCTGTGATAAACATGGGTGTGCATATATCTGCCTGAGTGGCAGTTATGGTTTCTTTATGGTATATTCCCAGTAGTGGAATTCCTGGGTCAAATGGTATTTCTATTTACAAATTTTTGAGAAAGCATCATAATACCTTCCATAGTGACTGTACCATTTTACACTTCCACCAATAGTGAATAAGGATTCCAGTTTCTCTGCAACCTTGCCAGCATTTGTTCTTTGCAGCTCTCTTGAATTTTGCTATTCTTTCTGGGGTAAGATGATATCTCGTAGTTGTTTGGATTTGCATCTCTTTTAGAGCTAGGGATTTTGAATACTTCTTCATGTATTTGTTTGCCATCTGAATGTCTTCTTTGGTGAAGTATCTATTCATATCCTGTGCCCATTTTTCAGTTGGTTTGTTTACCTTTATCTTGTTGTAGCACTCGAGTATTCTATCAACTCTAGATACAAGTCCCTTATCAGATATGTCATTGCCAAATATTTTTCCCAGTCTGTGTCTTCCCTTCTTACCCTATTGGAGATGGTTTTGGCCGTGCAAAGGCATTTTATTTTTAGGCGGTCAAACGGGAGGAGATTGCCAATCTCTCTCTCCCTGGAGCAGCTGGTGGATTCAAACTACGTGGCTTCAGGATTGCAGCACAGCTTCTTACCACTAGAGCAAGTCAAGTCAAATACAAATCTAAGTGGTGAGATATTCATTTGTTCATTACAAAACTACTTTTAATTTTTCCATGTGTTTGAAAATGTTGGTAATGATACCTTGAATAAAAGGGTTGAATTCCTGGAACATTTATTATTATACTGTTTTTGAAATATGTGCATATAAAGCAAAAAAATGTAGGGAACAAAAAGTAATTGATTAGAAAAAGCAATAAAACAACAAGGTTTTATCTTCTCCTTTTCTTTTAATGACTATCACAAATTTACCATTATGCAAACCAAATTCATATTGTAAGATGAAGACACATGGGTGTTATAATAATGGGGTGTGGAAATTAATAAGAATATTTTTGGTTAAAAGCTAATTTTATACAGAGGGATAATACTCAAGTAGATATATTTAGCAATGATTAATAATTTTAAGTTGTTGTTGTTGTTGTCATGTGCCCTCTGGAGAAACATCAAATTATGTTTATAAACACAAATCTTAAAATCTAATTTAATTCTTTTCCAAATAGAAACTCACAAATAGGAGGAAAGGCAAGAATGAAACATCAGTGGGCGATGATCGGCGATTTCAATATTTTCTTAAATTAAGTTTTTCTTATACGAAAGACTAAACGTATATTAGTTAAATGAACATTATTGGTAACATGGAATTTTCTAACCACTACCCCTTCACACTTTGCGTTGTGTCTAAAATTCTCCACATTCAGGTGACCAAGGAGAAAATGAACATCTTTAATAAGGTTGAGAAGTGTAAAGTCTCCTTTGTCTATATTTTTTTTCATTTCTATTATGAAACTGACATCTGAGTCTCAACTCTACTTAATTCTCTCCAGTCTATTTATTCACTGATGGAATGTACGACTTTGCACCCACGGGCCAAGTGGAGAATTTTCCGGTACCTGGAAAGCAGATGTGGCCAGCTAATGGAGTCTCCCTTATGCTGGCTGTGACCTCTGCCTTATGAAGGGTACATTTCTGCAGCTGAGTCTCACTTCCCAGGCTAAAGGAAGTCCCTTCTGGTGACAGAAATGAGATCGATAATGGGAGCATAATTCCACAATAAAATTAGTACTGCAATTAACCCATTAATGATGTTACTGCTAACTTTTGGCCAAAAAAAAGTACAGAAAAGAGAAGAAGTTCACTCAGTGCCAGACCTGTCTCTAATACCACGGAAAATACTTCCATACTATTTTATGACTTAGTGATTCTCTTTTCGGTATGTACATTTGGTCTTGTGCATATTTGGGATTCTAAATATACATTTATAAAAAGCCACAGATAAACACACGTGTGGAAAGCTAGAGAGAAGAGGGACAGAGAAGGATGTCTAGTGATGATTATCATCGGAATGATTTCATTAGTTTTCTATTGCTGCTTAAAGTATACAAAAAATACACATTTATTACCATAGAGATTTAGAAGTCATCAGCCCAAAATGGATATAATTTGATTAAAATCATGGTGTTGACAGGGCTGCATTCTTTCTAGAAATTGTAGAGGAGTTTTTCTTGAATGTTCTACCTTCTGAAGACTATCTTCATTCCTCTGTTCAGGGACATCTCGTCCATATTCAGAGAAATATTGTGATGACATTGAACATCCCAAGAGGATTTAAATAGTTTCTCTCTCCTTTTTCTAAGGAGTCTTGTTGGTGTAATCAGAATTGTGCTATACTGCCACCCAAAAGATTGTCCCTCCCTGGTGATTTTAGTCTGCAGGAGCAAGAGGGCTGGTCTCATCCCATTAAGATGTACACCCTCAGATATGTGATGGCACTGTTTTGATGTCCTTATCCAATATTGCACTTTTCCAACAATAGTAAAAATTTCTGATTATTTTGTTTTTCCCAGTAGTGGCAGTAACTGATACCAAGTTGCTAGGGCAAGACCTGTGTTGGTGTTTTGGTTGAAGTCATAGGCGTGAATGGGCCATGGTCTTAGCAGGTTGACAGATAGATAGTAATTTACTCATCCTCTATTTTGTGATTTCATATACTCATTCTTTGTTGTCTTATAGTGGTGACTTTTGCATTACAGACTTGTCATTGAAACCTAACTATATTGATAAGTGAGAAAGAGTACCAGTTTACTTTAAGGCTGGCTGATTCATATTCTGTCTTTTGTGTTCTCTCTCGCTCTCGCGCTCTCTCACTCGCTCTCTCGCTCTTGCTCTCTCGTTCTCACTCTCCCTCTCCCCTCTGCCCTCCCCCATCTGTCCTCTCCACTCTGTCCTCTGTCTTCTCTCTCTCTCTCATTGCTCTTCTCTCAGAACTTACTTATACCTGACTCTCCAGTGAGTTTTCAGAGACTTTGAATCGCACAAGAAGAGTCTTTCCCCCATGGAGAAAAGTCAACCCATTTTCCCACAGTCCTAGAATTCAGGAGTCTAAATCAGTGTCTCGACCCATGAATTTCTTCTCTGGGTGTTCCTTAGTTCCTCGGTTTGAAAACAATCTTCATATAACATCTGTCTTCTCTCAGTGTCTAATGTTGCATCAGTGTCTAATATTCTTTCTAAAACCCCCAGCTCTGACATGGTCCTATTAACACAATTAAGAAAATTCTTTTCTTAAATGATAAAATATTCCTAGATATATGGCTTAGAATTTCAAGATTTCTAGATTTGGGGGATCACTATTCAACCCTAACAAAGGCTAAGCATGATTTAAACTCATTGCAGTACATTCTAACTCACGTAGAGAATCCAAGACTGTCATCTTTATGTAAGCAGCCATCCCTCCCCTTCTCTTACTGATTGGCTTATCTATTCAAACCCCGGATCTTTTGGTCAGTGATCATGTATTTAACCTGTGTGCCACCAATGCTCTTTAAAAAAGACAAAAGTAGCGTTCTTTTTAGAATGAAAGAGATTAGTAGTCTCAACCTGGAAAACCAAGACTCATGAAAGACATGAAGATGAGCAAAGGGGTTTTCACATACATATTCAAAAAACAAGGTACAAGATGAAATAGAAAAGGTGTATAGACAATATATCTAGAAAACAAACTTGGCCACTGTGTCGGCAGGTTTATATGAGGCACAGAAGTGTCTGGGGCAGGAGGTTGTAGAGATGTTGCTAGAAGAATTTTTGAGGAAGTTCAAAGTTCTCCTCTTTGCCAGGTGGGACCCATTCTTTCACTGGGAACCATCTGGCACATCAGATTCAGAGCAGAGCGCTCACCATTTCCGATTGTTGTATTAAGTTAGATCTTGAAAACATGTGCTCTGTCCCATGATGCTGAGCTCCGTCTCTGAACTCCTCAGGGACGGTGGGCCTCTGGGGGCATTTGAAGGTGCCATATTAATCACTTAGGTAATTTATGGCTGTTGTAACATGAGGAAACCCCAGGGCCTTACAAAGCTAGGTTTCACCATATTTAAAGGGGAAAATGATGGTAATTAAAAATGGCATCTCTAATTAACAAGAGGTTAATTGGAGGGAGGCTGCAAAGACAGAGGAGCTGGGATCTCTCATCTTTCATTCTACTGCTCTTTCAACAGGTAAAAGAATTCTTTGATTTTTCTCCTTTCTACTGGGTAGTAACTATGGAACTTGAGAAAAGTTTCTTCAGTATTTTGGCTCATAGTATTTTGAGTTTCACACTCAACCTTTGAGTAGGAGAGCAATCTTCCTTTGAATCTACATCAGTTTTTGTGAAAAAACAAAAGCAAAAATAAAATAATTGTACTATCCGGACAATCTCCTGGCTGGTATGTTATGAGAATGATCTAGAGGGGGACAGAAGGCCTTTAAAGAATCCAGAATCATCCCTGCATGTTATTCCAAAGATAATTTTCTAGTTTTTCCTCTGAGTCTGTTTGTGTTCGTTTCATATATAATCAGAACACTTGTGGTCATTTTGTATAGCAATCTAAAAATAACTGATATCAGATTAGCAGATCAGCAGTTATTCTGGCAGTAAAAAAAGGAAGTCAAAATGGGAAGACAAAACTAAGATAAAACTCTTACTCATTTAGTGCCATCAAGTCAGAACTAGCTCCTAATTCATTGATCCTTCAGGGGGTCTCCAAAGCTGTAAATCTCATGGGAGGAAATTGCCCACCTTTCTCTTATGGGGCCACTGGTGGATTCAAAGTGCCTTCAAGTCATGGCCTTTGAGTTAGCATTCTAATTCGCTCTTAACTAAATTAGCAGAACTCACTCCACTGATGCTAACAGTTTGTTGTCATTAAGTGTGTTCAAGTCCTAGATGACTCATAGTGCCCCTACGAATGAAAGACCTGAACACTTGTATAACTTTCATCATTTCTCCAAGTTCGTAGAGTTTCTGGAGGCAAGCTATTTCGTAACAGGTAATAAATTACTATATGTAAACTATATTCATAGTAAAATTATTCAAACACACACACTCACATATATATCTTTGAAACCCAGTTTATTTTAATAATCTGTACTTTATTTATGTCAACATAGTTTAGAATTATCATTGTATTTGTTTTTTTAATCTAGTTAGGCTGAAGCATTTTTTTATATTAAGTTCACTCATAATACTTTTTTTAAGATCATAAGAACCTTGCTAAAGAGCTATGAAAATTGTATAAATATATTTAAGTTTGACCACTGTACATAAGCTTACACTATAAGCTTACCTTTTTATCTATAAAAAAATGCAACATGGTAAATGATTAAGGATTTTTGTAGTCTCTGTCTCTTTTCCCCATTTGTTACTGTTTATTTTTTTATTTTATTTTATACTGATTTATATACAAATAGTCTCTTTCTTTTTAAGCTTAGTAAATTTTAGATTTTTCAAGTGACTATACTATGTTGTTGTTGTTGTTATGTGCCATCAAGTCGCTTGCGACTCATAGCGACCCTCTGCACAACAGCCTTAAACTCTGCTCTGTCTTGTGCCAATTGCACTATCTCTGACACTTCCATCCCGATAACACCAGTCACCGAATTAATCCACTTCATAGAGGGCCTTCCCCTCCTGCGCTGTCCCTCCACCCTCCCCAGCATGATGTCCTTTCTGCTAGGACCGGTCTCTTCTTATAACATGTCCAAAGTATGTTAGACGGAGCCTCAGAATCCTTGCCTCCAAAGAGCCTCCAGGTTTAACCCTTTCCAGGACAAATCTGTTTGTTTTCCTAGCAGTCCATGGTATTTTCAATACTCTTCTCCAGCACCACAGCTCAAAGGCATATAGCTGTTGTTATTTTCCATCAAGTCGGATCTGACCCACAGCTGACCATCCAGTGGGTTTTCAAAGGCAGTTAATTGCAGATGAGATTGCCTGTCCTCCTCTCACAGAGCAGCCTTTGGATTCGAACAGCATGCCTTGGGAATTATTCTTCTCAAAAGGTATTAATAAATTCACACAATCATATTGTTGAAGGTGACTTAACCTTTGTTATTTATAATAATGAAAATTACCTGAGTCAATGTAAGCTTGATGGGAAGGAAAGGAAATATTCATCAACCTATGAATACAAATATTAATGGCGTTTAGAGCTCTTGTACATAGGGTTGCTATGAGTCGCAAGCAACCCCATGGCACATAACAACAAACAACAACAACCTATTTTTGCAATCATCTTCAGTGTAAGTCTTGATTATGAAAATGAATATATATAAATTTAAGAAAAAGGAATGACTATAATATATTAAAAATCGATTACTGAATTGGCTACTTTACATCCTTTATATTGTTGTTGTTTATGGTTGAGTTGGAACTGATCCATGAAGATTTTCCCACAGATTTTGGAAGGAGAATTGCCCATTCTTCTCCTGCAGGGCATCTGGTGAATTTGAACCATATACTCTGGGGATGGCAGCACAGCTTCTTACCAATAGGCTATTGAAGTTCCCTGTCTTTTATATTGGGGAGCCATTATCACAACTCTTGCCACTAATAACAGCCATATTAGAGATGGGAAAAGTGCAAAATAAAGATTACCTATCTTCATGTTCTGTAGCAAATAAAGCTAGAATGAGTATATGTGATTTATAGATACTTCAAATAAAAGCCATTCTAAAGCATTAAGTTTATTAGAACCTCAATTATATTTAATTGATATAATCTTGTTTACTGTCAGATATTCAACTTTGATGATTTTGAAACATTTTTATTACTTTCTATTGTGATTTGAAAGTTTATATAGACAGTTTTTGTTCAAAATTCGTAGTTCGTTTAGTAACGTTAATTTCAATACCTAGAGTGTAATCACACTTTTCTCACATCCCCCTGTAATTCTGATTTTCAGTGATCCTTCTATTCCTCTCTGTGGATTCTCTTCCGTTAATGATACAATGTTGATATCCCCTTATTTGGTATTACCTTTGCTTTCACACATCTTAAATCCAATATCCTCAGCTGAGTGAAAGTGTAGGTTTTTCCCACTGGTTTCCTTGAGAGACTTTTATTTGAATTTTAACATCTTTTTGTAATTTTTGTAAACTGTAGCTAAAGGGCACATATATGTACTACAGATCCTTTTATCCCTTGAGAGGAAGAATGCTGGCTATTTATTCTATTAAACTGACTCTGCATCAATGAAGATTTAACATCTCTCCCTCACTGTCACAGTTTGGATCTCAGTTGGCCATACTATGAAGGCTTGTATGTTGGGTTAATGAAGGCTGTACCACTGGTATTTCAAATGCCGGCAGGGTCACCCATAGTGAGCAAGTTTCAGTGGATTTTCTAGACTAAGACAGAATAGGAAGCAGTACTGCCCACTCATATCTGAAATAATGGACCATTGAAGATCTTATGAATAACAGCAGAATGTTTTCTGATATAATGCTGGAAGATGAGGCCTTGTATGCTTGAAATCAGTCAAAATACAACTGGGAAAGAGCTTTCTCCTCAAAGTAGAATCTACCACAACAATATGATTGGAGTACATTTGGAAACAAAGAGAATTTTTTGTTACATGCCATCAAGTTGACTATTACTCATAGTGATCCTATGAACAACAGATCTGAACCTCTCCTTATCCTGAACCTTCCTCACATTGTCTGTCATACTCAAGTCCATTGTCATAGTCAATGTGCCAATCCATCTCATTGAGGGTCTTCCTCTCTTTTGCTGACACACTGCCTTTCCCAGGATGACATCTCTATCCAGGGACAGGTTTCCCCTGAAAATATACCATAAGTGAGATGAAGTTTCACCATCTTTGATTCTAATTATCACTATGGTTGCATTTTCTATAGGATGGATTTATTTGTTCTTTTGGTGGTCTGTGCAATAGTTAATGTACTTTGTCAACACCAGAATTCAAAGATTTGTTTCAAGCTTCATTATTCATTGTCCAACTCTTAGATGCATAGGATGCAATTGAAAATTCTAATTGAGATGTTCCAACAAATGGATGAAGAGCTACTAAGTCCATCTACTGGAAGAGATTCATATTTATGTTTATTTCAAAGAAAGAGGATCCAAGACATTGGATGATCATTGATAATACAAACAGTAACAATTTCATTAAAATTAAATGTTAAAAAAAAAAACACCATCACACACACACACACCCCAAACTGGAACAGTGGATAACATGGAACTGACAAAAATTCAAACTGGATTTAGAAAAAGCATGGAATAACAAACGTCATGGTTGACCTCAGAGAGATCTTGGCTGGAAGGAAGCAGACTCTAAGAAATATGTTTGTGGTGTTTTATTAACTGTGCAAAGACATTCTACAGTGTGGATCTTTAGGAACTATGGATAGCATCACAAAGAAAGGACATTCCAAAGCAACCCACTGTGCTCATATGAAGCCTTTACATTAATCAATAGAAAGTCATATAATACTGCCTTGAAGTCTATGAGGGAGAGAATAGTTTGAAAGTATTATATTTTAGGGCATTATGTTTATCATAAGAGTACGGAATGAGGGTTGCAGAGTGGATTATATTTGGGGTGGGGAGTGTGCGGTAGGGGGGTTTGTGTACCAATGAAGGAGTTTTTCTTTTGCTTTTCAAGGAGAGGAGTGAAGGGGGTGTGTGGGGGGGATGGGGAGAAAAGTGCAACAATGAATGAATGGAATTCTGAAATCTCTGTAGATGTTCATTGAAATTAAAAAAGAAAAAGAAGAAAGTTCTGAGATACATTTTTTAAAAAAGTTATTTAAATAGAATAAGTAACTCTTGCATGGTTTAAATTCAGGGGAAGTGTGTATCATTGTCTTCTCCTTCCATTATGCTTATTCAATATGCTGATGAAATAATCCAAGAGACTGGACTATATGAAGAAGACTGAAATTTCAGGATTAGAGGAAGACATTGACAACCTGAAATATGTAGATGCTACAACCTTACTCCCTTGAAACATAGAATAATTTGAAGTAATTATTGCTGAAAATCACTGACTGCAGCCTTTGAAATAGACTATATATTAACATAAAGAAAACAAAAATCCACAACTGGACCAATAAATGTGATAAATAGAGAAAAATTTGAGGCTATCAAGGATTTCATTTTACTTGAATTCACAATCAATGCCTACAGTAACAATGGGCAATCAATGCCTACAGTAACAATGGGTATGAAGTCAAACTGCATACTGTGTTGCAAGAATCTGCTGCAAAGGATCTATTTCACATTCTGAAGAATTAGACTGTTACGTTAAGGGCTAATGTTCTTCTGATAGATGTCATAACATTTTCAATTGCTTCATATGCATGTGAAAGCTGAGTGGTAAATGAGAAGGCCCAAGCCTGAGTTCTTTGTAATATATGATGTGATAAAAAATGTTGACCACACAAAGTTAAAGGTGATGGGGGAAGAAAGAATCTGAATGAGATGGAGTGATGTAGTGATTGCAGTACTGGTTTCGAACGGAACAGCTCTTGTGACGATGGCACGGGGCTGGGTATTGTTTCATTCTGTTGTATATAATCGTTGCTATGAGAATCAGCATTACAATGTCTATTAACAATACCACCACTCTTACCTGTGCATCAATCTGATCTATTTCTGTCTCCTGGTAGTAAATAAAGTAGGTTTAATTCTGGATCAGAAGGTTAGCAATTCAAACCCCACAACGCAATCCAAGTTAAAGATGGGGAGAGGTCCAGTCAAAGTTCACAACCTCCTTTTAGGTATGCATCAGGAATTAACTTGATTATAGTGAGTTTTGGAGAAAACTAAAAAGCATTGTTTTATACCATCAAGTTGGAAATCGCGCAAAAGGAGACTGTCCATTTTCCCCCTGAGATGCAGCTGGTGGATTTGAACTGCGTGGTTTAGCATTATAGTGCTGCTTCTTACCATTAGGCCACTCGAGCTTGGTATTGGGTTGTTTTGTGCTGTCACGTTAGAAGTGACTCATTAGCTGACCCTCCAGTGAGTTTCAGAATTTTCAGAGGCAATTACTTCCCTCCAAGCTGCTGGCAGATTCAAACTGTGTGCCTTCAGGGTTGCAGTGCAGCTTCTTACCACTAGGCCATGAGAGCTCCCTTTTCTATTTTCCTCAAATTGCCACAACCTTATTGACATAAGATAGGATAAATATGTCTTACAATGCTGTACATCAGGAGTCCAATGATCACACTCTTTCCAGAATGAAATCAAGTTGGCAGTTCATGCTGTAGTGTCTGGGGAGAAAAATCTGTATCCTTACTTTTTATGATTCTGAAGACTACCACGTTCTTTAGACCCTGGCCCCCCCTTTCTCCATTTCAAAATCAATAGCTGGCATCTCTCTCTCTTCTGTTGTCACATCTTGCTCAGACCATAACTTAGGAAAGCTTCCTGTTTAAAATCCATGGGCATAACACTGTTATAAATGAATGATAAGCTCCCTAAGTCCAAGTTTTAAATTTTCTACCTTTAAAGACACTTTTGCCATGTAAAATTCCTGTCTACAGGTGTCAAGAATTGAGCAAGGACCTCTTTGAGAGGGTATGATTTTTTTCATAGTAAGGGTGGATGAATCAATTAGATGTACATTGATATGCACATAACAATACACAAACTTATCAGTCATTAGATTCATAAAGGTAATTAGGTTTACTGTAGACAAAAAAAGGCTGAGTTAGGTTATTCTAAAACGCCATACAGTGGCTTAATAATATCAAAGGATTTTTTTATCACATCATTGAACCATACTCAAATATGGACTTGTTTTTTAAATTTCTGTGTGTGTGTGTGTGTGTGTGTGTGTGTTTACTGTCAAATCAGACCTTACTGGTACAAGAGGAGATTGTCCCTCCTTCTCCAGCACAGCATCTGGTGGATTTGAACTGCGCACCTCTGGGATTGCAGTACAGCTTCTTGTCACTAAGATACAGACGTTTGTGCTTAGGCTTGTCGTGTACAAGATCCAATAATGCTGGATCACTTCCTTAAACAAAATAGGAGAGTGGAGAATTTGCTGTCTTTTTTTCCCCTAGCATATGTCTTTCTTGTTACAGTGGGGAAAAAAAAAAACTCCTTCAGAAAACCTTATAGAAGGCATTGTCTGACATATATTGGTTCAAGCTGTGTCATCAGGTCATTCCTATTTATGAGAAATTATATAAAGAAATATAGCTATTATTATGCACTTTTACCTATCATGACTCGTTTCTCTGTTTCTAAAACATGTTGTTAAACTATTGCCTGATTTATATCAGCTTACAACAGCAGCATACTGACAAAAGAGGAGCAGGAGAAGGAAAGTTGAATGAGCAGCCAAAAGACTATGCATATTCCACAAAGCAGATTCTATATTGTTGTTGTTGTTCTGTATCATCACGTTGGAACCAACCCATAACTGACCTCTGAGCAGTTTTGCAGAGGCAGTAAATTACATGGAAGGAGAGTGCCTGTCTTGCTCCTGAAGAACCACCGGAGGATTGAAACCATATGCTTTGAGTTGGCAGCTCAGTTTCTTACCCCTGAGCCACCATCGCAACAGCCTGACTATACTTAAGTTACCAAATATCTACTACTATGCAAGATGCAGGCATTCAATGAGAAATTAATGCAAGTATCACTCCCATGCTAATACGGTGTCCTGTCGTTCCGGAAACGTTAGCTGTAATACCATAAAACATTCCAACACAACAGTCTATCATGTGATATAGGGTAATGTCATGTGTTACAATAATGATTATTATAAAGCTTATTAAGTCATTTAATCATGTAGGCATGTGTATAGAAGATACACTGATAGATACTTTTCACCTTGCCCTCCGTAGTCTAATAAAGATCTCCATCTCTTATATAACCAGTTCTCATATAATTGAACTAAAGCTTGAAATAAAACTGATATATTCACTACCTCTTAATAGACTCTTAAATTTTCTTACCCACAATTGATGGGCTAGTTACATATGTAGCTCTAAATTAGTGGACTCTCAGCATTCTAGAAGGAGGTAGTCTAGAAAGATTGCAAGGAACATTGACTTTACAGTCAGGATGTCTGGTCACAAGTCTCGAGTCCAAGACCTAATAAATGGGCTAAATTAACATTTGCAAGGTGGCGTGGTTCTCTGAGTCTACGATCTGTAGACTTTAAAATTTGGAAGCAAAATAGTAATTACTTGTTTTCACTTTTTTGCTAATTGATCAGAAGAATATATAAAAATAATTATCTCACTAAATAGTAATTATATCTCCTGGGAAATAAAACCATTATGTGGTTATTCTAAGTGGTGGGAGACAGAAAAGGGTAAAGGGTAGGCGTTTCGAGCGAAGCTTTGGTGCCATATAGCTGCACATTCTGGTACATACTCTCTACGGACGTGATCAATGGAGTGTCTGGGTTATGTAAACAGTAAAGAACTGGGCTGTGAGCCAAAAGGTCAGTGATTTGAACTCACGCACAGGCACCCTGAGGAACAAGTCTGGCCATTGGATTGCAAAAAGCTACTGCCTTGAATTCCGCTTGGCAAAATCAATTCTGCACCAGAATTAGTGAGACTGGCTCAGGACAGGAAAGGGTTCAGAGCTGCTGTACATAGGGTCGCTGTGTATCACAGGCGACTCAATCAATAACATTCTGTGACAGGTTTGGAAGCAGGAGTGGCATCCACTTCCTAAATAACTTGCCTCCCGAAACTATGAACTTTGATAAATGTCAATAGTTGTAGAGGGGCTTCAGGCCTTTTGTTCATAGGGTCGCTATGAGTCATGCTCGACTTGAAGGCAATCAATCAATCAACAACAACATTACAGATAACTTCTCTGTTACTAACAGGAACAACAGCTGACATTAGCTTACATAAATTTGCAAAGCATAGGTTTGTGTGACTCTGGAGAATATTATTCTGAGTGCAACATGCCAATCAAAAAAGAGCAATTGTTGTATGAGGCCACAATTAAAAGTGAGGAATAGGTGTATACACAGAAACATTCTTTCATGGTCACCAGCTATGTAAGGAGAAGAGAGGTTGGAGCACTGATGTGATGAAGCTATTGTTGTTGATAGGTGCCATCAAGTTGTCTGTGACTCATAGTGATTCTATGCATAATAGCTCTGAACCCTGCCCTACCCACTATGGCCAACACACCTACACCGCTACCCTAGTCAGAGAGTCTATCTAATCCAGGATCTTCTTCTCCTGCAGTGTTCCTCTACCCTTCCAATCATTATGTCCTCCTCCGAGAACTGATCCCTCCTGGCCACATGCCCAAATATGTGAGACGGAGCTTCAAAATCCTATCCTCCAAGGAGCAGCTTGGTTTCACCTCTCTAAGACAAACCTGTTTGTTCTCTTAGCAGTCCACAGAATATTCAGTAACCTTCTCTAGCACCACCACTGAAAGGCATCCATTTTTCTTCAGACATCCTTAGTCATTGTCCAGCTCTCAGATGCATAGCCAGTGATTGAGAAGGCCATGGCCTGAATCAAGCACACCTTAGTCTCTAGACTGACATCGCTGTCCTTTGGCACTCTGGAGAGGTCCCTGACAACAGATTTTCCTAATGCAATTTGTCTCTTGATTTCCTGACTGCTGATGCCAAGAGTGTTAATTGTGGACCCGAGCAAGCTGAAATTGTTAACAAGCTCAATATAACCTCCTTCTATTATCTCATCACCAATAGGCCCAGTGGTGAGAACCTTTGTTTTATTGATGTTGAAGCAAACACTTCAGATCCTCCCCAGTGTCAGCAAGAAATGCTGTGTCATCTGTAAAAAGCAGGTAGTTGATGAGTCTTCTTCTTATTCGGATGTCACATTCTTCCTCATAAAGTCCAGCCTCTCGAGTGATCTGTTCTGCATATAGAGTGAAAAATGTGGACAAAGGGCACATATCTGACACATTCTTTTCCTGCTTTGGAACCACACCGTGTTTCCTTGCTCTGTTTAGACGACAGCTTCTTGGTTCAAGCATAGGTTTCACAGGAACACAATCAGGTGCTGTGGGATTCCCGTTTTTCTCAAGGTTAGCCACAATTTGTTGTGATCCACAGAGTCAAATGCCTTTGCATAATCAATGAAACACAGTGAGACATTTGTTCATTCTGGTGAATGCCATGGCATGATAAGAGGGAGAACAGCATAATGTAGCCAAGGCAAAGGAAAAGACCGAGACATGCAGGAATAAAGGGCAGCTACGATGAATACTACAGGTATTCACATGGCTTAACAGTAAGGTGTTACGCTGTCAACTCAGAGGCATGCAATTAGAATTTACCAGCTGCTTTACAGCAGAAAAATAGGCAGTCTCTTCCTACGTCATTTAGTGCCTCTGAAAAGCCACTGAAGAGTCAACTCTAAGTCGACTCCCACTGTATAGTACCAAACAACAACAACAATAACACGCACTAGAATGTATAAATGTATAAAAGCCTATAACAACAATAATAACAATCTACAATTTGTGAGTGGATAAGTAAGTAGATATATATGCTAAAAATAAGGATGGGAGGTTGTACTAGACCACACTCGTGTGCATATGTTGTTGTTGTTATGTAACATCAACTAGGAACTGACTCATAGCTGACTGTCCTCCACTGGGTTTTTAGAGAGAGAAAATTGCACAGGAAGAGATTTCTTACCTTACTTCTGTGAAGCACCTGGTGGATTTGAACCATGTGCCTTTGAGTTGACAATGCAGCTTTTTACCATTAGGCCACCAGAACTCCCTCATACATACATAAGTATAAAAGAAAATCCATTGCCTTCAAGTTGATTTCAACTCATAGCAATCAGCTGGTAGGGTTCCGAGACTCTAAATCTTTATGGAAAGAGACCTCCTATTTTTCTCTTCCAGAGAAGCTGTTGGATTCAAACCATTGACCTTTAGGTTAGCAGTATAACATGTCAGGCACTATGCCACCAGAGATCCTTATATAGGAGTATTTGTTGTTGTTGTTTGGTGCTGTTGATTATGACTCACAGAGACCCTATAAACAACAGATCACATATATGTATTGTTATGAATTTTTTATGTACATTTTAGTATTTATATGCATAACTTAGGGAGCACAGTTGTGGAGACTTTGAGGGCCTGAACTCCTGGACTTATATATAGTCTCATGATATACAGAGATCTAGTAGCATAATATAGCTCGTAAAAATCTAGATCTAGTTTGGTGAGTAGCATCTAAGGTTTTATAAGTTCTGAGTCATCATCTAAGATATAATTAACAATCTCTCTCTACCAGGGGAAAGTTGGTGTTATGTGCTGTCAAGTCGCTTGTGACCCTATGTACAACAGCTCTAAACTCTGATCTGTCCTGTGCCAATCTCACTGTCTCCAACACACTCATCCCAATTGCCCCAGTCACCGAATTAATCCATCTCCCAGAGGGCCTTCCCCTCCTGCACCTGCCCTCCACCCTCCCAAGCATGATGTCTTTCTCCAAGGACCGGTCTCTCCTTACAACATGACCAAAGTATGCCAGACGAGGTCTCAGAATCCTTGCTTCCAAGGAGCAGCTGGGTTTAACCCTCTCTAGGATGAATCTGTTTTCTTAGCAGTCCATGGCACCCTCAGCACTCTTCTCCAACACCAAAGTTCAAAAGCATCAATTCTCCTTCTGTCCTCTCTGGTCATTGTCCAACTCTCTGACGCATAATAAGTGATTGCAAAGACCATGGCCTGTATCAGACGCACCTTAGTCTCCAGAGATACACTGTTGCTCTTGAGTACTTTAGAGAGGTCCCTAACAGCAGACTTTCCCATCGCAATATGTCTTTTAATTTCCTGGCTGCTGGTGAAGAAAATGATTCAAGGTAGCAATTAGTCCAAAGAACGAATAGCCCTAATGAGGCAGAGCTCCCATTAGCTTGAGGACAGAACTAGATTGTGCTCAATTCCAACTTGGGTTTTTAAGGTTATAAAGCTTAACAGGAGCAGATCACTTTATCATTCTTCTCCTGATCTTCTGGTGGGTCTGAGCCCAGCACATAGCCCACAGCGCATTACTCAGTTATGATCTCATGTTAACTGAACTGATAACATCTTCAAAGATCCCATTTCCAAAACTAGGCTATGTATTTACAGGAGTCAGTACTTCAGTAGATTTTTTAATTTTATTTTTTTGGAGCAGAGTGAATGTGATGGTAACATTTCAAACCTTCCAATTTGAAAACATAAAAAGAAATCACTTAAAATTAGATTCTGTGATTAATATTAAGAAAGAGGTGGGAGGGTGATTAGACAGCCTGTTTCATGAAAGAAATTGTCCACAAGGGGCTCTTACCTCTCCCAGGCCAAGTGAGGTGATCTTCAGAGTGTCTGAGAGAGCTGGAACTGGGCTCGGGGGAAATTCAAGTACCCTAAACACTTACAGGAAAAAAGAATAATTAGGGTTGGAATCTAGAAAACTAAGAGTAGAACAAAGAGAGAGGTGGACCCATTGAAAGGGAGTTCTATTATAAACTTTTACCTCACTCTAGATCTACTTTGTGTGTGTAGAACCTGTTTTACCTTCAGATGAAGCCAGACCAAGAAGACCATGTGAATGACCTTGGTGACTGACAAGGAGGGGAATTATTTTTGTGGGATTAGTGAGCAGCCTCTGGGGAATTACCATTGGGGTCTGCCTATATTCTGTGTATGCTACCAATACTGACAGTGACCTTATTGGCGAGAGAAGAACTGTTCCATTGGTTTTCTTAGGCCATAATCTTTACAGAGAAGAATATCACACTTTCTCCTTTAGAACAGTGGATGGATTTCAAAATCTAACCTTTGGGTCAGTAGTCAAGTACCTGGACATTGTGCCACAGGGAATCCTTGTCTGTGTTCTAGGAGAATTGTAAGGCATCCCAACAATTTCTAATCCACCTGAAAGAGAAGCAGAATTTAGAAATCTAGACAGATAATTTTGAAAAGTCCAGATATAAAATTATACTTTCATGTAAGAATATGTCTGCCCTTTCCCCATTTCAAAACTCTAGCCTAAGAGAAGCTAGCTACCTCAAAGCAGAGATGGGAATGAGAGTTTAAAAGAAAAAAAAGAAAGAGAAATGTGAGAAGAAAGTAAACAAAAATGTGACAATAGTCCTCGGCTGCCTGTCTCGGAACGGAGGACTGGATTTAATAAATAGCCAAATTATGGCACGTATTAGGTACATAATGAATTAGTGATTTCTTTAATCTTCATTTCAACAAAATAGAAGCTTCAGATTTTTTAAAAAAATAGTCTTTATTACAACTCATATTCAAAGGTGAAATCTGAATATTGGAAAAGAAATAATTTTTAAATTGTTGAATCGGCCAGTGCTGAGTAGGTCAAGAGAGTCAACAAAACACATCAGTAGGGGCCACTGCATGTCCATGTCTTAACCTCTGAATTAATATTTTAGCATCTGTGTTGACTTTTGGAGATACACCAGTATCTCCTTGTTCACAAACACTGTTGGCCAGTGACTTTCTGAATTGCAGGACAATCTAAACCTGATAGAAAGAAGGAAGGGCACAGGGGTTATGCTCTCTTCCTCTGCTCTCTCTCATATATTCTGAATTATCCCTCAATTGGAAAACCAGTTTTAAAATTTAGTAGGTAATAGAACTATTTGCTTGATTTATCATTTAAAAATTGCACTGGCATTTTTACTCTTTTACAGAACCATTTCACTTTGCCCTTGGGTGCCAATAGGATGTGTCCTTTAGATATATAAATTTGATGAACTGGATGAATAGAACATTTCTTTCTCCATAAAATAATGACTTCTATATTAACCACTTAAACCTCCAGGCAAGTAACAGATCTTCATTTCTTTATTAATATGGGGCTTCCCTTTGGCAGATGGATGTCAAGTGTGAAACATATCTTGTCAACAAACTGGCTCATGGTAGGAAGTAAGATGCCCAGTGATATTGCTACCTTTCTCTCTTGGGACTACTTTGGAACCAGGGCAATTTCATATTTTGAAAGGAGAGACAAATAAGAACAATTGCTGCAGTCATAACTTTTCCTGGAGTTAGCACAGTGTAGTACAAACAGGAAAGTTGAAAGAATGCTGGTTTGGGAATCATGCAATTTTGAGCTTAAATACTGCATCTGGTATTAGAAAGTTGTGTGACTTTTGGAAAGACCCTTACTTTCTCTGAGTTTGATGTTATTCATCTAGAAGTGAGATTTGGGGGTGAATGAGGGGAGAGTTTTAATTATTGGTCTGTTAGGTATTTAATGAATTAGTGACTTTGAGTTTTTAATTTAATCTTCATTTCAACAGAACAGAGACATGAGACACAATTTAACCTTAATTACAGCATAAATAAAGGGATAAGATACAGAGAATATTTTATAAAACACATAAATTGTTACTCCGGTGGAATGGTAGACTAATTAGGCTGAGAAAGCCATCTTTCCTCCATAACAACACCAAAAAGACTAAGGAAAATAGTGATATTCAATACTGCTAGAACCCTGAAACTTAGGGAAATTATTGAGAGCAAAATTAAAGACAGATTGAGAGAGGCAGTTTAGGAAAAGACTGATTAAAAAGATAAGTGAAGTAGTTCTATGAACCCCATCTAAGCAGCCTCAGAGAGACTGGGTTTGGGACCCCCAAACGGCTCCCCTCCAGTGCTTGACTTAGATCAAGGAGAAAAAAAGGATTACCCTCATCTCCCCCAAACTCGTTGTTTTAATGTTAATTATTATATATGCTTTTGTTTTATTTACAGCTCTTTTTTTCTTCACTCTTCATTCGCATTGTGTTTCATATACAATCATTCTCATATATGTTGTTTTATAAAATTAATCACCATTGAACTATATCCACCATTACCCTGCCTTTTCAGGTCCCAACTAGCTTGTTCTAATTTCCTTTACCCCTCTCTGCACCTGCCAAATTGTGTGACCCTGCAGCTTCCTCTCTGTCTATCTTCACCCTCTGTTCCCACTCTTTCTCCTCTTGGAACCCCCTACACATTTTACTAGTTGTGATTCTATTTTTACAATAATGGTCTTATGCAACATTTGTCCTTATGAGACTGAATGTCTATGTTTCATTGACTATGCAAAGGCATTTGACTATGTAGATCATAACAAACTATGGCTGACTCTGAGAAGAATGGGAATCCCAGAACACTTGATCGTTCTAATGTGAAACTTATACTTGGACCAGGAGGCAGTCGTCAGAACAGAGCAAGGGAACACTGCATGGTTCAAAATTGGGAAGGGCGTACGCAAGGGATGCATCCTATCTCCATACCTTTTCAACCTATATGCAGAACAGATTATCCAGGAGGCTGGGCTCTATGAGGAGAAGTGTGGGGTCAAGATTGGTGGACGATTTATCAACAACCTGCGTTATGCGGATGACACAACCCTGCTTGCTGAAACTGAAGAGGACCTGAAGCGCCTGCTGCAGAGCGTCAAGGACTGCAGCCTACAATATGGATTGAGGCTCAATGTCAAGAAGACAAAGATTCTCACCACTGGACCAATTGGCAGCATCAGAATGGATGGTGAAGAGATTGAGATTGTACACAGCTTTAGTTTGCTTGACTCTGTAGTCAACAGTCTTGGCACCAGCAGCCAGGAAATTAAAAGGCGCATTGCCATGGGAAAGTCTGCTGTTAGGGACCTCTCCAAAGTGCTGAAGAGCAGTGGTGTCTGTCTGGAGACTAAGGTGCGTCTGATACAGGCTATAGTCTTCGCAATCACTTGTTATGCATCAGAGAGTTGGACAATGACCAGGGAGGATAGAAGGAGAATTGATGCCTTTGAGCTGTGGTGCTGGAGAAGAGTATTGAGAATACCATGGACTTCTAGGAAAACAAACAGATTTGTCCTGGAAAGGGTTAAACCGGGTGGCTCCTTGGAGGCAAAGATTCTGAGGCTCCGTCTAATATACTTTGGACATGTTGTGAGGAGGGACCAGTCCCTGGAGAGGGATATCATGCTTGGGAGGGTGGAGGGACGGTGCAGGAGAGGAAGGCCCTCTATGAGGTAGATTGATTTAGTGACTGGGATAATTGGGATGGGAGTGTCAGAGACAGTGTGATTGGCACAGGACAGAGTGGAGTTTAGGGCTGTTGTACATAGGGTCGCTATGAGTCACAAGCGACTCGACGGCACATAACAACAACAACCATAACACTCTCCAGTCTCTCCCAAGTTATGTAATATTTTTCAAAATCATTGCTTCTGAGTGCTGTTTAATATTCCATTATGTGATTGTACAACAATTTCCTAATCCATTAATTTGTGGTTGGGTATTTGGGTTGTTTCCATGTCAAGATTCTGAATAACACTGCTATGAGCATTGGTGTACATATCTCTGTTTGTGTCTCAGAACTAATATCCTTGGTCTATACGCCTAGCAGTGGAATAATGGGTCTTACGGGGTTCCTATGGTCAGCTTTTTGAGGAAATACTAAACTGCCTTCCAGAGTGGTTTTATCATTTTACAATCCCGCAAATAGTGCATGAGATTTCCAGTCTCTTCACATTTTCTCCAGTATTTATTGTGTTCTGCCCTCTTAATCTTTGCCACTGCTACTGGCAAAAGCACTGGGATTAGATGATATCTCATTGTGTCTTTGATTTTCATCTCTTATTGCCAGTGATTTTGATCATTTCTCCATGTGTCCACTGGCCATTTGAATGTCTTTCTCTGTAAAAAGTCTTCCCATGTCTTTTGCCCATTTTGTAATTGGGTTATCCATCTTTTTCTTCTTGAGGCCCAAGAGTATTCTGTGAACTTTTGTTATGAGATCCTTGTCTGAGATGATATTGCCAAATATTTGGTTGTTTGTTTTTTCTTCGGTTTGGGTTTTTTTTCCCCTCAGTCAGTAGATTTTATTTTCCTCCTTTTAGAAAAAAGTTCTGATGTGCACAATGATTTAATCTTTAGAAGGTCCCATTCATCAGTTTTATCCTCTCTTGGTCCTGCATTTCTGGCTATCTTTGTCAGCTTCCTTATACCATAGGCTAAGCCTGCTAAGCTTGGTCTCATTATGTCTCTTATGATCTTTATAGTTTGGAGCTTTACTCTTAGTTTCTGATCTACCTTGAGTTGATTTTTGTGTGTGATGTGAAATGTGGATCCTGCTTCAGCTTTCTGCATGTAGCAGTCCAGTTTTCCAACACCATTTATTGAAGAGATTGTTGTTTCCCCATTTGATAGGTTTGTTTCCTTGTCAAATATCAGTTGACCATGGATAGATGAGTTAATCCCTCAGTTCTCAATTCTGTTTCATTGGTCTATGTATCTGTTATTGTAACAGTATCATGCTGTTTTTGTTATTACAGCTGTATAGTATAGTACAGCTTTTGAGATTAGGGAATGCTGTGTTTCCCAGTATATTTTTGTTTTTCAGAAGTGCTTTGCTAATTTGGGGGCTCTTTCCTCTCCTAATAAACTTGTCAATTGCCTTTTCTATCTCTTTGAATAATGAATTTGGTATCTCTATTGGGATTATGTTAAATATGTAGATTGCTTTTGGTAGGATTTTTATTTTCACTGTATTGAGTCTTTCTATCCAGGAACCATAGAGCACTTTTAATTTATTTAAGGTTTTGATTGTTTCTCTCAGAAGTGTTTTATAGTTTCTTTGTAAAGGTCTTTTGTGTCTCAAGTTAGGTTTATTCCTAAGTATCTCAATTTGTGGTTGACTATTGTAAATGGTGATACTTTCTTAGTTTCCTTCTCTGTGCTTTCTTTGTTATTGTAGAGGAATCCTACTGACTTTTGTATATTTGTTTTTTATTCTTTAACTCTACTAAAATAGTCCCCTGAGGACTTCCATAGCTCAATTTCTGAAGTTTATATATGTTGTATTTTTATTTTCATTTCTTAAAAGGAACTTTTAATTTTCATTCATTATTTATTTTAGAACCCAAATGTGTTCTAGCAGGGTGTTATTTAGCTTCCTTATGGGTGATTATAAGCTTTATTCTCTTACCATTAATTTCTATTTTTATAGCATTGTGGCCTAAAAATATACTTTGCATTATTTAAAAGTTTTGTAATTTGTTGATGGTTTCTTTGTGTCCTAATGTATGATCAGTTCTAGAGAATTTATCATGTGCACTTGAGAAGAAAGCATATTAATATTTTGTTTGGCACAGTACCCTGAATGTATCCACAAGGTTGAGTTGGCTAATTGTATAGTTCAGGACTTCTACATCTTTGTTAAGTTTCTTTTGAGTTGACCTATTCTTGGTGAGAGCAGTGTGTTAAAGAAAGTCTCCCACCACTGTTGTGGTGCTGTTTCTTTCTTCAATTTTTTAACTGTTGATTTATGTATTTTATAGATCTATCATTTGATGAATAGATTTGACCAAAATTATGTCTTGAACTATTCTACCATTCATCATATATAGTGTCTTTCTATATCTTTTGGGATGGTTTTCATCCTGAAATCTATTTTATCAGGGACTAGTCTTGCCATTCCTATTTTGTAGGTGCCATTTGCTTGGTATATTTTTCACAGCTTTTGATTTTTAATCTATCTCTCTCCTCTTTTCTTAGATGTGTCTCTTGTAGACAAAATATTAATGAGCTTTCTTTTTTTATCCAGTCTGCTACTTTTTCCTTTTCATTGATGCATTTAGTCCATTCACATTAAGTGTGTTGATTGACAGGCTATTTTATCATTGTGATTGTGTTTTGTTACTGCTCCTGTTCTTTTTGGTTACCATGGCCCATTCATTTTCTTTGGTGTCTCTTTGTAAAATATGTCCTTAGAATTTTTTGTATAGTTAGTCTTGTTTTCACAAATTCCTTAAGTTCTTCGTTTTCTGAAAATGGCCTAATTTCTCCTTCACATGTGATGGACAGCTTTGCTGAGTACAGGATTCTTGGTTGGCAGTTGTTTTCTTTCCACTTTTTGCATATGCCGTCCCATGCCTTCTAGTATGCATGGTTTCTGCCAAAAAAAAATCAGAACTTTAGCTAGTCATTTTTTCCTTAGTAGGTGACTTTTTATTTTTTCTGTGTTGCTTTCAATATTCCATCTTTATCTTTTATTACGGATAATTTGCCTATGATATGTGTTGACGTTTTTCTTCTTGGATCAAGTCTATTTGGAGTTCGCTGAGATTCTTGAATGTGAATTTTTTCCATTTTCCCTAATAATTGGGAAGTTGTATTCTAGAACCTCTTGCAAAATTTTCTCAGTGATTTCTCTGTCCCTCTTACATACTGGAATTCTAATCACATGTCCCTTGTTCTTTTTGATGTCATCCCACATGATTCTAATGTTTTCTTCATTTTCTTTACTTCTCGCTCACTGACTCTGCTCCATCTCTTCTGTTCTACTTTTTTTTTTGTCCCTCTAGCATGTTGCACACTTCTTTCATTTTGTCTTAATATTCGGATTACATTTCCATGCATTTCTTGTTATTTTCAGTACTGTGTTGGCTATACGATCTCTATCTTGTGATGATTTTTAAGTTCTTGGATCTCTTTATCTTGGGATCAATTCTTTTATCCATATTTTTAATTTTCTTCTGTAGTTCAAGTTCCTCCTCATCAATATATTTCTTCTGGCTCCTTATTTCTAGAGTATTTGCTTTCTTAGTGGCTTCCAGTGTTTCTTCCATCATTTAACCTTCTTCTATAGCTTTTCAAATGACTCCACATTCATGTACTTATTCTGGTGCTTTGCTTCTGGAGTATTCACTTGATTTCTGACTTTTGCTGTTTCTTTCATTACCTGTACCTTCTTCCATAGCTGTTCGAATGACTCCGTGTCGGTATATATCTTCTGCCTTCCTTACTCAGAAGTATTCATTGGGTCTGTAATATTCTTTGGGTTTGTTTCTTTTTTTTTTTTTTTTGTTAGGGTATTTTTGTTTGTTTGTTTGTTTTGTTTTGTTCTTTTAAGAAGGCTTACTTTGTGTTTTTCACAATGAAGCTGCCTGTTACTGTCTTGGAATTATATGATCTTTTTCTTGACAAGTGTTGGGCCATGTCTATTGGTCTGCATAAGTTGTTGATAGTTCATATCTTTATGATAGTTCTTATCTTTATGATGTTTTTGAGTAGTTGGCAGTTTAAAATTTTAATCTATGAGTACAACTCACTTTACTAAAAGTCCTTTCTAGTAATGTTTGCCTTTCCTACAATCCTTTAGGTTCTTTTCTTTGCAATGCTTTCTTGCAGAAATCACACCATATTGTAGGCCCCTCCCCACCAAAATCCTATTATTCTCCTTTGTCAGCAGAGTGGCATAGTGGTATGAGACCAGGAGTGCCAACTTCTGCAGTTTCTGCCCAGGGAGCTTTGAGGGAAGCTCTCTCTAGCACCTCAGCTTGCTGGCTGTCAAAGTGTGTCTCTCCCTTGCTTGTAGCTCCCTGTCCCAAACTGTATTGTCCTCTTTGGTCCTTCAGATGGCCCCACAGTGGCAGGGATCCCCAAATAGAGGAACTTTTCTCTGGGGGAGTTTCAGGCCCTTCTCTCCGCCACACCTGAAAGTGTTGGCTCTGCGTGAAGTTGCCTTTGTAACTATTAATGCAGCACCATTCTTTAGTTTCATTCCTTGCGTAGTAGATCATATGATTATCTGATTCAAAGTGACCCAGGCCTGTCCATCTCAGTTCACAGATGCCTTTTTTATGATTTCTATTTCATTTTTTTTTCAACTTCCAGTTTTCTTACATTAATACTTTATACATTCCAAGTGCCAATGATTAATGGTTGTTTGAAGCTGTTTCTCCTCATGTTTTAGTGACTTCGCCTCGGGGCTATACCTCTCATAATGTAACTACCTTTGTTCCTCTGTTGTACATAGAGTTTTTGATGATTTGCTGTTTCTGAAGCGGATGACCAATTCTTCCTCCTAGTCTGTCTTAATATAGGAGCTCAGTTGCAATTTATCCACCAGTGGTGACCCTTCTGATGCTTGAAACACCAGCAGCACAGCTGCTAGCATTACAGCATCCCACAAACTACACCAGTATAGAAAACTGACAACTGCTGTACAAATAGGAGCAAATAATCAACATGCTAGCCTATAGACACCTAAGATGTAAAGTAATTTACAACATGCAAATCATTCCCCAGTATGATAAAATGACAGGAAGGTGGTTTACCTCTCACAGCAAATTATAAAGACATTCAGGCATACAAATATCATGGTGCAGGACACCTTTTTCTGCCCTGTGTTTTGTATTTGCGTTTTAACTATGAAAAGGCATTTGCCTGTGCGGATCATAACAAATTTGGGCTCACATTGAGAAGAATGGGAGTCCCAAAACACTTAATTGTGCTCATACAAAATCACGTGAGCTCCAGCTGAGACCCACGGGACCTTGGCAGGATGGTGTCTTGGATAGGAGTATTGGCACAGACAGTGGGTCCGCTGGAGCTTTAGTCCTGAGCTTCAAGACCCTTGGTCAGGTTGCAGCTGCCCTCAAAAATTGCTAGTATATATATTAACTGTCTCATAAATTCATGACAGAGGGTCAGAACTAATTTTTTTTCTAATATGTAAGGTCTATAATGCCATATTAGCAGGAAATCCAATTTCTTTCTCCTAAAAGCCCTAACTTTTTAACTACATAAACCTCAAAGATTCAGGCTACAATATTGGAATCTATTCTCTTCCAAAACAGCAGGGTATAGAGAAAATTGAATTCCTTTTTGTTAATTACTGTCAACACTGTTTGCTGTTACACCAGGTCACAACTGAATGATGGTCCTGTACACTCTGATAGATGATGATTGTCTTTTTACTGGCCTAGATCCCTGTACTGGCCATGATGAATTCCTAGAGAAGGCAATAATATGCTCTTATCCTAGGTTGGGTCAAACATATCCCAGGATACTTGGCACAGTAAGGTTATAATTCTTAGTGCCATCGTTGTTCATATAAATACCTCTGAGAATCACTGGATCTAAGCAACAGCTACTTTGGTATTACCTTCTGTCAACTTACATCTTCATAGCAAGGAATAAGGCAAGCACTTGGAATACGACAAAATTTGCTGTACCCTTTAAGAACAACAGGGAAAGTGCTTTACTTAAATAAGAAAAGGAGATAAAACCAAATAAAGGCATCTCTAAAATGATATAAAAGAGAAGTTGCTATTTTAACGTGCATCTTGCTTAGTATTTCCTTTGGCAGACATTCTCTGAGTGAGAAAACGTTACAGCATGGATGTAACAGATCAGAAACCACAATCAACTGCTACCTAGTACACCTGAGGTTAAAAAAAAAGGCAAATGTGGCTCTTCTTTTTTTCCCCCAAGGTGATGTTTCATCATGATTAAGGCTATGTGCTTTCTAGTTACTCCTGTGTTTGAAACTCACCTCTACGGAATCAGTTAATGGATGATCAAAATAAAGAGCTTTAATATCATTGTCTGGAAAATAAAATACGTTGTATCATCAGTGGATAAACAATGCAGACTTGAAGTTGATTTCTACATCAGACTGATTGTGCTTTAGAGAGGAAGGAAGAATAGAAATAGAAACTCTACTCAGAGGCAAGTGTTTAGTGTGTCTGATTTTTATTCTCAAATGATATCACAAAAGCATACGTAAAGACTTGATTGGTCTTAGATTGATCCGAAATAATTTGCAGAGAAGAAAATATAATCATAGCTTGAATCATAATGTAATCAAAATCCATGTAACAATGGACAATTCGGTGAAAGCTTGTCATTCACAATTTACTATAGAAGGGATTGGCAAAAAATAAGGACCCAGGAATTGATGAGATACCAACTGACATATTTCAACAAAAACATCCAGCCCTAGATGTGGGGAGCACATTGTGCTAAGAAACTTGGAGGACAGCTTCCTGGCCAACTGACTGGAAAAGATGCACGTTTATTCCAATTATTTTAAAAAATGTGAATGTGGACATTATTTAACAATACCCCATGCAAGCAAAATCTTGCTAAAGATTATCCAAAAATTATTAAAACAATACATTGACAGAGAAATGCCAGAAATAGAAATTGGGTTTAGAAGAGGCTGTGACACTAAGGATATAATTGTTAATTGTATCTTAGCTGAAAGCAAAAAATACCAGAAAGAGGCTGGACTTTATGAAGAAGAAAGTGGCATCAAAATCAGAGGAAGAGGCAAGCTCTGGTGGCCTAGTAGCAAGAAGCTGCACTGCAATCCCAGAGGTGCACGGTTAAAATCCATCAGATGCTCTGCTGAAGAAGGAGAGACAATCTCCTCCTGTACCAGTCAGATCTGATTTGATGGTACATACATAAAAAAAAATCGGAGGAAGAGTCATCAACTATCTGTGTCATTCTGCTGGCACACCCTTGTTAGATAAAACTGAAGACTTGAAACATTTGCTGCAAAGATCAAGGATGGTAGTCTTCAATAATTGCTTTTCAATATCAAGAAAGTAAAGATCTTCACCACCAAGTCAATAAGCAGCATCATGATAGATGGGGGGAAAATTGAGTTTGTTAACAATTTCATCTTAGTGAGATCCATAATCTACCAGCAGTCATGAAATCATGAAACCAAAGGGCAAATTGTATTGGAGAAATCTGCTGTCAAGGACCTCTCTTGAGTGCTAACAAGCAATGGTGTCAGTCTCAAGAGTAAAGTATGTCTGGCCCTGGCCATGGGCTTTTCAATTGTTTGCTATGCATCTTAGAGCTGGACAATGATGAAGGATGACAGAAGAGGAATCGATGCCTTTGAGTTGTGGTGCTGGAGAGAATTATTAAAAATGTTGCAGTTTACCAAGAGAACAAATAGATTTTTCATGGAGAAAGTGAAACAGGTTGCTCTTTGAAGGCAAGGATTTTAAAGTTCAAGCTGACATACTTTGGGCATGTTGTCAGGAGGGACTAGTTCTTGGAGGAGTAGAGGGTCGGCACAAGAAAGGAAGACTCTAGAAGAGATGGATTGACACAGTGACTGACAGTGGGGTCAGGTGTATCAAAGACAGGTTGGCTCAAGATAGGGCCGGATTGAGAGTTATTGTTCCTAGGGTCACTATGAGTAGTAGGTGACTTGATGGCACATAACAACAACAACATAGTTAACTATTCCACAGGAAGTCGTGCTGCTAACCTGAAGTCTAATCTCTGTTGTGATTTGAATCTACCAGTGACTCTGTGGATGTAAGATGAGAAGTATTCTTCCATGTAATTTACAACCGCAGAAACCCAATGGTCGGTCAGTTTTGAGCTTTTTCTGACTTGACAACTATAAGTTATGAAAGTTTGATTATATATACAGCAGTTCACAAAGAAAGAGAGTAACAGACTACTGGATAACAAACACATTCCAGTACTTCAAACCTTTGAAGAAGTGATCAAGAAATTATTGGGAGAAATGGAACCAAATATTTACACTTGAAAATACAAAGATAAAACTTCATTTCGCAGAATATATACAGGAGTGTTAATATGGATTAACTATTCTGAGATAAAATAAGGCTGTAATACTATTAAAATAACAGCCACATATTTATATAATTATTGTACAAAAAGGGATTTCAGAACAAGACATTAAGAACATGAAATATGTAGGAAAAGATGGCAATTCATGAAAAATATTTATATAGACATATGGCTACACACAGCCCCCAAATATGTATGTGTATAACCACCACAAGTTGCAATTCAGTTCCTTCTGATTCATGACAAGTCTGTGCGCATAAGGTAGAAATGTGCTTCATATGATTTTCAATGGCTGCATTTTCAGAAATATATCATCAGGTCATTTTTAAAAATTGGTTAATGGACTTCATACACATGTTATTGTTTGTTGTTGTAAGCCATCAAGTCAGGACCAATTCAAAGCTCCAGAGGTGTTTTAGAGTTTGTAAATGACATTAAAATTAGGTAGTCTTTCTACCACAGAGCATTTAAACCACGTACCTTTTGATTGGCTGTTCCACTCCTCACTGCTAAAACTTCCTAGTAGGAAGAAAAAAAAATCACATAATAATTAAAAAAAAAAAAAACAACAACACAAGCAACTCAACAGAAATAGTTACTGCACATGTCAAAGCAAACTGAATTTCTCTGGTAGATGCCAAGATATTAGATGAAGTTTTTAAAAATGAAAGTTCTCCCTTTTTAAAGTTATTTTTTGCCTCTTCAAAAAGATTCAGAGAATAAAGTATCTTATAAAGTATTGATGGCACATAAATAGGATTTCCCCCATTAAATCCTACTTAGATTCTCCTATGAAAAACATGTAGAATTACACGTCAACTTCTCAGTTAAGAGAGAAAGAAAAAGTATGAATCCCAGGCAAGCAATAATAAATAGAGACTGTGCAAAAAATACTAAACTTTTAAATTAAGAAGAGAAGAGACAATCTTGAGACCAATTTCAGTTCCAGGTATAATAAAAATATTGCTAGATGCAAGTGGGATTCATTGTTCTCATCTGTGACCACCTAGCGGGAGACTTTTCATTTCCCATACACCAGAAGAAATTCCATCTATAAAAATTGAGGAGACATTTTAAATTTACTACAGGGTATTTTTTGAGAAAGAAAATAAAATATTATAAGACAATTTCTTTGTTGAAGTCTTCCAGTTGGATATTTCTCTTCATTTCCACCTACATTTCTAAAGTCAAAGCTTTCAAGAGAAAGCCACCATGTCACTTTTCCATACTTGGACTTTACCTATAGGGATGGGTGACTGAGTTGAAATAAACAAAATAAGCTTGCATCCTTCTTAGAAAAGAATTGTTCTATGACAGCATCAACTTCTAATGGTTTATTAAAAAACAGGTGCCATGAGGTGCCTTCAGACTTACTATAAGCTTGTGTATGCTGTTTTTAACCATTTATTCAGAGGTGACACTGAGAAAACTTTGCAATTAACAGTCAAGCATGTTAACCATTTCCTCAACATTCAATTTTCATTTGAAAAAAAAAATGAAATTGGAGGGTTTTCAGTTGAAAATGTGTTGTTGTTACCTGCCTTTGGGTAGACTACCACTCATAGCAAATATATGAACACAAGTAATCCTTGTCCTATCTGTATCAGCCTCCCATCCTCCAATAATGAACTTTCTCCAGAGTCCACACAGACTCTTACCCTAGAGCCAAGAGCCTAAATTAGAATTTCTAGTCTAGACATCAATTTCTATTTGTTCAAGTCATCCACTTGTGATATTTTTATTATAGCAGTATTTCTTTTACAGCTGAACTGGATAACTTAGACAGTAGGTTTCACCAAAGTGAGAGTATATATGACTTATTCCCTCAAATCACAACATAAAAAATTCAATTGCATTTAAATTATTCTTAACTTAAAACTGAATTCTTATATCTGTTTGTATGTACTGTGAATATCTTGCTGCTAACACTAGCAAATTTATTTCTATTGCCAATTGTAAAACATTCAGAAAGATCAATAATGCATTAAAGGTCTTGTAATTTAAATTTTCTTTTCAATGTGAATTACATGCTTACTTTTTCCCCCAATGATATTTAACTAGTCTTTTCTTAAGAAAGTACAAGACAACATGTGCCCATAACTACTATATCAATCAGATGCTCTGATTTTGGAAGATTTGAAATCTAATTAAAGCAGTCATTTGTGAGAAATTATATACATTTCTATGTCAATGAGATTATCTGTAACTTATTCTGAAGTGCAACTTTAGTGTAGGAAAATGACATTATTCAAGGAGATAGCACACCCATGTGAACTTACAAGTTCATGTTATTCAAGGTATAGACAGAAAGATGGAGGCCAGAAAGACAAAGTGGGTGGCAATCCATGGGGCAGAGAATAGGACAATTGATTTCCAGGCCAATGTTCCTCCGAACATAGTTCTCCCAATGTTCACAAATACCTTACACTTGTATTGAAGAAGTTAGACATTTATTGAAGAAATCAAAGGTTGGGGAAGCATTAGAGAAAGCCAGCACATGGCAGTAGGCTCTATTTTCAAAAGTTATCTTCACAGAGTCTATGACTCTGTTTCCCTGTGAACATCATAGTCCGTCTATGAATTTCTCTTTTCTGTCTACAAAGTGTGATGACTTGATCCAGGTGACCTGTTCCAATGGGAGTTCTGTTATGAACCTAAAGCCCGCACCTCTCTGCTGGTTCAAAACACCAGACAATTTAAGAAAGGAAACCCCTGCTGTGTGATTTACAGCCTCAGAAAATCCCTTGAAATGCCAACTAGGAGTTAGTTCCTGTTTAAGGGCAAAGAGAGAGTGTACTTAAAACACATTTACTGGAATAGTATCAGAAAAAAAATAGTAAAGATAATGATGTTGTTGTTGTTGTTGTTGCGTGCAGTTGAGTGGCTTGCAACTCATAGCGACCCTATGTACAACAGATCTAAACCCTGCCCTGTCCTGTGCCAATCTCACTGCCTCTGACGCACCCATCCCGATTACCCCAGTCACTGAATCAATCCACCTCATAGAGGGTCTTCCCCTCCTGCGCTGTCCCTCCACCCTCCCAAGCATGATGTCCTTCTCCAAGAACTGGTATGTCCTTGAAAAAAAAAAGATAATATTAAATAGTGTAATAACTAAGATTTTTCTCTTTATCATATAAAACTGTCCTATACAGGAGCTAAAGCAACTCAATGCACAAAGAATAATCTTTTAAATAAATGGTAATTAAATAACTGAACATCTACATGCAATATATTTACATATGTTATATAATTATTTAGATACATATATATTTTATTTGGAAGCAGGAATAGCATCCACTACTGAAATAGTTTCTCTCCAGAGACTCTACGAACTTGGAGAAATGACGAAAGTTATACAAGTGATTAGGTCCTTCATTCATAGGGTCGCTTTGAGTCATCTATGACTCGATGGCACTTAACAACAACAATATATATAATTGATCTATATTATGTGTTGTTGTTGTTAAGTGCCACTGAGTCACTAAGACTCAAAGTGACCCTATATACAAAAGGGCTGAATCTTGTTCTCTCTTGAACCAACTTCATTGTCTCTGAGATACCTACCCCCATTACTCTAGCATATTTGAGAAAGAGAAATAGAGATGCTGTAGTTTTTATATTGATTATTATCATCATATCAGAACCATCTTATAGCTAACCCCACAGCGAGTCTTCACAGGTATTAAATTTTATGGGAGAAGATTTTCCATATTTCCCTTGTGAAAAATTGATGGATTTGAACCACAGGCCTTTGGGTTGGCTTTGCGTCTCTTTATCTCTAGGCCACCAGAGGCCATCAGAGCTCTCTTACAAATGATAGTTTGTGTTGCTATTCTGTGCCATTTAGTCAGAACCTTTTAAATGTTAATAATATTGATGCAAATATGAATGTGAATATTTTCTCCCTATGACCTTGTTTTACTATTCCACATCTATTTATACATCACATAAAACATCTTTATTATTTAGCTCTTGGATTAAAAATTTAGTGTCCAGTCTGATCATCTTCGATAACTTTCCATTGCCTACAAACTAATTTTCAAAGTATTTATTCTCATGTTTAAAGTAGATTTTATTTGAATCCCAGAACATTTTAATACCTAAGTTATTAACCTTTTTCTCCCTTGGAAAGCTTGAAACATTTATTGTTTCCTCAGTACATTCTTTAACTCTGCTAAATCTATGCCAGTTAGCATGCTCTCTCCTCCACCTAGATGAAATTAGTAACACACAGGTTAGCTTTCAACAATGAGAAGCAAAACCATTGCTGCTTTTTGAAACTTGCAATGCTCAGAAAACGGAATAGCAGATTGTATTATAATGTTATAGCAGCAAAAACAGGTGACATGCTGGAATAGGGAAACATCTGAGAGTGTGATGAGGGCAACTAGGCTTTGTGAAAACCATTTCCAATCTGAAGAAGAGGGAATTAGTGAACAGGGTTGGGGAGGAGCGAGGGGGAATGGCAAGGCTCTATGCAAACCCAAGAGCATGTTTGAAGTCCTGGAGGTGAAAGACAGTCTGACTTTTTTAAAGAAACTGAATGGAAATGTTGTCAAATTTGAGCACAATGTTTGGATGACAAAAAGCAAAGAAGTCCTGAGAGATGCATTCATGTTGTATTAGGTCAACAAGAAGGGTTAGTATTTTGTTGCTTTTTGTTTGTCTTGTTTTGTTTTTTTCCCCCTTTGGCCAATTACCATAGGGTACAGCCAATGTTTCTGATAAACACTCTCACTATTTCATCCCTTTTCCATCAATCCTCTGCTTTTACTGACATGCGACTTCTTCCATTACTCAGTAAATGCTTGCTGAATGGTGTTGCAGTATAAATAAATGGCAACTTTAAACCCAGAAAGAACTGTTTAAATCCATTTCCCTTCAGTCAATCACTTTGTCATTGTTCTTCAAAGGCTTATATGAGCATAAACTATGAACAAAACAAATCACATGTAACTTAGCACGAGTATAAGCAAATGATTAAGATTTAAGCAATTTTTTTAATATACATAAGGTTGGATTTGTTAATTATTCTTTCATTAATGTAGCCAAAAAGATGCAACCCCCAAATGCCACCAGCAACAATCTGACCCAGCTCTGCTCATCTATTAATTTAAAGTCCTGTTTGATAAGTGACTACCTGATTTGCAAGATTTGTAATGTTGACATTGCTTAAGTAAATACAGAAAAAAACACCGTTTGTATAAATAGGCTAATATCATTAGTTGGTGCTGTCTAAGTCATCAGGTTCAATTCATAGAGACTCTATTAAGCAACAGTCTTATGTCATCCTCATAATTGCTATGTTTGCTGAATTTCCTGCCACTGAGTTTGTAACTAACTAAGAGAGACTCTCCACTGGATTTCTGATTCTGAGGCTCCGTCTAACATACTTTGGACATGTTGTGAGGAGAGACCAGTCCTTGGAGAGGGACATCATGCTGGGTAGAGTAGAGGGACAGCGCAGGAGGGGAAGGCCCTCTATGAGGTGGATTGATTCAGTGACTGGGGTAATCGGGATGGGAGTGTCAGAGACAGTGCGATTGGCACAGGACAGAGCAGAGTTTAGGGCTATTGTACATAGGGTCGCTATGAGTCGCAAGCGTCTCGACGGCACATAACAACTACAACAACATAAATCACAGCAAAAGGTCACATTTTTTCAAAGCACATCTTTCTCTTGCAGAGAAGCTGGTATATTTGAACTTCTAAGAGACAGTCTAATGGTTAACAGTGCAACATCCTACAAATGGAAGGATGAACCAAAACAAAGAATAGATAAAAGATAATAACTTGCAATTTCACTCTTCAGATGAAGGGAGGAGTGGAAGATAACCAAATTAAAAAGAAGAATGTGATTGAAAGTTTGAGTTAGAATTAATAAAAGGAAAATACCAATATCCAAAGTTGTATATGCCATAATAAACTTCTTTATATCTGCGGTACTTAGATTTTATTTGCTCTCTATGACTGCATTCTTTCGGAGATATTTTCCCTGAGTTCAGTTATATTGGAAAGTAAGATTATATTGCTATTGAGTTCATTTTCCTAGTTTATAATACCAGACTGGCTTGCAATATCTGACAGATTTATGACTATTTGCTGAGACACATTTTATAAAATAGTAGAATAGACCACATTTTCCACCCAATCTGCTCTCGACAGAGAGCAAACCCTAACAAGAAAAAAAAATAGTTAAGGAGGAATATATTACAATTTTTTCCAAAGTCTTTTTGTCTGTGGCAAAGGATATTTCTGAATAATGTGTTGTAAAATAATGTATTTCAGATGAAACACACAATTCATTGCTTATCCTATAGAGAAAGACTTCTTCCTGCCACTACTAAATGTATGAGTTCATGGGTGCATAAAAATAGAATGCATTTGGCAATGAAACTTACAGGCTGATTGATGACACCCCATTGTCAAACAATTGATAGCTAGTGAGGAATTATAGCGACCTTGTAGTGGAGCACAAATAATTCAGCAGCCCCTGAAATATGTTAAGCAGACTAGCTTTCCTCTTTAGGGAAGACTTGGTCACTTAAGTAGGGGAAACGTATCTCTTTAATTTCCATAGAGAAACTGTAATTACCTCCAGGCAAGTAAAGGAGTGGCAATGTCAAGGTTCCTTGCATCAACTTTTAAAATATTATTCATCAACAATGGTTAGTTGTATTTCCAATCACTCTACAAAGCCAGTCCGAATACAATTTGGCATTTTTATGTGGCTAATATGGAGAAGAATGGGAATCTCATAACGCCTGATTGTGCTCATGCAAAGCCTACCCTTAGACCACGAAGCAATCATTCAAACAGAGCAAAGTTTAAGATTTACATAGTTTAAAAAAAAAAAAGGAGCAAGGAGTGTGTCAGGGATATGTTCTTTCCTCATGCTTTTAAAATCTATATGTGGAACAGATCATTTGGGAGGCTGGACTTTGTGAAGAAGAATGTAGCATCAGAATTGGAGGAAGACTCATCAGTAACCTGCGTTTTACAGATGATACTAACTTGTTCACTAAAACTGAGGAGAACTTGAAGCATTTGCTGCAGAAAATGAAGGGCTGCTGCAGTCTTCAATATGGATTGCATCTGAGCATCAAAAAAACAAAGATTCTTACCACTGGGCCAATTGGCAGCAAAATGAAAGATGAAGAAGAGATTGAGGTTCTTAATTATTTCCTTTTGCTCGGATTCATAATCAACATTCTTAGCACCATCACTCAGAAAATCAAAAGATGAGTTGCTTTGGAAAAGTCTGCTGTCGAGACCTCTTTAGAGTGCTAAGGAGCAATTATGTCAGCCTAGAGACTGAAGTGTGTCTGATCCAGGCCATGGTCTTCTAAATTACTTACTGTGCATCAGAGAGCTGGACCATGATTAAGGATGACAGAAGAAAAATTGATGCCGTGGTGCTGGAGAAGAGTATGGAACATACCATGGATGGCTAAGAGAACAAACAGGTCTGTCCTAGAGAGTGTGAAACCAGGTTGTTCCTTAGAGGCAAGGATTTTGAATCTGTGCCTTATTACTTGGGGCACATTATCAGGAAGTACCAGTCCATGGAGAAGGATATCATGGTTAGAAGGAAAAGAAGATCCTGGATGAGATGCACAGTGGAGTGGACTTGGGGGGAGGGATTGTATAACAATGAAAATATTTTTCTTTTACTTTTCATAGAGAAGAGCAAATTGGGGGGTGTGCGCAGAGAGAAAAGTGCAACAACGAATGACTGGAAACCTTAAGTCTCTGTAAACTTTCATTACAATGATTTTTAAAAAAAACAAACAAACAAGAAACTGCATCGCACATCCTAAGAGCATGTTATTAGGAGGGACTGATCCTTGGGGGGGAAAAAAGACACCATGACTGGAAAGATAAAGGATCATTGAAAAAAGAGGCAGTCTCTCTATGAGATGAATTGATATAGTGACTATAACAATGAGCCAAGTGATTGATTATTCGTAGACCACAAACTTTGATAATAATCTTTAATTTTTTCATCTGTATAATCAGTCATAAATTTGAATGAGAGTTGCATTATTCCTTGTAAACACATCTTTTGTTGTATTTCTGTCACTTCTGTTAGATTTTCTAGTGTTCTTTTTGACAGTAAGTGTTACAGCTTTCCTCTTCAATTTGTTATCCCCTATGTAGTTGTTGTTGGTGTTGTGTGCCATCGAGTGGCCTGCACCTGCAACTCATAGCAACCCTATGCACAACATCCCTAAATGCTGCTCTATCCTGTGCCAATCTTACTCTCTCTGACACACCTACTCCCGTTACCCCAGTCACAGAATCAATCCATCTTATCAAGTGTCTTCCCCTTCAGCGCTGTCCATCCACCCTTCCAAGCATGACATCACTGTCTAAGGACTCATTCTGTCTTACAACATGCCCAAAGTATGTCAGATGAAGCTTAAGAATTCTTGCCTCCAAGAAGAAGCATGGTCTCACCCTCTCCAGGACAAACCTGTTTGTTTCCTTGCAGTCCATGTATATTATATAATCTTCTCCAGCTCAAAGTTATCAATTCTCCTTCTATCATCCCTAGTTATTTTCCACCTCTCTGATGTATAGTAAGTAATTGTAAAGTCTCTGGCCTTGGACAGGCACATCTTAGTCTCCAGACTGACATCTTTGCTCTTCAGTCTTTGGAGAGGTCTCTGATGGTAGACTTTCCCAATGCAATTTGTCTTTTAATTTCCTGGCTGCTGGTATCAAGAGTGCTGGTTGTTAGAGCGAAACAAACTAAACCTGTAAACAATCTCAGTATCTTCAATATCTTCACCATCTATCACGATGCTGCTAATCTGCCCAGTGCTGAGAATCTTTGTTTTCTTGATGTTGAGCTTCAATCCATGTTGAAGGCTACAGTCCTCGACCTTCTGCAGCAAGTGCTAAAAGTCCTCCTCAGTTTCAGCGATCATCTACATAACATAGATTGTTGATGAGTCTTCCTCCAAACCTACTTAATAGGCTATACAATTTTCTGAATCAAAATGTTCAATATCAGCGCATTTCCCCTCAAGAGTACCTAGGATATAGGTTTGTGGTTTTTTTTTTAGATTTTATAATGCTTACACTCTATTTCCCAATTAATAGTAGGCATTTACTGCTATAAGTTCTTATTTTGAGTTATGCCACACAAGTACATGAGAGTAGCAGAAGCTTTCCTTCTTGCCTGTTAGCCAAGTCAACTCCTCTTTGAAGATGTGCCTCTTCTCTAATCATAGTTTAAGTGCCTTCCAACATGAGTGGCTCATCTTCCGCTTCTATCTCACACAATGTTCCATGGTAGTAAGATTTTCACTGGGGTTTTTTGGTTTTGTTTTCCAAGAAGTACATCACTAGGTCCTGCTTTCCATCTCACTTTTGTCTGGAGTCTTTTCAGAAACCTACCAACATGGGAGACTCTCTTCACATTTGATACTTTAGTGACAAAGCTTCTAACATCATTGCAATGTGCAAGCCACCATAGTGTGGCAAAATGATGGACAAATGCTCAAGTGGACATTGGGAGGTGAGCTTTTCATTCTTGAGAAACTCATATCCAAGAAGTTATCACCAAAATATGCTGTTTCATTGGGAAGAATTTATCATATGCTTAACAGGCAAAGAGGAAATGTTCACATTAGAACTCCATGTGGAACTCTTTTGAGTTCAAGTAAGTTTGAAAGGGCCCCATGATGTATGTCACAGAATTGAAAGAGAATCATTTTCTTTTCTGCTTAATGGGAGAGTCTTCTTAAACTTCCACAACATGGCAAGAATTCTACCACATTTCAGAAATTCTCAAATGAATGGTCAGCTTGATTATGACTCACAGAGATACCATGTGTTATAGCGTAGAACTGTTCCACTGGGTTTTCTTAGCTACAACCTTAATCAGGAAACTGATTATTACAAAAACCAGAAGAATAAAAACAAACAAACGAACAAAACCTCTAAAGGTATATTTAAGGGGAACTCCAATAATTCCAAGAAACATTACCATTTTATCTTTTAAAGAGTGTAGCACAATCTGTCTGAACGTATCTGTGTACAAGTCAGCTCTTTAAAACCTGTGAGATTTCTATTATACTCTTATGCCTCTTCATTTAGAAAATGCTGTGTACAACATACACTCTCAATAAAACTAAACAAAGATCAAGTCTTACTCTGGCAGCAGCACAACCGCTGAGGAAAGTAAGAGGCAAAAGGCATTTTGCCATAAAAATGTTCACTGAAAAAGTACATCCAATTGACATCTTAAAAGTACTCTTTAGAGACTTCTAACTGTGAGGGTTTTTTTTTTAAGTATTTTGTCATAGTTTTCATAGACAACATATTATTTCCTTTTCCAAGATCTTTTGAAAGATCCTACCAACTCCTTAACATCTTAAAGAACAAAACACAGGTATTTATTATTTCATGAATGATTACAAGTTTGTTACTTTCTTTGTAATCAGATAAATTTTGTGCAAAAAGCAAGTGACTTCATTCACACACGTATATTAAATAATAGTATCACTATTAAGAACTATTAATATTGTTTATAATGAATATCACTCTTAAGAACTTAATATTATTTATACCTGTTATCCATTTATAATGGCATTTACATTTAATTCATATTTATAAATGAAAGTTTAAATTACATGTATAATTTTAAAACAACGTGCCCCTGAAAACTCTATGAACTTTGGTAAATGTCGATATTTACAGGAAGGCTTCAGGCCTTTTGCTCATAGGGTCGCTATGAATCGTGCTCGACTCGAGGCAATCAACAGCAACATCAACAATTTTAAATATAATATAAATTCTATTTACGTATAGTTTTAAAATAAATGTATACTTTTGCTTTTAGGTACCATCTAGCAAACTACAATGCATAGTGACCCTGCCAACAACAGATTGAAAACACCCCATCAAACACCACCCTTACAATGTCCCCCCATGCTCAAGCCCATTTTTGCAGTCAGTGAGTGAATCCATGTCACTGAAGGTATTCCTTGCTTTTGCTGACTCTACTTTTTCAAGTATAAAGTCCTTTTCCAGGGACAGGTGCCTCCTGGAGGCATGTCCAAAGTATCAGAGATGAAGTTTCATCCACCTCGCCTTGAAGGAGCACCATGATCATACTTTCTCCCATAAATGTGTATACTCTTTTGACAGCCAATAGTAGTCAATATTCTGCTAACACCACAACTCAAAGGTGTAGAGTCTTCCATTGCACTTGTTATTCATTGTTCCTTTTGGCATAGGAAGCCAATGACTTGGTCTATGACTTGAGTCAGACACACTTCAGACTAGAATACTCCGGGCCCTCCACAAGAAAAAAACTGATAACCCAATTACAAAATGGGCAAAAGACATGGAAATAATTTTCACAGAGGAAGATATTTGAATAGCAAACAGACATATGAAGAAATGCTCAAGAGAAATGCAAATCAAAACCACAATGAAATATCATCTCACAGTAAAAGTGGCAAAGTTTAGCAGGGCAACAAGTAATAAATGTTGGAGAGGACGTGGTGAGAAAGGAACTCTTACACATTGTTGGTAGGATTGTAAAATGGTACAACCATTCTGGAAGGCAATTTGGTGCTTCCTCAAAAAGCTGAACATAGAAATTTCATATGACCCAGCTATTCTACTACTTGGAATATACCCTGGGAAAACAAGAATGGAGGCACAGAGACTTGTACTACAACGTTCATAATAGCATTATTGACCATTGCAAGAACATGGAAACAGCCCAGATATCCAATCACAAACAGATGGATTGAGAAATTATGGTACGTTCACACAATGGAACACTATGCAGCACACAGGAGCAATAACTTAGTAAATTACTACCTAACTTGGGAGGGACTGGAGACCATTATGCTGAGTGAACTAACTCAGTCCCATAAGGATAAATATTGCATAAGACCATTATTGTAGAATGAGTATGAGGATCCAAGCAGAAGGGGGCATAGAAGCAGAGGGATGAGGATGTATGGGGGGGGGTGGGGATTAATCATGGGGTTGTACAGTTTGGTGGAAGAGGGTAAAAAAATTTTGAAGAATCTGTTCTGGAAAACAAAGCATTCAAATTTTGTAAATAAACTAAAAATAATATTTTAATAATAATTTAAAATTTAAAAAGTTACGTCCTTTCTCATTCACATTTTAAGGAGGTCTTTGTCAGTAAATTTGTCCAGGGCAGCACAACCTTTGATTTCTGAACTGTTCAATGACTGGAGATTGTATGTTGACTGTGAATCCAGATAAATTAAATTATGGACAACTTCTGTCTTCTTTCCATCTATCATGATGTTGTCCAGTTATGATGATTTTTTATTTTTTCATATTAAGATATAATCCATGCTGAATACTGTAGCCTTTGATCTTTTCAAATAAGTACTTTAAGTCTTTTTCACTTTCTGTAAGCAAGGCTGTGACATATAAATACAGGACATTTCAGGCTGTATCAGGACACACAAGGCTGTGTCATATGGATAGCATAAGTTGCTGAAGAATATTCCTCTAATTCTAATGCCACATTCAGCTTTATATAATCTAGCTTCTTAAATTATTTGCTGGTTAAGGACTTATGGGTTTATTTTTCAAAATGGCTTTCCTTGTCATCAGCTTTGACTGTCACCTCATGATTGGGTAGAAACCTGAAATAGTGTGTATAAAGTAATCTTTATGGGATTGGTAATTTTTCCCATCCCATAAAGTTTAAATTGAACAAGTTTAAGAGCAAAAGAGCACTACCAATGAGGAAGAAGAAGCTGATAATGAAGTTCATATCCTTTAGTCCAGAGATTCCCTTGGCGGTCAAATGTGGACTTACGTAAGTTTCACTGAGCAACCTCAGTAGAGAACCAGAGACCAGAATGAGATTTATTAGAACTTGAGAATTCATGTCAATTGACAAATCAGAGTGAGGGGCCTTCAACCAAGGTTTCTAGAAGACTAAGGGGAGATGCCACAACTGGCAGGAGTAAAAGAACTTTTGTAACAGTGGCTTAAGTGTCAGGCTAAAGGACAAATGGCCTGTGAGCATACATGAGAAGCTTTCCTGAAAGGAATTGTGTCCTATTGAATTATAACTTATAACTTACTTAGTAAACCTCTTAACTATGAGTACAGTTCTGTGAAATCTGGATGGCCATTGCAGTGAATATTGCACCCTGTAACACAATAGCAAGATAAGTGTTGAAATACACTTTTAAAATAGCTTGCCTCCAGAAACCCTATGAACTTGGAGAAATGATTTAAGTTATCCGAGTGTTCAGGTGTTTCATTCATAGGGTCCCTATGAGTCGTCTATGACTTGACAGCACTTAACAACAATAACAACAACAACAACGAGAGCTCAGTTGTCCTGGTGGACAGAAAATGATGCTACCAAGCCAAAGTTGGGTGATTTTAATCTGTGGCCCTCAGGCCTGGTTTTAATTGTTTTTGGTCAAATGTTCTTCTGAGTGGCGTAGCACTGGTCTGTCCATTTGCTGTATAGAGGTAACTCGTGGTTGCTGTGATGCTGAACATTGTGACACTGATGTGTCAAATGGGATAGTAGTTAGCCAAGGTGAACAGTGTTTGGTGGAGCTCCATGATGAAAACAGGCTTGCAAGCAGGAGTGGCATCCACTTCTGAAATAGCTTGCCTCCAGAAACCCTATTAACTGGGAGAATGATGAAAGTTCTTTAAGTGTTCCAGTCTTTCGTTAATAGGGTCGCTATGACTTGTCTATGACTCGATGACACTTAACAACAACAGTAACAAGGTGCAGGAGCATGGAGGGAGATTATGTCTGACCTCACACAAATGAGCTTTGTTCTGTGGAAGTTGTTGATGGGGGCAATTTTCCCATATGGAGTAAACAATCTTTTTACACTCAGCATACTTAACGAATGGAGAAAGTATACAACACTGATGCTCACCTTTCCTGATTTTAAACCATGCAGTGTTCCCTTGTTCTATCTGAATAACTGCTTCATGATCCTTGCACTAGATTTTTTTTTTAAATTTTATTAATTTTAGTGAAAGTTTACAGAGACTTAGGTTTGTTGCATTTTTTCCCTACCCATCCCCACCCCCCAGTTCACTCATCTCCCTGAAAAGGAAGAAAAATTTTTTAATTCTTTTTTTAAATTAAAAAAAAATTTAATTCTTATGCTATTCCACCCTTCCAAGTCCACTCCATCATGCAGCCATCACTCCAGAGTTCTGTAACGACAAGAACACCCACTCATATATCCCTTTTAAACAATTCTCTCCCTCATCTGTTTCAATGAAATATACACGATTCCTCCCCTCCTTTTCTGTCTTCCCTCAATCCTGATGTCAGTCCCATTTTACAACAGTAGCCCTATGCAATATTTGTCCTTTTGTAATGGAGCTATTTCACGGAGCAGGACTTCTTGAGCCTTGTGTAGTGCACTAGATTTGTATGAGCACAATTATGTATTTTGACCTTTTCATTGTTTTCAATGTTAGTCATAGTTCTTTATGATCCAGATAGTCAAGTGTTGTCTAGTAGTCAATACAATACAAGTAACATTATTTCATCTACTCCCTGTATTCAGTCAGAATCCATCTAACATTAGCAAAGATGTCCCTTTTTCTAGAACCTCTTCTAAATTCAGTTTGAATTATTGGCAGTTTCCTGTTGATGAACTGTCCAGTCATTTTTTTTAGTAATCTTCAGTAAGATTTTCCTTGTATGTCATATTGATAATATTTGTTAATTTCTGCACTCTGTTAGATTAGTTTTTAAGGAATGGAAACAAATATGGATTACTTCCAGTTCATTGGCCAGGTAGCTGTCTTCCAAATGTCTCGGCATAGACTAACTCTAAGCATGTCCAGAGCTTCATCTTGTTGCTGAAAGAACTCAACTGTTGTTCTGTCAATATCGGGGGCCTTGTATTTCATCAACTCCTTGAGTGAGTGTTGGACTTCTTCCTTCAGTAGTATTTTTGGTCACATGTGACTGCCTGAAATGTCCCAGTGTTGTCTAATTCTTTTTTGGAACAATGACTGTGTATTCTTTCCATGTTCTTTTGATGCTTCCTGCATCATTCAATTATTTTTATTTTATTCATTTTTAAATATTGTTGTCACAAGTTTTCGTCTATAATGAGTAAGTAAATGTCCTTTGAGCATGGAAACTATTGTTTTCTCAACTATAAAAAAGTGTGAAAATTAAAAATTCTTTCTTAGGAGTATATCTGAGATTAAATGAGATGAGTAATATCAAAATCAAGTCCCCCGCATCATTCCAGGGATTTACGATATGCCCAATAATTGGAGATTGTTTATTTCTTCAAATTATAGCAGACAAATTACAAGGGCAGTAAATTAGCTTAATTTTAAAAAACCAATTAGTTCTGAAGCTACAGATTGATGAGTGTATGATATATTTATATAACATCTAATCGCACAGAAATCAATTTAGATAGAATTGTTACCTCAGCTGATAAGAAACTGAGACCTGGTGAGTATAAACACAAGTCTAATGATTAGTGTGCGCCAGAGGTAAAATGTGGGTTTCCGCTCTACAGTTCTGTTGGTTAATGTGCTTTCTGGTGGCCTAGTAGCAAGAAACTGTGCTGCAAGCCTGAAGACATGCAGTTTGAATATACCAGCTGCTTTGAAAGAAGAAAGATGGGCTTGTGTTTAATTCCTCCCCTGTGATTCGCTGCCCTGGAAATCCTCCGGAGAGTCAGCAATAGGTTGGTTCTCATTCAACGGCACACAACAATAACACAACAACTAATAAGACAAATGTGTCCATATCCATCACTGGGATTCTGGAGCTGGGGCAGATCCCACCACTGTCATAATCCAAGAGCTCAGACTCCCATTACCTGCGCATCTCACACCTTGGTCATCTCCCTGGTGTCAGTGCCATGTTCAGTGTGAAAACATGTGACTGACACAATTCAAGGTTCTGCGTCTGGATGAAGCATGTAAATGGAGAACGCATGTCTCGTCAGCCTTTTCACGTTTATTCAAATTGGACCTACTTGTTATATGCTCATCACGATTGTTGTGTACCATCCAATCAGTTCTGACTCACAGCTGACCCACAAGCCTGTATTCAGAGGTTTTAAATTGCATAGGAGGGGATTGCCTCTCTTTTGCCCACAGAACAGCCAGTGGACGTGAACTGTGTGCTTTAGGGTTGCCAATGCAACTAGGTCATGAGTCCAGGGGAATGGAATTTGCTTATAAGCTGAAATCTGTGACTAAAATTTCCGAAGAAATACCTGCGTAAAACATTGAGACTCGTAATGCCTTTGTACAACACTTTTTCTGTCTGTCTGTATGCCTGTCTGTCTCTCTTTCTCTCTCTCTCACACACCCCACAAAATAACAAAATAATCCCAAGAAAACAAAAATAATAATCTATCCATGATTTCCTTTTAAAGAGGAGCTGATTAATAGTTTTTAATAGGTTTTAAATGAACAACAAAAAAATCAAAATGAATTACCAAATATGCTGATTTTGCCTTTACTTGTGTTGGATTTCTGAGTTTGCAAATGAATCAGGAATGACGTAGGGGCTTGTAGTGGTAGACTAAGCAAGAAGAGAATGGCTGATGAACTCGCTGGGTCTTGCTTCTCATTCTTGCCTATTACATAACTTGACAGACTGGATTCACTTTCTCAGCCTCTCTTTCTTCCTCTGTAGAATGGAATTATTTGAGCATTAATTCAGAGAAATGAAAGCTGCTCAACTAATGGCATTATTCCTGGGGAGAAGTAGTAGAAGTTAGAGATAAAGAGAGAGTATTGTGGAGTTTGTTGGGTTGGATTGAAACCCAGGCTTTGTCACTTACTAGCTACAAAAACTTGTACAAATTTCTAAATTTCTCTGTGTCACTTGGGGGAAAGTAAATAAACCCACAAACAAACCCCAAGACAAACAACAAAGAATTCTGAAGAAATAAAGAACCTTAAGATGTGAAGATAGAATAAACAATAGGAGACAAAAGTCAATAGCGCATACATGACCCAAAGGAAAGTCAATAAATATTTTTGCTATTGCAATTGTCATATTCTTATTACTGTTGCCATCCAGTTAAATCCATTTCCATTTCTGTCATCAAAAAGTTTACTGTTAGTAAAAGAAGTAACAAATAAAATGTTTTACTCAAATAGTATAGGTACTGTAACCTATAGTTTCTCAAGTTCACAAAAAGATCGTTGTCTCCTTTGAGAGGTCAGTGAAATGCATCCCAAAGGAGGTGGAAAAATGTTCTGCAAGGATTTATACAAGGTCCCCTTTGGGGTGGGGGGGTGATATGCAGAAAGCCTTCCGAGTGCGTAGCAACAAGACAATTAAGTTAGACAACTCCTAGCACGGATGAGAACGCAGGCTTTCATAGCAGGTCTGCACGGCCTCATCCAAAGCAAAGATGTTCTGCTTGCTGCAGAACTAGCCCGAGCAAGGAAAAGTGACACAGAAAACAGATTTCCTCCTTCTAATGTGTCAGGGAACTAGGAGTAGATTAAATCCTTGTAGGAAGGCAATAGAGAGGCCCAGCAGCTATTTTGACAGAGTTGAAATAGAGCCAGGAGGCCATTACTTTAATACTTGGGGAGACCAGACTGATCGGCATTGCAGCCATTCAGGAAAGGTAGGGAGATTGATGACATGGTCCCAGGTGACATCTTAGAGCAACAGCAGGCTTTCAATCCTGGGCTGACTTCCAACTGACACCCAAATTATCTTCATAGACTACAAATTCCTCAGGCTTCTGCCAATGTATATAATGTCAATAGGAAGACCCATAAAAGGCACTCAATTCATACTTGTTTGCTAACTTATTTCAGAAACAATTACCCAAGATGTGCTGTTAATACACATTAGGGCTTGAGGCTTCAGTCGTTATGTGCTTGATGGAGGGCAATATTTTCAAAGCATACTTAGAAACTGTCTCCAGATTATTTGCCCTCCACTGCTCTCCTGTTTTCACTCATCTCAGGAATAATAGACAAGGATCCAGGAACTGAAGTAGATTTTGAGCAAAGGAAAAAGCAAGGTGGTTAGCGAGGGGACAGATACCTGGCTCTGAAATTCGAAAAATGGAATCGTCAGAAGCAAAGAGCTTAATGTGAATAAGCATCAGAGTCCCTGGTAGAAACAAACGATTGTTCGCTCTACTCCAGTAATTTTGCAGGAGCACAAAAGTCCATTCAAAATAGCTAACGTGAAGGTTTTGGCAGGAATAAGCATTCTTCCAAATATGTACTGTCATCCCTACTGAAGATGCTTAGCGGCTGCTTATCTGCTGCCGGGAACCTCTTTAAAGTGCTCATTAGCAAGGATATCATTTTAAAGAGTAAGTTGCTCCAGATCCAAGCCATGATATTTTTAACTTCTTCGTATGCATGTGAAAGTGACGTTCGGCGTATGGATATGGATGGACGATGAATAAGGAAGACTACAGAAGAAATGATGAATGGTGCTGTGGTTAAGGAGTGCTGAAGAGTCCAGGGACCGCCAAAAGAGCAACTAAATCTAACTTGGATTCAACAGAGATAGGATGTTTCTTAGACGGTGGCACTTTGCTTCTTGTGCTTTGAGTATGTTATCATGAAAGGCGCAGTCCCTGGTAAAAGACATCAATCACACTTAGAAAAAGCAGGGCGGGGAGGACCCTCGAGGAGATTGACACGGGAACTTCAATCATGGGCTTACACACAATAGCGATTGTGAGGATGGTGCAGGGCCAGGCCAGCTTTGTGATGTGTTGTACTGTGATGTGTTGTCACTGTGCTTCGTAATTTACTTCACCGTACCTAACAATACATGGCCTTCAGGGTGAAGTTCTGTATTATTTATCTAGAAATGGAAAGCATGGAAGCCTTTTCGTCTCATCTTTCTGGTTAGATATATGCAACGTGGATATGCACCGAAGCCTCTCTCCATCTGCCGCTCACTCCCACACATATTGTAACCCGTGGATATAATAAATTGTTGTGGTGTACCGTTCTGTGAGAACCTACGCATAACTGGCACCCCAGAAGGTTTTCGGAGGCTGTGAATCACCTGGGACTCGGATTGCCCATCTTTCTCCCGTGGAGCAGCTGATGGATTTGAACTGCATGCTGGTGGTTTAACAGCTATTTACTACAAGGCCACCAAAGCTCCCTAAGCTAATATATCGTGGAATTTCCTTAAATTGCTAGTTATTATCTGGCTAAGAATTGCTAAGTCTAGACAGTTCTGGTGCCCTAGTTAGTAGCGTAGTTGCACTGCTCACCCAAAGGTAACGGTTAAAATCCACAAGGGACTCTAGAGAAGAAAGATTGGCAATATTATCCAATGTGGTTTATAGGCTCCGAAAAACCCACTTGATGGTTGACCAGGAGCTGGTTCTGACTCAACTGCGCTGACTTGATGAAATCAGTTGTTTCACTGCTTTTTCTTCTTTTTTTTTTTAATTTTCATTTGAATCTATTGTTTCTAAGTGTAACTGATGCGACTACAATTCATAATCATCCTATGAAAACCCTGTCCTATCCTGTCTCATCTTTATGATTGCGAATAAGCTTGAACTCACTGTGTTTCTTTCTGTGACTTTCCACCTTACCCAGAATGATGTCTTTTTCCATGGACTGATCTCTCCTGACAACGTGACCAAAGTATGAGTGATGAAGCTTCGCCATACTTCCCTGTAAGGAGGACCTTGTTTATACTTCCTCCAACACAGACTCACTTACTCCCTTGGAAGTCCATGGGCTATTCAGTACTTTTCTTCAAAGTCAAAATTTAAACTTATCAATTCTTCTGTCCAATTTATTGTTCAATTTTTAGATGCATCGGAGGTAATTGAAAAGACTTTGGTTTGGACCAGGTACACCTCAGTCTTTAAACTGATAGCCTTACTCTTTAGCACTTTGGAGAGGTCCTTGACTTTTCTTGATTTTACCAATGCAACACATCTGTTGATTTCTTGACTGCTATTACCATAGATCTTGACTATGGATCCAAGTAAAATTGTTGACAGCTTTACTCTTCATGCATCTGTCATAATATTGCCTATTGGTCCAGCGATGAAGATTTTTGTTTTCTTGATGTGGAGGTGTTAAGCATACAGAAGTCTGTAGTCTTTTATCTTTTGCAGTTAGTGATTCAAATACTCTTTCAACAAGCAACGTTGTCATCTGTATAACACAAGCTGTTGATTACTCTTCGTGCAATCTTGATGGCAAATTCTTCTGCTCATGGTCTAACATCTCAAATGATTTGTTCAGCATACAAAGTGAATATGTGTGGAGACATGATACAGCCCTGACACACACCTTTCCAGATTTTAAACCATGTCATATTCCCTTGTTCTCTTCAGACAACTGCTTCTTGGTCTCCATGTAAGTTGTATAATGAGCACAATTAAGTGTTCTGAGATTTCTATTTATCTCAATGCAATCTGTAATTTGTGATGATTCATATATTCAGATACTTTTGCATAGTTGATAAAACACAAGTAAACATCTTTCTAGTATGCTTTCTACAAGATCCATCTGAGATCAGCAGTAATAGACTTTGTTACACAGCCTCTTCTGAAATCAGTTTGAATTTTAGGAACTTTTCTGAGGCTGTTAGAAATTCTGGCCAGTTCGATCACATCTACTCAGAATCTCATGAGTGCAAACAGTAGAAATTGACTCTAACTAGGAGGAAATTTGTAGCAGATTATAGGAACCTTAGGAAATAGAACGTTAGTGGCATTGTGAGTGATTATCAGGTGTCAGGTGCTAAAGGTGAGCTTTGAGGTCAGTAGGTACATAAAGGGAGAAAGGTGAGCAGCCTCCTCTCATACTCAACACTTGTTTGAAGGGAAATAAAACAGAAATCCAGCTCATAATGGAAATGAAATGACACCCCCACCCCCTTTCAAAGTAGGTTGCTAGGATGGATGGCAGTTAAATGAATTAGTGCGGGTTAAAATATACAAGTTCTCAATGTGCATTGGCAGAAACATCACAATTGATACTTTTTTAATTATCATTTTTCAGTCATTCTGTAACTTAGATGTTAGCCCAAGAAGAGGAAAGTGAATTACTATTAGTATAAAGAAACCTTGAGTTGGTGCACTATTCTATTAAGGTTATATGAACATGAGCATGAATTATAATTCTCCAGAAACACTTCACTGTCCCAAAAGGCCCATGTAACGGAGGAGTGACTTAGGTAATAGGAGAATCTGATCCAATGTACTGAATTCAAGCATTTACAAGGCAGAGCTTGAAATCAATAAACATTTAGAATCTTCTATGAAACACTTAAGTGTTTTTCAATGATGTTTGATCTGCAAGGAGCTTATGATGTGGAATACGAAGGTACACTCTTAAATCAAGCATTTGCTTCAATTATATTGCTTATTAATATTAGAATTAAAGTTCTAAATTAACCCATATATAGATGATGTTGACACTTTCTAAAAATAAGTAAGAAACACATGTTATTCCGAAATGTCTCCTAAGATACTAAAATTTTAGTTCTTTTTTCTTCCATTTTACTGATTTGACGCATAAGAAATTCTCACTTTTTATTTATGTGGCCAAAAAAGAGAGTCTGTTAAATCAACAGTCAAATGCACTATTCAGTGTGGCAAAAGTTGTCACATTAGACGGAAACAATGAATATTAATAAAATCATGTCAACATTTCCTTTACAATTGTCCCTATTTTTTCTCAGAATGCCAATGTCAATCACATGTCTATTCAGATCTGAAGTTTTAGAAATGCGGGATTCAATATCAAAGTTAAAATGCAGAAGAATTCATTATAAATTGTACACTGGAGAAAATAGTTTGTCTGATCCAACCCTAACCATCCTCAATTTTTTAGTTGCCTTGCTTTTAATCATTAATTATTCCATAAAAATATATATGTAGGCTGTCTGGGAATAATGAAAAACTTTGCTCCTATCAGTTAGCCTAAAAGTTCTAAAAACACAGATACAAAAGTACACTTTTCAGTTCATAAAAATCTCTCTAATGAGACAGATGAAAATATGAATTGCTTCTAATGAGCTCTGAATTGCATATACTTGGTTTAATTTTCCAAGTGTTCATAGACATTTTTTTGTTTTGTTGTGCTTATTATAAAACAAGAAGTGGCCACTAGGCTGTGATAAACCAATTTGTGAGATTAAAGTGCTGAACTTGAATGGTTTCATTAAATTCTAAGTCATGAGTTGAAATCGGAATTTTAAAAGCCTCTTTTTCTTATTTACACAAGACTCACAGCATTTATGCAGGCAGAACAAGCACCAATTAATGTTGACTCTGTGTTAATGAGGTCCACACAGAAACTAAACCCACTGCCTTGGAGTTGATGGGTGATAGTGACCATACAGGACAGTCTACAACTGCCACAGAGGATTTGCGAGGCTTACTGGAAACAAGGCTGTTCCATCTTTCTCCTGTGGAATGGTTGGTGGGTTCCAAACAGCTGCTTTTGGAAACTAGTTAATCGCTTTGACCACTGAATAAACAGGAATCCTGAAATCTAGAAATATCCCCCAAAATGATGCCATTTCACCATTTTCGCCTTCCCTGATTCATTTTGCACAACTTAAATCCTCCCCAAAATGTAGAGCTCAAACTACTGTGATGCTAAAACCAGACACTCAATAATATTAGAATCCTATTTACATATTTTAATTGTAAGTCCTAGATACCTTGTTTAAACCTTGTTTAATACATTATATGCTGTGGGAGGTTTCGAAAATAAGGTTATCTGCACACCCATGTTCATTGCGGCTTTGTTCACAATAGCAAAGGGTTGGGAACATCCCAAGTGCCCATCAACAAATGAACAGATAGAGAAACTGTGGTATATTCACACAATGAATACTATGTTGCATTGAAAAACAAGGAACTCATGCAATATTATTCAAAATGAGTGACCCTGGAGGACATTATGCTGAGTGAAACATCTCAGTCACAAAAGGGACAAACACTGCAAAGTGCCACTGTTGTAAAACAGGACTGACATCAGGGTTAGGGGAACCTAAGAAAAGAGGGGATAAATAATGTATACTGCATTGAAACAGATGAGGGAGGGAACTGTTTGAAAGGAATATGTGATTAGGTATCATTTTCATGAGAAGAATCCAGAATAAGTGCTGCATAGTGAAGTGGGCTGGGGGGGGGATTGTATAATAATGAAAGTTGGGGATTTTTTTTAACTTTTCAAAGAGAAAAACCATGGGACGGGAGGAGAATGTACAACCATGAATGAATACAAATCCAAAGTCTCTATAAACTTTCATTAAAATGTCAATAAAAAAGTAAATAAGATTATCACATTAAAAAATAACTTATCATTGCAATGTGCTTTGTTTCTTATATAAAGATGAGCAGAATTACAGTAACTATTATTTGTATGCAAACAACAGCATCTAGTTAATTAGTGGTGCCACTTAGAAATTATGGGTTTCTCAAAAACTGCAGGGTGTAATAAAACAGAATAGGAGATCATTAGCTTTTGGTAATGAAGTTCAAGGAAAACAAGCACAGCCTTGCCGCTCTTTAACCCGGAAGAACTAAATTGAAATGTGTCGTCTACCATATACCATTCCATAAGTAATAAATATAATGCAAATTTCAGTGTGTACCTGTTTCCTCACAGACACATTTTATGTTTCCTATTAACCTGCTTTAAAGTCTCCATTCCATTTCTTACCAGACTTACCAGCACATGAGTGCAGAGATGTTTATATGACTTTAGTAGAATTGAATTGTCATAATGAGATTATAGTGAGACTAGAACTTTTAATATAGATTACATTACAACATTAAGAAAACAAAAATTTTCACTACTAGGCTAATGGACTGCATTGTGACAGATGGGGAGAAGATTCTAGAAGTGGTTAACATTTCATTCCTGTTTGGTTCCACAGTCAACACCCTTGGATACAATAGTTAAGAAATCAAAAGATATTTTGTGTTAGAAAAATCTGCTTTCAGACACATCTCCAAGGTGAAGAGTAATAATTTCAGTTTGAACAAAAATGGCGAAGCTTTGTCTATCATACTTTAAGCACGTTGCTAGGAAAAGCTATTCTTTGGAAAGGAACATCATGCTTGGAAAGGTGGAGGGTCAGTGAAAAGAAAGGAAAACCCTTATTGAGATGGATGGGCAACGTGACTGCAGCCAGGGGTCCAAAGGTGTCAGAGATGATGAGGACGACACAGGAAACAGGATCAGGTCTGTTGTTCAGAGTTGTTCTGAGTCATACTTGACTTGATGACACCTAACAACAACAACGAAGTGTGCTTGATTCCACCAGTAGTCTTCAATTATTTCCTATGCATCAGAGACTTGTCCAAAGCACTGAAGAGCAATGATGTCACTCTGGAGACTAAGATGCACCTGATACAGGCTATGGTCTTTGCAGTCATTGGCTATGCATCAGGGAGCTGGACAATGACTAGGGATGATAGAAGGAGAATTGATGTTTTTGAGCAGTGTTGTTGAAGAAGAATACTGAATATACCATGGACTGCTAAGAGAACAAACAGATTCATCCAAGAGAGCGTGAAATCATGCTGCTCCCTGGAGCCAAGGATTCTGAAGCTTCGTCCGACATACTTTGGACATGTTGCAAGGAGGAACCAGTCCTTGGAGAGGGATGTCATGCTTGGGATGGTAGAGGGATAGCACAGGAAATTAAGACCCTCGATGAAACTGATTGATTCAGTGACAGGTGGATATGGAGGTAGGTGTCTTGGACACAGTGCAATTGGCACAGGACAGAGCAGGGTTTAGGGCTGTTGTACCTAGGGTCACTATGAGTTGTAGGTGACTCGATGGCATATAACAACATCATCTGATGATTGGACATTGAGTAAGGATTATAGAAGAATTGATGTCTTTAAGTTGTATGTAGTATTGTGTAAGGGGACTGAATGTTCCATGGATGGCCAAAAGAACAAATATGTTTTAGTGGCAAGTATGATAGAGCTTCATCTCATACTTTGGACATGCTGTGAGGAGAGACCAGTCCTTGGACATGGACATCGAGCTTAGAAAGGTCAGTAAATGAGAAGAATCTCCTGAGTGAGACGGATTGACACAGTGACTGTAGCAGTGGGTTCAAGGATGGTAAGTATGGTACGGGATTTGCAGAGTCAGAGTAGCTGCTTTTCATGCGGTCGCTATGAGTCGTGGTCAACTCGACAGCATCTAACAACAATAATATATACTTTTTAGTATTAACCTGCTAACCAAAAGATGACGTGATCCCCACCATCAGCTCTACAGGAGAAAGATGTCAGTCAAGATGTATAGCTTTTGGAAACATGGCGAAGCCATTCTAACTTTTCCTTTTGGGTCCATATGCATCGGGGCTTTTGGATACAGTTTTAAGAATGTTGTTGTTGTTGTTATGTGCCCTCAAGTCGCTTGCGACTCATAGTGACCTTATGTACAACAGTCCTAAACTCTGCTCTGTCCTGTGCCAATAGCACGGTCTCTGACACTCCCATCCCGTTTACCCCAGTCACTGAATCAATCCACCTCATAGGGGGCCTTCCCCTCCTGCACCGTCCCTCCACCCTCCCAAGCATGATGTCCTTCTCCAAGGACCTGTCCCCCCTTGCAACATGTCCAAAGTATTTAGACGGAGCCTCAGAATCCTTGCCTCCAAGGAGCAGCCCGGTTTGACCCTTTCCAGGATGAATCTGTTTAAGAATATATTAATAAAATTATATCTTACATATGTATATTCAGTTTTTATAACCCCATGTTATTTGCTTTCTTTCCAACAATTTGATTATAAATTCAACAAGCTCCTCTATTTAGAGGATACCATATTCACCTAAAAAGAGAGAATATTGATTTTAGGGTTTTCAAAGACCCTTCTTTCTTTCTCACTTTGAAGTTTGCCCTCTTGCCATATCCCTCTTTGCATATATTATAACAGTTATGTAAAATGTACCCCTTGCCAGTACGATTCAACCCCATGTCACAATTTACAAGACAATGATTTAACTGTTGTCTGTGTTCCTATATCACAACGTTGACTTCTGTTAGGGGTACAACCGAGGAGTAGACTTCTTGCTTTCTAAAGTCCGTCCTTTTTTCTCACTTCTAATGTGAGATTCCCACCCCAGAGAATCAGAGATGCAGTAAAGATTTAATTAGCTGTAGGACTGCAATCACTACAGTGCCCAATACATCACAGGCACTAGGTAAATATTAGCTTCCTTCCAGTCCGTTCCTTAACCGTGGTGACATCCATAAACCACAGGCTCCTGCTTCACATTGTGGTAGCAGCAGAAATGGCCGAGCAATTTGCCCCTCAGTTGCAAATACAGTCACAGCACTCCAAACGTGTACCGATGGGTTGCCTGCTGCTAATAGCTCCAAAAAACTTAAAAGAAGAATTACCCTTCTCCGGAATTTGAGCTACCCAAAGAAAGACCGCTGTAGCATTTCTTTTGGGGTGTGTGTGTGTGTGTGTGTGTGTGTGTGTGTGTGTGTGTTTTAAAGGCTGATGGGACTATTTGGAGTTCCAGCTATCTTTTAGAGGTACGTTAAAACCAGTACATATTTGTTGGGGGAAATGGCTCGGGAGGAGTGGAAAGGCACTGAATGGGAAATGCACTCTCCTGGCAGGACGCAGCCTCATGCTGGGCTGGAGGAACTTTGCGCCTTGCCCTCCCCTGGCTTCTGCCAATAATGCTAAATGAAAGACCCTTCAGGCAACTTCAACACTTGAAGAATGATGCTTGTGCCTGGAGAACTGCTAATAAGCAGGATAAAACACCAGGAAATGTCTTTCCAAAGCAAACTCTGGCGATACTCCATCAGGTTATGTTATCATAAACTCCCGGTATTCCAAATGCAAGGGTGGGGAAACATCTTTCCAGGGATCATCTGGGTCTTGGTACCTCTGTGTGTGTGCACATTATAACCCATGAGGGAATTGAGAGAGTTTAAGCGAAACAAGGAAAATGACAGCCGATACTGGGTTGGAGAGATAAATGGAAACATCATTATATAAAAATAAAGTTAACTTTGGTCAGTAATATGATAGAAGGTACACATACATTTCAGATGAGATTAAGCCCCAGGAAGCTCTGGGGGCTTGGTGGAAAGGAATTTTGCTGCCAACACAAAGGGAGAAAAGATCCAACAGTCACCTCTCACGTGATTTACAGCCTTTGAAAACCCGCTGGAGGGTCAGCTATGGGTGGCTTCCAACTCATGGCTCATGACAGCATCATGCTCTGCTGTCTGCTGGATCACACTGTAGAGTGTTTCACTGCCAACCCACTCGCCTGTCTTTGCAGACTGGAATTCACCAGCAGCTCACTGGGAGAAAGTTGGGTAGTCAGCTCCTGTGGGATTTACAGCCTCAGAAATCCAGGGGAGGAGGAACTGAAGCCCCTTCTGAATCCACAGCAGTGAGCTGGAGACACAGTGGCTAAAGATCCCTGCTGGTATGGAGATTAAAGGCTCTGCTGGCAATGGAAAGGGGTGTGGTTGGGATCAACCAATTGCTCTGTAAGAGAAAAATTTGATAGTCTTTCCCCTCTTATTAGGAAAAAATCCCCACAACAAATAAAAACAAAAAACCTTTTTGTGTGTGCCCCTCTAGGTTACAATCTTTTTTTAAAAAAAACAATCAAACACCAAAAACACTAATGTGTGTGTGTGTGTGTGTGTGTGTACCGCTGAATTAAATCCAACTGGCACAGGAGGATATTGCCCCTCCTTCTCCAGCAGAGCATTTGGTGGATTCCAACCTTGAGTCTCTGGGATTGCAGTGCAGCTTCTTGCCACTAAACCACCAGAGCT
>NW_006399751.1:11960156-12009376 GCF_000299155.1 Elephantulus edwardii | reverse complement strand
AAGAAATCTATGCTGGAGAAAGAATAACCAGAGGGTGCTCCCTCGAGGCAAAGGTGGTGAAACTTCTCAAGTACTTCGGACATGTTAGCAGGAGGTGCCACTCCTTAGGGAAAAACAAATCATACTGGGAATGCTAGAGGATCCGAGAAAGAAAGGCAGACTCTCGAAGAGACAAACTGATACGGTGACGGCAACAATGGCCTTGTGGGTGGCAGACACCATGAGGATGGTACAGGATACAGCAAGGCTTTTATCTACTGTCCATAAGGTCCCTATGAGTTGTAACTGACTGAACACCACCTAACCAGAAGGAATTCTTCTCCTCTTCCTATGACGCTTTTAAAAAATAAGGTATTTTCACATTTTACGTCCTTGGTTTTTTTCTTCTTTAAATGGTGTTTTGTTTGCATTTCCAATTAATGCATATATACCTGCTGCATACACATTATATGAGGCTGTTCTGTACATTTTTTTTTTCTAAATGGAAGTGTGGGCTCAATGATTAGCAGTTGTAAGTGAGAATGACCTTAGCTCTGTGCATGCTTGTGATTAGCTTGGACTCTAATATCAGGTACCTGACCAAGCTGCCTTAGTTGCCAAGATAAAAAGCTTTGAGCTCTCACCCAAAGGACACCGGGTAATAGTGTGATACTTGGGCAGTGAAACAGAAAGGACAAACCAGTGTGATTATGTTTGATTTGTGTTGACTTCGAAACGGAGAGCAGCCCTCAGACCTGGGAGCGCCGGCAAATGAGGATGGAAATGGCCTCTCGGCTTCACTTCCTTTGGAACTGCTGTGCTATTTAAAAAGCTAATTTCACCACAGTCTTTCTTCCCAGTGAGGGTCTCTTCCATTCTGTCAGTTTATAGGGATTATTTATTAACAATGGCAGCAAAATGGAAGGCAAGAAAAGAAATATTTGCTGGTTTTTATTAAATAGGTTTGTGTTGGTTTTAATTTGAAACATACATCACAAGGTTCATAAGTGTTGCCAGCCTGCCTGCTTTTCACTGGGGATAAGATGAAAAATCGCTTGGCTTTCTGTATGTGTATGTGTGTACAGGTATGCTACATTCACCCATGGCATGCCATTACCTACCACGACTTTAAGCTAATATCACAAACTTCTAGATCAGAACTTCTACCTCAAAGCACACCAGAAAATCAGGATAATAGATAAGAAAAATAACTGGGGAGAAAGACTGTGGTGAAGGGAAATAATGAGTTGAAACAATGAGTAAAGATAATAACAACCTAGAAACAACAACAGCACAATGAACAGTTACCCACATGGTAAGAATCTAGAAGTCATCAGCATCCACATGACTGAAAAGGTGAGAAGGTCTGATTACCTGTATCACCTATATCTGCCACTACTCACTAGGTAGAAAACATAGTTCTCTCCTCCTTACCTCTCCAACCTCCTAACACAGCCTCCACCTTGCCAAGACCCAGCCCTCCCTGAGGCCATGCCCACAGCAGCTCTTCTCAGAGCATTTCTCCCAGAGCCTGTGGGCTGTGCCATTTCTCGACTACGATCAGCCCACAGATGGCAGAGAGCATCTCCTCTGACTGAGAGGCACTCATGCCCTGGACTGGAAAAGATACTGGGTTTTTGGCCAAGCAGGCTAACATGGGTTCCTCTGTGGCAAAGCAGAAACTCTACCCCAAGCTGGGTGCCCCATCTCCTGAAATACCCTTGACATGCCTTTCCTTTCCTTATACATTCTATATGCATATTTTATAATTTTGGTATGCTTGCTTGTTTCATGTTTTGCTCTTATGGATGCAGATCTTATCTGTAAATGTACTGTAGGGTGTGACAGGTTATCACTGCTTGTTTTCGAGTTTGTAGGTGTATATACTTGCTTCTTTGTCATTTCCTCTTATGGATAGAGTACTTGTCTTGTCATTTTGCTGTACTTTGTTGATTTGCCGGTTGTGGTGATTCTGGAAGCTATGCTCCAATATTCTAAATACTAGCAGGGTCACCCGTGGTTGACAGGTTATAGAAGAGTTTCCAGACTAAGACAGACTAACAAGTAGAATAGATCATGAGCTTCTGAAATAAAAGAACTTTGAAAATCCTGTGAATAACTGGGGAATGTTAAGGATCAAACAGGTGCTCCTATGAGGCAAGAATGGTGAAACTTGATCTCACATACTTTGGTTATGTTGTTAGGAAAGGCTGGTCCTTGGATAAAAGCATGCTCTGAAAGGTGGAGGGTGAGCAAAATCGAGGAAGACCTTCAACAAGCTACGTCAGCATAGTGACCGTGACACTGGGTTAGAGCATCTCAGTGAGGATGGCACAGGACAGGGCAGGTGCAGTCTGTTACTCATAGGCTCACGATGCATTGTAAGCAACTCAATCGCATCTAACAGCTGCCAGCTTTGGAAGTATGAAGTTGCTTAAAAATACAATCAAGATGCCTTAATAATATTTAGTAACTGAAATGCAAAAGTTGGAAACAAAGAGAAATGACTGGCTTTGGATGAAAGAAACAAGGCTGCAGATCAAATGATAGAATTTTGCACAATCAATGATTTATTTACTCACTGCAAATACCTTTTTAAAAAGATACATAAAGCTCTATATACACACGGACATCACCTGATAGACTCCACAAGAATCAGATCAACTGAATCCATGTAAAGAATTCATGGAGAAGCTCAGTCCCAGTAGTCAAAACCAGGTCATGAGAGGACAATGGAACAAGTTATCAAGAACTTATTTGCAAATTGAAACTAAAGTTGAAGAACATTAAAGCAAAGCGACAAGAAGTAAAACATGATCTAGAGTATATCCTACCTGAATTTTAAGACTACCTCAAAATAGACTTGGTGCATTGATACTACCGCATGTAAACCAAATGAGTTACAGGATGACATCAAGGTATTCTTCATAAAGAAAGCAAAAGGCACTACAAAGACAGGAGAGAAAAGAGTACCAAAACAGATGTCTGAAGAAGCTCTAAAAATTAGGGAGGTCAAAACAAGGGCAAAAATGATGGACTTGATGAACAGAAGATCTCAAAGAGCAGCTTAAGAAGATAAAGCAAAGTATGATTATAAAATGTGTAATATGTGATGAAGTTAGAAATGGGAAAAAGAATAATACATTTGGCATATCTCAAAATGTAAGGAAAGAAAACGAATTCAAGCCTCAAGTTGAAATACTGAAAAGATTTTCTGGGCAAAATCTTGAATGATGTTAAGAAGCATCAAAAGAAGATATAAGACCCTAACCCAGTTTCCTCCAGAGACTACCAGCTAAGTTGGAAGTGACATCTCCAACCCAGCGGTGAGGAAAGACACAAGTACACCTCCAGCACCATCCTCAGTCCTGGATAGCATTCCTGGGACATTCCCAGCTCCCTCAGAGACTCTGTCAGGTAAGGTAGAGGTAGCGCCTCACCCCTAATCTCAAGATAAGACACAGGTATACTACAAATATTGACCATTTAGATTTGGGGACATCTGACTGTCTTCTTTGGTGAAGTATCTATTCATATCTTGTGCCCATTTTATGATTGGGTTGTTTACCTTTTTCTTATTGTTATTGTTGATTGCCTTCGAGTCAAGCACAACTCATAGCGACCCTATGAACAAAAGACCTGAAGCCCCTCTATAACTATTGACATTTATAAATGTTCTTATTAAGGTATTGGAATATTCTATAAATTTTAGATATAAGTCCTTTATCAGATATGTCATTGCCAAATAGTTTTTTTGGTACTGATACAGCAACAGACACATAGACCGATGGAATAGAATTGAGAACCAAGAAATCAACTCATCCACATAATGTCAACTGATTTTTGACAAGGAGATTAAATCCGTTAAGTGGGTAAATGGCATGCTATTTGACAACTGGTGTTGGCAATATTGGAAAACTATCTGCATAAAATGTAAGCAAGACCCACACCACACACCATACACAAAAATCAAATCAAGGTGGCTCAAGGACCTAGGAATGAAAACCAAAGATTATAAAATTCATCAGAAAGAAGCTAGGAACAATTCTAGAAGCCTCAATCCACAGAATGAACAGATTTCCAAGAATAATAAAAAAACCCTACAACCAGGACAGAATAAAATAGATGAATGGGACCTTCTAAGAATCAAATTCTCAATGGTCATCAAAATAACTTCCTCAACAGGGTAAAAAGGAAACCCACAGACTGGGGTCAAATATGGACAGTATGTTCAATGATTTATGGAGCCCTGGTCACTTGGTGGGAAAGCATCCTTGATAAAAAATAGCTGACAGTTCAAATCTATCAGGTGCTCCGAGAAAGAATGAGGTAAAACCACCTTTGCTAAAGGTTCACATCCATGGAATCCTGGGGGGCAGGTCCACTCCAACTTACAAGGTTGTTATGAGTCATAAGAGACTTAGTGATGATGGGGTTTTGTTGACAAAAATTAACAAAATCAAATGAAGATGATTAATGTGTTAAAACGTAAACTATTTGTATAAACAGTATTGCTTTTTATCAGATATTAGGGGAAAATCTTCGTTATATAATTACTTGAAATTTTTTAAAACACCATTTGAAACTAAATGTTAATACCACTCACTGAAGCAAAAAACCCAACAGGCACCCTTAAAACTATACCATCCCAAGAAAATTGCCTTTTTAAAATAAGATCATAGAAAATGTAACTTTTTCAATTTTTTTCTGATTAAATAACTTTAAGCATATGAACTCGTTGTTTATGAAACCCCTACACCATTACAGAAGTTGTTGCTTGACTGATAAAAATTAAGCTCATAAAAATGTAATACCATGAAACCTAAGTGTGAAATACATAGTGAGAGTATAAGTTCACAGAAAAAAAAAAGTCACAGAAAGCTCTGAAAAAGAAATTGCAATCCTTTTATCCCCTAATTTTGAGAAAGTAACAGTTTTCTTTAAGCCAACAGATAGTCCCTCCATACTCAGAGCTATAGGGAAAAGAATTCTGTTATTAAAATATCAGGGCAGGCTTAAGGTCACCAGGAAGGATGAGGTGGAAGTCCTGGAGAGGACTGAGATAACTAAGCAGTTTCCTCTATGGCTGTGCCATTGTATAACCTCATTTTGTATGTTCACTGTGGAGTCGTGCAGAACCAGGAGGAAATCTGACAGGATTGGGGAACTAAGATCTTTTGTGAGGCAGCGGGCCTGGACAGTTTAGTTTTGCCAACATGTACTTTCTCTTTTCCATACAGAATGTAAAATGCATGAGTAGTAACATTTTTTTTTTTTACTATGCTTTCAATTTTGCTCTAAGTTGTAAATGGAAAACTTGGTATTTCTGTAACTGAAGGGCCTTAGTTGGGAGTTATTAACTAATTCCATTCTGCCAAAGGCGGGGGTGGTCAAGTATCAAAGGTGTCATGAAAATGATATATTTAAAAACAAAGAGACACATCATGAAGGAAAGGGAGATTATTTTAAAGTAAATAAAATAAGGATGGATGTTGAAGAGATTGAGATTGTTAACAACTTTAGTCTTTGGCTCCACAGTCAACACTTTTAGCAACAGCAGCCAGGAAATTAAAAGACATATTGCCGTGGGAAAATCTGCTGTTAGGCACCTCTCTAAAATACTGAAGAACAATGGTGTCACTCTGAAGACTAAGGTGAGTCTGATACAGGCCATGGTCTTTGCAATCATTTGTTATGCATCAGAGATTTGGACAATGACTAAGGAGGATAGAAGGAGAATTGATGCCTTTGAGCTGTGGTGCTTGAGAAGAGTATTGAGAGTACCATGGACTGCCAAGAAAACAGATTCATCTTAGGCTTAAACCGGGATGCTCCTTGGAGGCAAGGATTCTGGGGCTTCGTCTGACATACTTTGGACATGTTGTAAGGAGGGACAGGTCCTTGGAGAAGGACATCATGCTTGGGAGGGTGGAGGGGGCAGCGCAGGAGGGGAAGGCCCTCTATGAGGTGGATTGATTCAGTGACTGGAGTAATCAGATGGATGTGTCAGAGGCAGTGAGATTGGCACAGGATTGAGCAGGGTTTAGGGCTGTTGTACATAGGGTCGCTATGAGTCACAAGAGGGCATATAACAACAATGACAATTAAAACAACCCATGAAGTATACCCTGTATGCTTACAATGTTTCAACACATATAAAGAATGTTTTAACAATTAAGTGCTCAAAAAGTCCCCTTCCCAGTGATGTTGTTGTTGTTGCTGTTGTTGTGAGATGCCTTCAAGTAGATTACAACTCGTATGACCTTATGAACAACAGATTGAACTCCTGCCCAATCCTTTACCACCCTGAGTGTCTCTACCATGCTCTCTGGGTAATTACTGCTGCCCCCTGTGGCAGTGTGTCTCTTTGAGGAGGACCTTTCTCTCCTTTGCGGATAGTCTACTTTTCCCAAGGACTGGCACGTCTGGATGCCATACTATGTTAGCTATGTGAGATGAAGTTATATTGTACCCCAGTGGCATTTCCTCCAAAACAATTTTATGTATTCTTCCTGCACCGATGAAAACCACTCCCGTGGAGGCCATTCCAACGCATAACGTTCTCTGTAGATTTCTGAGACTGTAAAACTTCACAGAAGGAGGCTGCCTCTCTTCTTCTCACACAAATGGTAACATTTAAGTCAGCAGCTTGCACAATGCTACCAGTGCCGTAGCAGCGGGTACACTGCCCCTTCGATAGACCTAGTAACATGTTGTTGTTGTGCCATTGAATTAGAAATGGCTCATAGTTGGACAACCCCTCCTCTACCCCTAGGATTTTCAGAAGCTTTAAGTGGCTCAGGAGGAGGATGTCCGTGTTTCTCCTGCAGAGAAGCAAGTGGATTTGTGGTTGCACAACTTCTGAGCACTAGACCCACAGAGCTCCCTTGTTACTGTGAGGTACCGTAAAGAAGGCTCTGATTCAAAGTGATCCCATGAACCACAGATCTGAAACATGTGCACTTCTGCGCCATCTCCACGATCGCTGATATTCTCGAGGACATCTCTAGGACTTTGACACCATGTCAATCTATCATTGAGGGCCTGGGTAATATAGTAACATGAATCTCCTTTATTCCGATTATAATATGATTAAACCCTAAACCTCACCTCTTTTACATGGGAACCTATAAAATATTCACAGCAGTGCTTTGATAAAAATATTACTATTCCCATTGCAAGGACGAGGAAAGTGTTTTGGAAAGGTTTTCATTTTCCACAAAATGCACATGTAGTAAATGATACAGAAGGGATTTGAAGTGAGGTTTAATTTTTTCTTTTTTTCCCGTGCAGACGATTTTAACAATTTTAAGCGACTTAACAGATTCAATGAGCCAAAGCACAGTCAGGCAAGAGGAAGAACTATTCTTGCTTTGGATATAAAGTGGGATTTGGTGACCTCCCTCATTCCCTTAATACTGATTCTATTAGATTCAATGGCCAAAGCATTTAATGGATGAATTTTCATGTGAAATAAGACTTACTGTAATGGCATACCAATTCATTTCCTTGTCTGTTTGTCTTCGCCATGACTTCTGCATTCTTAGGATCTAACTACGTTAATTTATACCTCCAAAGGCTAACACAATTCTATACACACACACACACACACTTTGGAGATGACGCCAGTAGGGAGTTACATTGCCAACCCAAAGGCTGTGGCTGTCAGGAAGTTCGAATCCACCAGCAGAAGAAGATGAGAAATTGACACCTCCAACAAAATTGACACCTCACAAAAAGTCCTGAAAGGTGGAACTGTGGGTCTATTCTGCCTTAACAACAAACAATATGTTTCTGTGTATACACACACACACATATACATACACACTATATATATACATACATACATATATATATATGTATATATATCTTTTTTATGAACCACTGAATTCAAACCAATCCATGGCTGACCCTCCAGAGTGTTTTCAGAGACAGTAAATCACAGTAGAGGAGATTACTCATCTTTCCCTCATTGAACTGTGTGCCATCTGTTTGTCAGTGTAGCTCCTTATATGTGCGTGTATATATGTATGTATGTGTGTGTATATATAATAGAAATAAACAAAAAATTAAAAATTATATATACATACATACATACATATACATATATACTCTAGTGGACTAATGGCAAGAAGTCGTGTGGCAATCCTAAAACACAGTTCGAGACCAGCAGCTGCACTGTGGGAAAAGGATGGGCAGTTTCCTCCTGTACAATTACCTGTCTCTAAAAATCTGCTGGAGCAGCAACTATGGGTCATTCTGACTCTATGGTACAACAGCAACATCACACACACACACACACACACACACACACACATATAGATCTTAACAATAGGATAGATGGAGATTGAAGCTGTTAATCATTTAATCTTGCATTGATCGACAGTCAACACCCTTGGTACCAACAGTCTGGAAATCAAGAGACATATTGCATTGGGCAAGTCCACAGTCAGCTCCTCTCCAAAATTGTGGCAAGCTATGAAGTCAATTTGAAGACAGAGATGCACTTGATTTAGGCCATGGTCTTCTGTCACCTGCAATGCATCAAAGAACTGGACAATGAATAATGATGAAAGAGTAAGAATTGATACCTTTAAGCTGCCCTTGGTGGAATCTCAGTTATACTCCCACCCCTCATTCCAGGGCTGCTGGACTACAAGAGAGTAAAGTGAAGGTGAGGGCACCAGAGGTGGATGTTCCTTCTGATTTCAAGGTGGCAGAGGCTTCTCAGAGATATAAGGTTCTCTGTGTAAAACCTCAAACTATCTCCTCAATGGGAAACTATCCCCACTGTCAACATCCACTGAACAAAACTAATTCCTCTGAAGCCAGATATGTTCCCTGCCCCAAGCTCATCAAACGTCTCCATCTACCAAACCAACATCAGCTATCCTTCCTAGGGTTCTCATTGCTCTACAGTTGGGCCCAAAATCTATTGAATCTCAAAGAACAATCCTCATGGTTGTGGGGTTGCAAGCGACTTGATGGCACTTAACAGCAAACAACAAGAGAGCTTTGTAGCAATTGGTCTAAAGGCATATACTGAAGGTTGAAGGACCAATAAGGATGCTTGAGAAGCTCTTCTGAGAGAAGACTTGTATCCTGTTTTCTATCATTTAAAATGTGGCTAAGGAAAATTAAGAACTCAAAGTTTCCTTTGGTTTGAATTAATTTCTCTTTAAATAATACAGGACAACTGGCTACAATGCTGGTCAGCACATCTCTGGATGGGAATTGTCTGTTTTCATTATATTCCTGGTGTCAAGCCCCCTAATTCGTGGTACAGAGTTTTTCTCTTCCAATCTTTTTAGAAAGAAATAATATTGATGAAGAAATTTGACACTATCTCCTACCAATAGAGGGAGCCCTGGCAGCCTAGTGTTAAGAAGCTGAGCTGCAATCCCAAAGGAACATGGTTCGAATCCACCAGCTGCTCCATGGGAGAAGGATGGGCCATGTCCTTCTGAGAAATTTACTGCCTCTGAAAACCAGTGGGACAGACAGCCATGGATCAATTCTGATTCAACCCCACACAACAACAACCACCAACAACAGCATTTCCAACTTTGTTATAAGGAGTTTCCTTAACAGTGAAGAGTCCTGGTGGTGTGCTGTGCAAAACATTTCGCTGTTAACCAAAATATCAGCAGTTCCAACCTTATTCTACAGTAGAAAACGGTGGTAGTGCACTTCTGTGATGATTTCAGGCTTAGAACCCATGTGTATCAGTTCTCCTGTGTCCTGTGGGATCACTCTGAATCAAATTTGACTTGACAGGAGTGGGGTTTAGGTTTATCGTCCCCTAAGTGGTCATCAATTTTCAGTCACTTGATGCTATATTCCCCATTAACATTTTTCCAGATTGCCTGTGTGCTACAATTCTCCTTTGAAAACTTTTGACAGGCTCACAAGCAAATGACGTAGGAGGTACTGATGGATGGTAAGGTGTCCCTGACCCAAGCTATGACATTTCCAAATCACCTTATAAGCACACAAAAGCCAAACAGCGGACAGGGAAAGTGGAAGAATGATTAATTCATTTTGCTTTACGGTATTGGTCAAGAATATACAATGTGACAGAAGAATGAACTAATTTGTTCTGGAAGAAATACAGTCAGAATGTTCCAGAAGCAAGGATAATGAGACTTTTCTTGGAAGCAGGTTACCAGGACAGATGATTCTGTGGAGAAGGATACTATGTTTGGTAAAAGAGGGACCTAATGGGAAATGAAGACCTTCAATGAGATAGATAACCCCCTGGTACAGAAGTGGCCTTAACATAGCGAAGATTATGTAGCATAGCACCGTGTTCTCTTTTACATGAAGTTACTATGACTAGGAACCAATGTAATGGCACAAATACCAGTCACATTACTATTGTCTAAAAAAGTAGGGAACTCGACATAGATGTTCTACCTAAAGGGACACAGTGTGGTGTAGAGGCAGGGGGTGGTCTGTACTTGAACTTGGGTGGGTTGGAAGCCAGCGTGGATGCGTTCTGGCTTCACGAACCTGGACAAATTGCTTTCTCACTGAGTCGGAAACTTTGATTCCTCTCCCATAAAGTAGACAGGAATCCTTGCCTCCCACAAGATTATCTCTATTAAATCCAGGTGCGCCTTTGGGTTTATAGCAGGGAACACAGAACATAACTCATGTGCACCATTTCTTCCCCTTGAGTTTCTTTCTTTTCTCTCACACAGCCCTCCCTTGAGCAAAACAAAAAGAAACTCCCAAACTCATAGTCACCAAGTCGGAACTGACTCAGAGTTGACCCTCAGGAGGGTTTTCTGAGGCTGGGAATTGAACAGGAAGAGAGTGCCTGTCTTACTCTCTTGGAGTCGCTGGTAGATTTGAACCAGCAGAGAAACACCACCTTTAGATTAAGTGGTATGACCCCAAACTGACTAGGGACCCAAGCTCACCTCCCCGCTTGGCAAATGCCTCAAATAGCCCAGGTTTCCTCTCCTTTGCTCTTACTGGCATCTCCTTCCCAGACCTCCCTCACCTCATCTGTGCCTGGTGACTGAATACTTTTGTCTTCCTTACATCAGCACCTGATTAGAAGTTGAACATCCTCCTTGGCTGCTGTCTGTAACTTCAGATTTTTGGTTCAAAAAAAAAAACCACCCAAAAACTCACAAGTAAATTGTTCTTCTTACTTAAATGTATGTCTCTGATTTCTCTTCCCCCTCTGCCTGTTTCCTTTTCCTTTATCTGTTATTAGGGGGTTTTGATACCCATCTTAGATATCTAATTGTTTCCAGATGAACAGTCGAGACAGAGAAGGTAAGACTCACAACAGCTTTCCATCAAGTTTTGAAGCTATATATCTTTATCACTAGAGAAGGATGGGCAATCTCCTCCCTGCGGTTAACTGCGTCTGAAAACCACTGCAGGGTCTGCTGGGGATTAATTCCAACTCTATGGTAAACAACAACAACAACAACAACGTACACTTTTATGGGTTGAGCTGGCTCATCTTTCTCCTGAGGGGTGCCTCATGGATTCGAACTGCTGACCCTTTGGTTGGCAGCCCAATATGTTAAGCATTAGACCATCAGAGCTCCAGGGAAGGAAGAGAGCTAATAAAAATTGAAGAGTCTACCTGGGGTTCAAAGGGCATACACACATCTATGAAACATCAATTAAGCCTCACTGCAACCCAGCACTTCTCAGTTTGGGGCACAGGAATCTGTGGCTTGGAGAAGTGACTGCTTTCAGGTACCACAGTCAGAAGTAAGCAGACCTGGGATTTGAACCCCGTCTGTGTTCCTCTTAACCTGTGCCCTTCCCACTTGGACACGTCAGGTTTTTTGCCCTCAGTCTCCTTGTACTGGAGTCTCAGGTCAAGCCCCCACTTGGAGTAGAGCAGCTGCAGCAGTCAAGGAAAAGGCAAGGAGCTCTGGCAAGCAGCTCAGCATGAGGACCGATAATAACCTGCCTTAGATTTAAATAATGATAACCCCTCAGGGACAAGTTCCTAGCCTGGAGAGTGATTATGCAAATGGACTCTGTGTGTATTTCGGAAAGTAACATTTTGAATGGAAACCAAACACATTCACTGACTTCAGTGTTGATGACTGTTTTAAACTGGCTTCGGAAAGAAGAAAAAAAAAAATCCCACCACCAAAAAAAACTGTTCCACAGAGCCTGTCTTTTTTTTTTTCCAAAGCACACAGCCAAGGGGAAAGGGCAAGTGAGCTAGCATTTAATGAGTCCTCTAATGTGGCAAGCTCTGCCTTGGGCACTTTTACATAAAGAACACAAAGACAAATGAAAAAAATATACCATGTTTATTATTTTAATCCTAACAAACACCCTGAGCAATAGATTTTAATGGCTCCATATTTTTTTTAGATTAAGAAACTGGATAAAATAATAAGCACAATTTATTGAGCTCCAAATATGTACCAAACACCAGGAAAAAATTTATGTTAACAGTGTTTTGCAACTTTTTTTAGTACCATTAAAATTATTGTTGTTGTTGTGGTATGTTTTCTCGTCAAAACTGAGTCGTGAAAATCCTCCGGCAGGTTTTCAGAAGCAGTCAGTCACACTGGAGGAGACTGCCCATCTTTCTGCTGCAGAGCAGCTGGGGGATTTGAACCGTATGCCTTCGGGATGACAGCACAGTACCTTATCAGTAGGCCATTAGAGCTTCAGAAAATTGTAATATGAACTTACCTTGAGGAATCCTTGCTGGCACATCTGGCCAAATACTTGAATGTTACTCACAAGAGTGTGACTTTTTTCTAATTTAAAAAAATTTTTTAATTGTTTTTCATATAATAATATCCTTTTAGCTGTGATGCTGGAGAAGAGTATTGAGGGTACCATGGACTGCTAGGAAAACAGATTCATCCTGGAAAGGGTCAAACCGGCCGGCTCCTTGGAGGCAAGGATTCTGAGGCTCCGTCTAACATACTTTGGACATGTTGCAAGGAGGGACAGGTCCTTGGAGAGGGACATAATGTTTGGGAGGGTGGAGGGACAGCGCAGGAGGGGAAGGCCCTCTATGAGGTGGATTGATTCAGTGACTGGGTTAATCGGGATGGGAGTGTCAGAAACAGTGCAATTGGCACAGGACAGAGCAGAGTTTAAGGCTGTTGTACACAGGGTCGCTATGAGTCGCAAGCAACTCGACGGCACATAACAACAACAACAATATCCTTACAGTATGTTTCATTCATGATCATTTCCCCCCTACTAGTTTATTTATAAAATTCAAATACACATTTGAACAAATTCTTTCAAGTTCCCTCACCCTCCACCCATCAAATTGTACCACCCAATGATTAATCTCCCTCTTCCCCCTGCACATCCACATCCCTCTGCTTCCACCCTCTCCCACCCCTCCTGGATCCTTATTCTGCAATAATGGTTTTATACAATATTTATCCTTAAGGGGCTGAGTTGGTTCACTCAGCGTAATGCTCTCCAGTCCCTCCCAAGTTAGGTAATAATTTACAAAGCCATTGCTCCTGAGTGCTGCATAGTATTCCATTGTGTGAATGGACCATAATTTCTCAATCCGTTCACTTGTGGTTGGAGATTTGGACTGTTTCCATGGATCTTTAGAACTCTGTAGTGAGGGGGTGAGTCTGCCGCTGGCCTAGAAGCTCTTGAGCAGTGGTTCCACTCTGGAAGCTGGTTTCTTGCATCTTGATGGGGATCACGTAAGGAAAGTTTTGGGTTGTCTATCAAGTCACTGGAGCAGCTCAACATCAGTAGTCAAAATAAGGCAAGGGTCTGACTGTGGAAGTGACCATCAACTACTCATTAGCACATTCACATTGAAGCTGAGGAAAATGGAAATGAGGCCACAAGAATAAAAAAAAAATATGTTAAGTATATCCTAATTGATCTAAAAAACTATCTCAAAAAGAGATGTTATTCATTAAACAATAATGACAAAAGACAGACACGGTAGAGGATGACGTCAAGGACTAAGATATAGCTATAATTATTTTTCATTCAAACACAAAGCATGAGAGACATAATTAGGCTTGCTGCAAAACTCTCGAGTCCATTTCTTCCCATTTATTATGTGTAAGTTCGTCAAATTCTATATTCTTGGCTAACTGCTGCTTGTCGTATGTTACTGAGTCGACACCACACCATAAGTGACCTTCCAGCAAATTTTCAGAGGCAGTTAATCTCACGGGAAAAGATTGCCCATCTTCCTCCCACAGAACAGCTAGTGAATTCAGCCAGGTGCTTTACGCATGCTTGCAGTGCAGCTTCTTACCCACTAGGCCAGGAGAACTACCCTATCTCGTTTTTGTTGTGTATGGAGAAGTCAACCCATATGAACAATGGCTCTGAACTTGGCTCTATCCTGAGCCAATCTCACCTTCCTGAGCCCATTGCCACAGTCACTGTGTCACTCTATCTTATGCAGGGTCTTCCTCTTCTGTGCTGACCGTCCACCCTTCGTAGCATGATTTCTTCTCCAAAGACTGCTTCCTCTTGGCAACTTGCTGGAAGTATGTGAGATGAAGCTTCAAAATCTTTGCCTCCAAGGAATTAACTGGACTAATAAATGCCTTGTAATGCTGCAAAGGGTATTAAATGACTGTAAATAAAACTTCCTCCATTAATTATACATTTGAATGTTGATTATCTGTGTTGGAGATAGGGATGAAAATGTGTGTCAGTGAATGCATGGAAACCTAACTTCTCTGTCAACACTCATTAAAATCACAATGGAAAAAAGTATCTTATTTATCTCGAGCTTAATAATGAAGCTGCTCCTTTTAAATGAGCTATGTGTCAAATAACTTTCACAAATTCTTTTACGGGTTCATAGAACCATATAAACGTACTTGTTTCCTCTTTTGTGGAAGACTAGTCAAGATGGATTGACAGAGTGGTCATAACAACGGGCTCCAGTATATGAGAGATGGTGAGGCATCAGATCGGTTGTTCCACTCTGAGTCGTAGTCAACTGGGCAACATGGAACAACAGGAGCAGTGGAAGTCCATGAGCACATTTATGATAGTGCATAGCATGTACACTTTTATGCTCATAATATGTTTTAGGTCTCAAAATTATTAGATTGATCTGTACTATATCCTTATTGTTCTTGTTGTTATTGTTATGTGCCATTGACCCTATGTGCAATAGCCCTAAACTCTGCCCTATCCTGTGCCAATCTCACTGTCTCCAACACACCTACCCCCTTACCTCAGTCACTGAATCAATCCACCTCATCAAGGGTCTTCCTCTTTTGCACTGTCCCTCCAGCCTTTCAATCATGATGTCCCTCTCCAAGGACCCGTCCCTCCTTGCAACATGTCCAAAGTATGTCAAACAAAGCTTCAGAATCCTTGCCTCCAAGGAGCAGCCTGGCTTCACTCTCTCCAGGGCACACCTCTTCGTTTTCTTAGCAGTCCATGCTATATTCAGTACTCTTCTCCAACACCACAGCTCAAAGGCATCAACTCTCCATCATCCCTAGTCATTGTCCAGCTCTCTGATGAATAGCAAGTGATTGCAAAGGCGATGGCCTGCATCAGATGCACCTTAGTCTCCAGACTGACATTGTTGCACTACAATAATTTAGAGAGGTCTCTAAGCACAGACTTTCCTATTGCAATACATCTTTTCATTTCCTGGCTACTTCTTTTAAAAATAAATAAACTGATTCATTTTGATGTGTGTTGTCTGGAAAGAAACAGTTACATTTTCTGTGCATGAATTCTCAAAATTTAAGCTATTTAGAACTAATGTCTACCACATGTCTGCCAATTTGTTGCATACGATGAGTGTATTTTGATGCTAGAAACAATGTCTTTGGTATTTTAAATATCAACAAGGTCACCCAAGTTGAACAAGCCTCTGGTGAGCTTTTAGACTAAGAAGAAATCCTAGACAACGATTTTTGAAAAATTTTGTGATTGTGTACTGTCAAGTTGGAATTGACCCGTCGCTGACCCTCTGTTGGGTTTTCAGAGACAGTTAAACGCATGGGAGGATTAAATCCCCATCCTTCTACAGAGCGGATGGTGAGTTTTAACTGTGTGCCTTTGGGATTGCAGTGCAGCTTCTTGTCAGTCAACGTAAACCCTCTGGATCACAATAAGACATTGTCTGATACAATGCTTTAAGATGAGCCTCTTTGGTTGAAAAGTCCTCACTGTCTAGGGTGGTGGCAACAATGAGCTGCAGCTCGCTAATGCTCTTGGTGGTATAACTTCAGGCAAGACTTCCTTCTGCCGTGCATGAGGTCACCAGGAGTTAGAGGAGACTCTGTGACAATTAGCACAACAAAACTTAGAATTGTTTTCCACTTACATGTTAAATAAACATGGATTGAAATGAAGGACCAATTAAGACTTGATTTTCTCATGAACAATGTGAAAATACATACAAAACTAGAAAAAGATTGAGAATCACAGTTCAAGAGAAACACACACACACATACACACACTTTCTCTACATGGATCTGTTTTTGATTGAGTTTAGGGAAGAACAAGAGTGATTTTTTGCAAAGACTTTAACAACACTAGTTCTGATTATAAGGTCCTTGGAATTATAACACCAATAACAAAACATATAGCTAATTAAAAACTTACTGTGTGTTAGCTTCTCTGTAAAGGCTTTCTTTGCATTATCTCGAAGAACATGAATAGAAACCATATGAGATATGAAATTACAGATAAAAGGTTTGGGTCAGCACAATTCAAGGTAGTAGATAAGTTGAGCAGTGGGACCTACTGAGTTGAAAACTCAGGCTTTCTCAAAGAAGGCTGCTCTTAGCCATTTCTCTGAATGCCTTAATGCTTGGCAGTATTAATGAAAATATTTCACTATTCTACCCAAAATTAAATAATTGCTTCAATTTGGCCACATAGATTACCAAACACATCAAATGTGTTTGCTTTGGGCTACAGCAATATCAACTGTGGGTAAAACACTAAGTTAATTAGGAGCTCGTTGTCAAACATACCTTTCTTTTGTTAATTAAAAACTATAAAGCTCTCATTTCTTCTTAAGAGATTAAGTAGAATATCTCACATTTTTTCACAATTAAGGGTCTTCTATTAATTTTCTCATCTTAGAGAGTGTTTCTGTTTATTCTTCCAAAGGATACAAATCACTTTCCTAAATTGAGTTAATGCAGATGTTTCCATTTTTAAGGGGAGAAAAAGCCACAAAATTGACCTGCTTGAAAGAAAACAATCACACTGACTTCCACACTCACACAGATAATAGAGTTCAGTGTTTTGTCTGTGAAGACAAGTTGCTTCTGAGAGTTTTTCTACCCTATGGCATGTCTCTCTCCAACTTAATTGTACAGCACATTTTAAAACCCTCAGCTGTGTCTTAACACCCTCATTGTTTTCCAATTACCTCATTTCCACTCTACTTGGAGCTTGGTTTCCAGTTGTATTGGATGAGATGCTTTCAGATTGATCCTTGTGTTGTATCATCTGCAAAAGTGATTAATGCTCTGTTTACTCAGATCTTTCTGATCATTAATAAAGGAAGAAAGTAAAACAAACAGGCCGACAGTGGGCCTGCAGAGTCCCCACCAGCCACCTCTCCGCTGCTACAGACAGTCATTCATCAGCAGCCCATGTTTATGTCCCGGCAGCTGACCTTGGTGTATAGACAGGGCTGACATCCAAGTGTCCTTCTATTTGGCTTATGGGTAAGGTCATAGCAGAATCCATACTGGAAACCTCGGTTAATTCAGCACTTGCAATTCCTCACAGTTTTGTGGTGTTTAGACCTGATAATCATATTCTTTAAATGCATATCTTCACTGTTTCAGAAACTCTTCAAGGAATCAAACTGTAAGCTCCCTGAGGCTAGGAACTATGGATATTTGTGAATCTGTGGATTTCTGTAAATGTGACCAGTTTTGAACCCGGCACAAGATCAATGTACCAGCTGATCTGTTAAGTAAGTACAGAAAGAAGGATCTTTTCCCTTAAAGGACTAAGAGTGTAGTGGTAAGGTGAATTTTTATAACAAGATATGAATGTATTTTATATTTGAGTTTTTACTTCCTTTTTAGAAGTTAATACTAAATTGCAAAAAAGGTAATACATTTCTTGGCTTTCTTATCTATAAAATGAGTATTAAATTTGTGGTTACCTAGCATCTCTGTCTCTCTCTCTTTCACACACACACACACACACACACACACACACACTCTCTTCTAACTTTGAAGAACAAGCTGAAAAACCACTTGTATACCAAAGATTTCCAGAACCTATTTTTCCTTAATAGCTGCAGCATTTCTCTGTTCTGACTCATAGTGTCTATGCATTTCTATTTTAGTACATAGCAACACACACCCACGCATGTTAAGCAGAGTGTCATGTTTCTTCTGCCATCTTTTTGAAGGGGGATCAATACATCTTCTTTCTTGGTGTGATCTTGGAGACTTGGTCACTAATTAGACTTAACCACATAATCAGCCAAATCGTTTCTTAGGCCTAGGCATAGGTCTAAACATCTCTTTCTAAATCTAGAACTCATTTTACTGCATTATCATCATCATCTTATTAATTTTTTACTAGTTTAATTGTCAGGAAGGGCCAGTCTTTGGGAAAGGAGATCCTGGGAGAGGTGGAGGGTCAGAGGAAGACCTCCAGCAAGATGGATCAACACAGTGACTGTACCAGTGGGCTCGTGCATATCAGAGATGACCAAGATGGTTTGGGAAAAGGGCGAGGTCCACATATATTGTTCTTAGGGTCATGAGGAGTGGTAGGTCACTCGATGGCACCTAGCAACGACAGTAAGGGATTTCTGATTTCCAAGCAGGTATTGACTTGGGCTGCCAATCCAGACACAGGCAGTTTGGATCCGTGGGCTGTTTCATGGGAGAAAGATGAACAATCTCCTTCCATGTGATTTGTAGCCTCTGAACATCTGCTGAAGGGTCAGCTATGAGTTGATTCCAGCTTGAAAGCACAGAACAACAACAATCTATAGCAATGAGCCCAAATGTACCAGAAATCATGAGGATGACATGGTATAGAGCAAAGGTTAGACCTGCTGTTCATAGAATCTCTATGAGTTATAGCTGGCTTATCAGTGGCATCTAACAACAGATAGTCTCTAGCGAATGCTTGTACTCAATTACTCTTCTAAAGGGTGCTCAGGAGGCCTGATGCATAGTGACTCTTTTTTATTTTAAATTTTATTATTTTGTGTGTGTGTACCATCAGACCAGCTCTGCCTGGTACAGGAGGAGATTGCCCCTCCTTCTCCAGCAGAGCATCTGGTGGATTGGAACTGCTCACCTCTTGGATTGCAGTGCAGCTTCTTGCCACTAGGCCACCACAGCTCCCTGCATAGTGACTCTTTGGTTTTTCGAATCCACCAGTATCTCTATGGGAAAAGAATGGGCAATCTCTTCCTGTGTGCTTTACAGTCTCCCCAAAACTTCCTGGAGGGTCAGCTCCAAGTCAGTCCTCACTTAATGGCAATGAGAGAGTGAGAAGAACCTGAGAGTTAGTGCTTCCAACCACGGGGGAAAATCCTTTGGGATTGCAGTGCAGATTCTCGCCAGTTGGCCACCAGAGCACCTTAGGGGGCAGAAAGACAATTAAGATTCCATTAAGATTACTGACTAGCTTTATGGACTAGTTTATGGACAAGTTTTACATTGAAACACAGGAAGTGCCCATGATTCATATTCCACGCGGTGGAATAAAAACAACCAAACAAAAGCTTAGTCATGTCCTTCAATGCCTTTTGAATTCATTCCTATTTCTTTATTGTCTGTCTGAAGAATTAAGCTACGTCTAAAACATGTTCATTTTTCACTATCTTGCATTGTTATTTTAGGATTAATTAGCATGTTCTTTGCTAGATGTTGTGTGCTTCTGATACCTCGACGCCTGTTGATCTGAAGGAACGAAAGTGACGGCCTTCATATTAGAAAGAACCCCATGCCACACAGCTGTTTCTGGACCAGTCCACTCAGGAACTCTAGACAGGTGTGTGGGCACGGTTCATATAACACCCTCGTTCAAAGAACACATCACGGACACTGAGAGACACATATTTACAGACACGTGTTACTTAATGTCCGCTGTCTATGAATTAGGATGTTATGTGATTTGGAAATTGGGCAAAAACCATAGTATACACAGAAGACAGTCACACAGAACGGTCAGTTGTTGGGCCTGGGGCCCACTCTGCTGTCGCCGTGCCAAGGACTTCCTGAAAAAACTTTGGCTTTTCACTGCCAGTTTCTGAGAGCTCCGGCTGCCTATCACCTCCACAGTCCAGATGTTAGGTGTTTGCCACCTGTGAGAAGCCTCAGCTTCAGCCTCAGGCGACCCTTGCAGGGCACCTGGGCCAAGTGAGGTGGCAGCCTTAAAGGCACAGTTCACTCAGTGACTCTGACAGAATCAGTGTTGTCCCAACCTAAAGCAAGTACCATGTGATTGGCCGCCTTGAATGCGCAATAGAACTGTCTCCTGCCACTGTTGCCGACTGAAGGTCAGGGTGGATGAAGGACCTGAAAAAGGAAGTGAGAGTTAAATGGACCTCTACACTTAGTGCCATTCATGTACTGCATGGCATGCTCTATTAGGGATTTCTGAACTCACTTATAACTTTATGGGGTCATGGATATATATGCAACCAGACATTGCCTCATGGGTGTTAAGGACACACATACGCACACACAATTGAATACATTGCATTTCTTTTCATAGTCTACATACAGGTTTCTGTTATTTAAAATGAATTATTAGTAGAGCATTCTGGGACATGATGTAAAATAATAATTATTTTACACAGCCTTGGGTTTATATGTGTTAAGGAGAGCAGAACAAGCCTTATTATTATTATTTCTGACATGCACATCCACTCAATCATAGCCTTTGACATTTCATTAGTAGGTTATTTTATTTTTCATCCCAAGGAGCATGTAGAAACTCTTACAGGAATTCTTCTGTCCCAGTGATTTCTGTGATAATCCTACCATATGTTACTATTTTGGAAAAGTCAATAGAGGGATGAAAATATCAAAGTCGGCATATGTTTTTATGAAAGTTTCAGAAAAGTGTGTTTATTTTGACTTATGTCTAAATTAGATTCCTAACAGCTGAATGAAATGTAAATTAGTTGTTTTTGTTGCAGAAGATAGACATTCCATAAAACATGATATCAATCATCTTGGAAGTGCCTGTTTTTATTTCAAGCAGTGGCAGGATTGCCGTCGTGGTCACTCATTGCCGAGAGGAATGAACATCAGGAAGGATTCACAGAGGAATCCCTGGAGGATACAGTCAAAGTTAATATGTGCATCCTCCAGCAATACAGTCAGAGAGGCTAGTCCCTAATCTCCTTGCTCATCCGCTTCTGAAATGTCACGCCCTGGCAATCCTCCAGAGCACAGTTAGTTGTATACGCGGGCTTGTCTACACAGTTGTATACAAGTTGCAGTCAACTCAGTGGCACCTGATTTGGGTTGAAGTCTTTGACAGTCTCCAGAGAGACACCGTTGCTCCTGAGTACTTTAGAGAGGTCCCTAACAGCAGACTTTCCTATCGTGATATGCTTTTTGATTTCCTGACTGCTGGTGCCAAGAGTGTTGACCGTGGAGCCGAGCAAACTGAAGCTGTGAACAATCTCGATCTCTTCGCCATCTATCCTGATGATACCAATTGGTCCAGTGGTGAGAATCTTTGTCTTCTTGATGTTGAGCCTCCGTCCATATTGAAGGTTGCAGTCCTTGACCCTCCGCAGCAAGTGCATGAGGTCCTCCTCAGTTTCAGCAAGCAGGGTTGTGTCATCTGCATAATGCAGATTGTTAATAGATCTTCCACCAATCCTGACGCCACACTTCTCCTCATAGAGCCCAGCCTCCCGGATAATCTGCTCTGCATACATGTTGAAAAGGTATGGAGACAGGACACATCCCTGGTGTATGCCCTTCCCAATTTTGAACCATGCAGTGTTACCCTGCTCTGTTCTGACGACTGCCTCTTGGTCCAAGTATAGGTTTTGCATTAGCATGTTTAAATGTTCTGGGATTCCCATTCTTCTCAGAGTCAGCCACAGTTTGTTATGATCCGCACAGTGAAACACCTTTGCATAATCAATGAAACACAGATAGACATTCCTCTGGTATTCCCTGCTTCCAGCTAAGATCTATCTAACATCAGCTACAATATCCCTAGTACCACGACCCCTTCTAAACCCAGCCTGGACTTCTGGCAGTTCTCTGTTGATGTGCTGTTCCAGTCGTTTTTATATAATATGGGATGGCTTTTTTCCAAGGGATGAAAAAAAGATAGTTTCTTTCTGTTTTATATAGAACCACTATGTGTGCTGCCAACCCAAAGACAGGCAGTTTGAATCCACCAGCTTTTCAACTATACAGCCTAGTGGCAAGAAGCTGTGCTGTAATCTCGAAGGCATTTTTGAGGCCACCAGCTGCTCTGAGGGAGAAGAATGGGCAGTCTCCTCCGTGGGATTAACTGCCTCTGAAAACCCACCAGAGGATCAGCTATTGGTCAGTTCTAACTCAACAGTACACTGTATATGTATATGTATATGTATATGTATATGTATATGTATATGTATATGTATATGTATATGTATCTTGTGGTGTGTGTACTACTGAGTCAGAACCAACCCAATTCTATAATTGTCCATAGGATTTTCTAGACTGTAATCCTTATAGGAACAAATTTTCAAGGAGATTTTCTCCCACAGAGTCACTGGGTGGGTTTGAACTGCAACTTGTTGCTCCACCAGAGCTCTTAGTTTACCCAAAATGCTTCCAAATATATTGATAAAGGAGATATCAACCTTGACAGAATATTAGTACCATCTGAGGGAAGAAGGCACAATAAGAGACATCAATGAGGTTTTGGAGCCTCTCTTACAGTGATATTTTTGGTGTGGAACTTTCCTAAGAATCCTAAAATAATAGCTTATGTTGATGCCCACAGTTTGATGAGAAATAGAGGTCCATATTTCTAAAGTCTTGTGAAGTAAACTGTCATTCTCAAGTTAGTGCTCATTTCAGCAAGGTTTCAGGGTCTTCCTGAAACTAATGGCAAAATGGTTTCTGTTTGGATGGATAAGATTTTCCTGGATTAAAAAAAGTCATTTTTTTTGAATAACAACATTATGTTAGTGAAGATGTGCTGTTCATGTTAGCTCCATGCTCTTCTTGTAAATAATAAGCTGTGAGGGTATAGATGGTTTGGCTCTGATCCCAAATAACTGTTTAGACTTCTTTCAATGACACATGTATGGAAGAAGGAAGACTGAACTGTTATAGTTAGATACTGTAGTGCTAGTTTAAGAGTTGTTTTTCTAGTCATTACATTAGCCCCTGCTGGTCTCCAGCTACCTTAACTACAGGCAGACACATGGTTGCAAATCATCAACAACTGTGGGACGAAAGAGCAAGTGCGAGAGCTTCCTGCACTGTAAAGGGAGACCCTGGTGACAGGAAGATCCTCTCAATGATGGAAATGGTGGTGGGGAGTTTGTGGGGAGACTGTGAAGTTGCTATGGACAGATTCTGACAAGGTGTAACCTCAGGCTTTTTGAATGTGTGCTGGCCACAATTAATCTTGTTTTATTTTCCAGAGGATTAAAGAAGCTGGCTGATGTCTGCTTTAAGGCAAACCTTGCTGGATGTTTGAGGAAACCAGAGGCTTCTTGAATTTGTGTTGTTGAACTGAAACCAGAACTTATACTAATTAAGAAATTGTGATTTGTTGTTAACTTGGCTTAGGACTACCAGACTAAACCTGGACTTGCATTGTGAGATATTCTTTGTCTTTCCCACTCTCCAACCTATTTCCCTAACAAACTCCACTCTTGGTACCACAACTGTGAGGTACATTCTGTGAGTCAACAACAAATATTGAGCATGAGGGGTGGCGGCATGTCTGACCTCGCAGCTGTATTTTTGCTGCTATGTTTAATATGAGTGGGGAAGAAGTGGGCAGGAGTCAGACTCTCCCACTCCCACGTCAGATCAGTTCCTTTCACAGATACTTTTGATGAATTGATTACATGAAGATGGTAGGTATGGAGCAACTCTTTCCTATAACACACAGCATCTCTCTGAGTTTTAACTGACAAAATGAAATAAGAACAACATGCTTGTGTAAATTTTGCAAAGGTGTCTCAAAAGGAGCTGATTCGACACGGAGGTGACTGAGTCTGTTTATCCTTTTGACGCCCCTGGATGGTTATGGATCACCGACCTATAGGTGACCAGCTGTACTAAAAAGATATCCATCACCCAGAGACCTTAAATAAATATACCATCAAGTAGATAAAGTGCTTGGGACACTCAAGGGTCTTGGCAGGTCCTGAGCAAATGAGGAGTGTAAAGGCTTAATTATCTTTGACTTCAATGCAAATTATTTCATATCCCCAGAAGATTCCAGACCATGACACCATCTCCTGCCCCAATTGATGATGAAAATATCTAGGTCTAACCCTAGTTTAAGACATGAAGGTAAAGGAACAACTTGAAGCATGAAGAGGGAGGATCCAAAGGAACCTCTATTCAGAATTCTGTGACTCGAGTGTGGAGCCCTTGCTACCTTGCTCTCGTCTTCCCCGGTTCCTAAGCACAATACCCTCACTCAATTTAAGGTATATGCTAGTTTTCTAGTAATATGAGCACGTCAGTCATCAATGCTGTTTAACATAGGGGATAGATATGAATAAATCCATTACTTATTAGTTATTGCAAATAGCTGGGATGAAGTATTTTTTCAGTCTCTCTTTTTTTCTTTTTCTGATTGTTAATAGGAAAAAAAAAATGCATCTTATTTGACAGCTTGGGCACATTATTCATTTCCTCTGCAGTAAGTGCGTTTGAGGTATGTGTATGTGTATTAAAAAACCCGAAACAAAATCAAATTCATTATTACTCAAGGACATTCCATGTGTGCCAGAATGAACATGGCCTTCCTTAGGGGTTTTAATATCTAATTTTCCAGAAGTTGATAGCCCGTTGCTGCAGCCACTGTGTCAGTCCATCTCCCTTTTTCTCACTGACCCTCCACCATTCCGAGTACAATGGTCCTCTTCAAGAAATAGCCTCTCCTAGCAACATGCCCAAATTATGTGAGACAAAGTTTATCATCTGTGCCTCCAAGAAGCGTTCTGGTTGCACGTTCTCCAAGAAGTATCTGCTCTTTTGCTAGTCCATGGGATATTCAGTACTCTTCTCTAGCACCACAGCCCCCAAAAGCAGCAAATTTTCTCTCATTCTTATCCATTATCCAGCTTTCAGATTCATAGTAAGTAACTGAAGAAAAAGAAAAGACTATGGTCTGAATCAGGTGCACCTTAGTCCTCAAACTAACATTATTCTTTCTCAGTAATTTGGAGATATACCTAATAGCAGACTTGCCCAATGCAATGTGTTTCCTATTCTCTTCTGTTCTAAGCATGTTGATTGTCATTCCAAGTAAGGTGAAATCATTGACATTTTCAAACTTTTCTCCATCTATCACGTTGCTTATTGTAAAGTGGTGAGGATTTTTGTCTTCTTGACCTTGAGATGCATTCCATATTGAAGGTTATAGTTTCTGTTCTTCTGCAGCAAGTAAGTATTTCAAGTCCTTCTCTCCTTCAGTAAGCAAGGTTGTATCATCTGCATGACACAAGTTGTAGATGAATCTTCCTCTGATCCTTGATCGCATATTCTTCTTCACAGAGCCCAGCTTCTCAAAGGATTTTCTCAGCATATGGATTGGATAGGTACAGAGAGAGGATACAGTACTGAAGCCCAGCTTTCCTGACTTTATATAAGGCAGTATTTCCTTTCTCAGAATACTAATGCTATAGATAGTACTATGTGCAGGTTTGGGAGTGGTGGTAAAGGAAGGTCGGGGACTCGAACTGCAGAAAACATTAAGCAGTTAAGGAATTTTGAATTGAAAAATTCAAATATTTGGAGACACTCTCGACACCTTCTTCCTAAAATAAACATATTAGCCATGCTTCAAAGCTCTTTTCTTCTCTCTTGCCAATTTCCTTCTAATTCAACCTGAATGTCACCAATCCCTTTTCTAGTCACAGTTGAAACTGGCTTCACTTCTGTTGATTTCTCCTCCTTTACACTGAGATGGATACAGTGGAATGCCTTCAATAGAAAAAGTGATTCATTTGGGAGGTTTTCCTAAACTATGATTTATTTGCCTCCCAGTGAAATGATGCCATATTTAGGGAGGAAACAGTAAAGACTTGCTGATCCACCTATACATTTACTTTCACTCTAGTATGAAAAATGAAAATCTAGGCAAAACAATGTGAATTTTTTTTTTTTTAAAAATGGGAGGAAAATCCAACTACTATTGGATGACCTTGAGCAAGTCAAGATCATATCCCCATCTTACGTCCTTGGCTAAGACTACTTAAAGTGCTGTTTTACCATAAAATTTGTGTAATGACACTTAAAATACATTTAAAAATAGTGATCTCCCTATGAGCCATATATTGATTATTATAAAAGTATCTCTATACTCTCTTAAGATACTAACTGTTGACTACACTTCTGTGGTTTTATCTGTACATTTATTTTCAGCCCAAGAACTTACTGGCTACATAGAAACATATGGTAATCCAGGTGTAAGCTTTCCTGGAAAACTGCCCAAGCAGCTGCTAAATCCCCACACGGCATTTTGCTTTTGGCCTGTCATCAAACTCTTCCCACACTGGACAACTTTTGAAATTCAGGTATATATATATATCCTGCGAAGACCCTTCGTTAGGTCTTCGCAGATCTGAAACTGGTAAGAATCACTTGAGCTGTGAGGATTGTTGTTATGTACCGTCAAGTCGGAACTCACTCACAGCTGATCTGCTGAGAAGGAAGAGACTTTAAAAACAAAATAGGAGAAAGAAGATGCATTACTGGTTTCTATTGTTATACGCAGTTGAGTCAGATCTAGTGCATATTTGACCCTGCGGCAGGTCTCTAGAGGCTGTAAATCACATGAAAGGAGATTACTCATCTTTCTCCCATGCAACAGCAGGTGGATTGAAGCTGCATGTCTTTGGCCTCAAAGCTCCTTACTGTTAGGCCATGTGAGCTCCTTACTATTTGTGATCAAACAACCCTCCAAGTGTGAGAAATTCTTACCAATCACTTACTAAGCATCCACACTGTGCAAGTCACTAAGAATAAAATTGCTTCTCTTTCCCCCTTTTTAAATTTTTAAATATTTTTTATTATATCATTTTTAAATATTTTTAAAACATATTCCCATTTAATTTTTTTCTCATTCATTCATTGTTGCACATTTTCCTCTCTGCCCACCCCTCCCTCCTAGTTAATTCACTTTTCTCTTTAAAAAGAAAAAGAAAAAATATTCATTGTTATACAATCCCTTACCCACCCCCCGGTCCACAGTCCACTTTACTATGCATTTCTTTTTCTGGAATCTTGTCATGAAAATTATACCTAATCCAATATCTCTTTTAAACCATTCTCTCCCTCATCTGTTTCAGTGCAGTATGCATTATTTATCCCCTCTTTTCTTAGGTTCCCCCCAACCCCGATGTCAGTCCTATTTTACAATAGTGGCACTATCCAGTATTTAAAGTGGATTAAATAAAGTATTTAAAACAGTATTGTCCTTTTGTGACTGAGATATTTCACTCAGCATAATGTCCTCCAGCGTCACTCATTTTTTATAATAATTCATTAGTTCCTTTTTTTTTCACTGCAGCTTAGTATTCTAGTGTGTGGATATACCACAGCTTCTCTATCCATTCATTTGTTGATGGGGCCTTGGGTTATTTCCAAATCTTTGCTATTGTGAAGAAAAACAGCAATAAACATAAGTGTGCATATATCTACTTGGGTAGCAGTTCTGGTTTCTTTAAGGTATATTCCCAGTAGTGTAATTGCTGGGTCAAATGGTATTTCTATTTGCAACTTTTTGAGAAAGTGCCATACTGCCTCCCATAGTAACCCCATTTCACACTCTCATTAAAGGTGAATAAGGGTTCCAGTTTCTTCACAACCTCATCAGCATTTGTTGTTTGCTGCTCTGTTGAATTTTGCTATTCTTTTTGGGGTGAGATGTTATCTCATAGTTGTTTTGATTTGCATCTCTCTGATGGGTAGGGATTTTGACCACTTCATGTGTTTGTTGGCCCTCTGAATGTCTTTTTTGGTGACGTATCTGTTCATATCCTGTGTCCATTTTGCAATTGTGTTGTTTACCTTTATCTTGTGGTACCTAAGTATTCTGTAAATTCTAGATATAAGTCTCCTATCAGACATGTCATTGCCAAATATATTTTCCCAGTCTGTGGCTTCCCTTTTTACCCTGTTGGAGAAGTTTTTGGATGTGCACAGGGATTTGATTCTTAGAGGGCCCCACTCATCTATTTTATCCTCTCTTGGTTTTAGGTAAAATTGCCTGTAAGAAGCTGTGCTGAAATCTCAAAGGCACACAGTTTAAAACCCACCATCTGCTCCGGCAGTCCCCTCCCATGCAATTAACTACCTCTGAAAACCCTCCAGAAGGTCAGCCATGGGTCATTCAGACTTGATGGTACATACAACAACAACATCCTCTGGATACATTTCAGGCAAACAGTTACATTTTAAAAAATCAATCTAGAAGAATAATATATTGTGTAACTAAAATTTTGTTTTCTCAAACTTTCATCCAGAGTTGCTCGCCCCTTGCTCGTGTATTCTGCCCCATTCCAACCTCAGGAGTTATTTTGACCCTCATCACTCACACCTGTGGTGAAGATGAATCAAAAATGCATAATCCACGATGCTTACAGCAGATAATTTACTAGGTCATCTCTCTGTTGACATCAAGAAAGCTGAGGCCTCCACTACAAAAAAACATCCATTCTAGGGAATAAAATAAATAGATCAAAATTATAAGGTCTTAACATCATTTGAGCTCAGAATTATAGAATAGAGAATTATAATTTAAATAAAATATAATTACATAATTTTAATTTCATTATAATTATCAGTTCTGACTCATCAGGATGGGCCATCAGGGTTCTGAGGTTGTAAATCACAGTGGGAGGAAGACAGTCAGCTTTCTCCCTTGGAGCTGATGGTAAGTTAAAGCTGCCAGAGACAAACAGCCTGTTGCTCAGCTATGTAACTTGTTATAAGCTTTGCCTCCAGAGCAGCCTATATAAAATAATAGTGCATTAAATATCCAGTACTAGAAATGCATCTTCTTGTATTTCTCCATGTCACCAGTGAAGTTATTTAATAGTCATAAATGTTAAACATGATATCCCCATCACGCTAAATAAGGTACATAAAAAAAGTATCAAAGCTACGGTCATGGGTTGAAAGTCACACACCCTAAATATGTGTAAAGTTGACTGAGCGTGTTTCTCCGTGGTCTAGGTGTAATTTGGCAGTTATGTAAGTAATGTAATCATCTCCAATAATGTAATCTGATAGGCTCAACCTGCCAGTAGTAAAGGTGTAGGGTATAAAGCACTTACTGGGACCATAGCCCTTATCTTTGCAATAGGGATTTCACTGCAATGTGGCCTGCATTACTTGTTCATCTTATAAGAGAAAAAAGGAGAGATAAGTGAGAAGACAAGTGAGATTAGACTATCACCATAGAGAAGAACAGAAAATGTAGCTGGGCCTTTGGACCCTGTGTCAATGTGGTGAGAAGCTCCTAGACCTCTGTAAAGATGTTAACATAATACATGGAGAGATCTAAGGGATATCAGGCTCATAGAGGCTCAGAAAAGACAACACTCTCACTCAAGTGCCAACAGAGGTAGCCTTCCCCTAGTGTTGCCACCCTGAATTTGAACTTCTAGTCTCCTAGAAGGCTACATGGTAAAGTATCAAGTTCTGTTTGCTATGGTGTTTCAGTTGTGGTATTTCTGTTAAAGGGGCACTAACGCTGTGGGACACTATATAGGAAGTTATACTGATAACCAAAAAGGCACAGTGTTCTCTTTTGGAAGTCTGATCGTGTTGTTGTGGGCTGTCGAGTTGGAACTGACTCATAGTTGACCCTCCAGTGGGTTTCTGGAGACAATAAATTATACAGAAAGAGAGTCCCCATTCTTCTTCTGTGGAACAGTTGGGGGATTCAACCACATGCCTTTGGGATTGCAGCTCAGCTTCTTACCATTAGGCCATTACAACTCCCTTTTGGAAACTTCGTGGAGGGTCACCATAAACTGGAATTGACCCAATGTCCACTTGCAAGTTTGGTTTTTTGAGAAAAGTAAGGTAGCTAAGTTTCCGGTAATTTGTCATTCTTATGTTTTTAAAATAAATGGGAGTCACAGTAGAATCTCAGCTATAGGAAGAAGACACTAAAACGTTAAGTGTCAAAAATCCTCAGAAAGGAGTAATTTTATGTTCTATCTCTCCCTAAGCCCAATATCCTAACTCTATCTCATGGGTTGATGATTCCAGTTCAATGCAAGGAATTAGTTGGGTTGTTTTTGTGGGTTTTTTGTTTTGTTTTGATTTTAAATAAAAATCCTTATTTTCTATACCTAGAATATTTGTAAGCTTGTCTGCATTTATCATAATTATTTCATAAGATAGTGAAACGAAATAATTTCTCATGCTTTCCAGGCAACAGCCCTAATGTATTGGACTAAGAACTTCTCAATGTCTTTAATCCAATTTTATCGATGGCCTCTAGGAAGAGAGAAGGTAGATGGGAGAATAGGGTTAAGGAACAAAATATTCTTTGCAACCATAATATAAGCAATGTGCCAGAGCTATATTTCTTGCTTACTGCTTGTAATACAAATCCTATAAATATTTTATTTGGCTCTTTTTGTTTCTGATAAATAAAACCCTCATTTGCAATGACATCTTAGCTCATGTCCTTAAGCGGTTGCCTCAGTCTCGATTGTCTGCCCCCAGTTGAGTAAGGAAATAGCCCCAAGGTCTGTGAAGTATCTACACGACAAAAGTGGGGAAAAAAATTATCATTTTTATCATTCAGGCTGGAACTCTCCCAGGAGCTTTGAAAAGGGGAGGAGTGAGATTCATTCAGAACCTTGAGAGAGTGATAGGTGAGTACAAAGCAAATGCTAAGTTCCTAATAGGGTAGTTATGAAAGCCCATCAGCCCCTGTGTTTCCTAGCCCATAGCACCACTGCCAACACAGCTGCTGGAGGAGGCTGCCAAAAAACGAAGCAAATGAAAGAGGATGAGACTGCAGTCAGGGGAAAATATTCTACTCATCTTGGCACCATCTGCCATTCTTTTAATCTGTCTTCAGCAAGGAGGGGAATGAATGTGGATGTTGACAATGGCTCTGAAGACAGTCAACATTTGGGTCGATACAGTCATTAAAACATGCTGACCTGTTTCGTTAGAAATATTACAAGTAAGTAAAGCACATGCCAATAGGACTTAGAGGTTTTTAGCCCAGGCTGCTTTGGAAACCCTTAGCCGGTGAACTAGGCCAAACTTAAAAACTTACCTTCTATTATTTTGGTTAAGCCTTCATAATTCACTTAGTTATGAGAGTTGGCTAAGATAGTTGGATATATGGGTGGATGGAGAAGTGTGGATAATGCAATTACTTCTATGTATGAAAGAGTGTGTGGAGTATTGTTGTTGGGTACCATCGGGTCAAACCAACCCACAGCTGATCTTCTAGCAGGTTTTCAGAAACAATAAAACAAAGGGGAGGAAATTGTCCATCCTTCTCCTGGATGGTGGATTTAAACCACGTGCCTTTGGGATTGCAGCTCAGTTTCTTACTACTAGGCCACCAGTGTGTGTATTTAAAGGCACAAAGGAGGGAGAAAGGGGAGAGGGAGACTAGGGAGAGAGAGAGGAGCAGGCAACAAAGAAGAACTACTTTATTAAAAATTAAGGAGTTTTTATTTTTTTCTTTTACTTCTTTCTCTTTAAATATGCGAATGAGTCCCCATATTGAACTAAATAACTAGGAAGATAAAAAGTTGAAAGAACCACCTGATGAGAAATTAGAAATTAGGAAATTGAGGAAGAAAACTCCAATCAGCCTGCTTATAGCCCCAGCCCCATTCTAGCTTGGTAACCTACACACCCTACTGGCATTCTCCTAGGTAAGCACTTGTTAAAATATAAAGGTATGGGAAACAGTAAAGGCTTGATGTTAAGAGGATCTTGTCTTAAAGCCCAAGTGATTTTATCTTAACATTTAGAACCCAAATGGAGCCACGGTGCTTTTCAGAAGACAAACAAGACCAGGAGACACTATGTCACACACATAGACAGCAAAGAGTTACTTTACTGAGCAAGAAACTAAGATCCAGGGAAAAGATACAAAATTCGAACCAGAAGCCAAGACTCTTGCCACTACCCCCCAATTCCCTTGCACCCAATTCCATTTTGAAGTTGCACGTGTACAGAAGCAAGCGCGCGCGCGCGCGCGCGCACACACACACACACACACACACACACACACACATTGCAGACATCCCACGGAAGCTGTGCAAACATTACAATTCCCTTTACTCCTGAAAAACATCCCTCCCTCTGTGAAACAGCCCCAAAAACATCTCTGAGCATTTGTGGCTCAGAGAGAAATGCTGACATATCCCCAGGCGCTGTGTGATTTCTTCCTTCAGGATTTTCCCTAATAAATATGTACTTTCCTTTTTCTCTAATAAGTCTGTAATCTTTCCTCTGTAAAGTTGTCTGACTTTCTTATCATTGTTTAAGACCCATTGTCTGACAACAATATAAATGATGCCACTTCAGCAAGACTCCTCTCACATTCCTTCCAGCAGGTAGAATGAGTTTGGCTATGTGAAGACAAGTTGATAGGGAATAGCTTATGTGTGATTTGAAGAAGAGATAGATTTGAGGTTTACAGGGAGAATAGGGTGGTGGTTAACACTAGCATTTATGTTCAATGTAAGAAATAAATATTTCTTGAGAATATTTGAGAGGATGAGTATGTTGGTGAGAGAGTGAGAGATAGCGGGAAACAGAAAGATCATGTAACTGTTTATCTGCCTTTCTCAGGATATTTTGTCTCAGGACTCAATGTTGTATAGTTAGTTCCACCTCTTTGTAACCACATAGGATAGAGTAGAAATGTCTGTAGGTTTTCCTGGTCTGTAAGCTTTCTTCTTACTATTCCTTTTTTTTTTTTTTAATAAAAATCCGGTAATTATTTTTTGAAAAGAAACCTCAGAAGTTTTGTAAATACCTAATCTTTAAAAACATCATTCATTCTCTGCTTTATGTGCATTGGTCAGTACAGTTATCTTAAGAGTAAATCACAAAACAATTATGAGATAGTGTCTCACCCCAGTAATAATAGCAAAATTCAACAGAACAGGACATATCAAATGCTGGCGAGGTTGTGGATAAACTAGAACTCTTAATCACTGTTGGTGGGAGTGTAAAATGGTGCAATCACTATGGAAGGCTGTATGGTGCTTTCTCAAAAAGTTGCAATTTACCATTTAACCCAGCAATTCTACTACTGGGAATTTACCCTAAAGAAACCATCACTGTCATCCAAGGAGATAAATGCACACACATGTTTATTGCTGCTTTGTTCTCAATAGCAAAGAGCTGGAATCAACCCATGTGCCCATCAACAAACGAATGGATAGAGAAACTGTGGTTTATACACACAGTGGAATACTACGCAACATTGAAAAACAAGAAACTCATGAAATATTTTGCAAAATGGATGATCCAGGAGGACGTTATGCTGAGTGAAATATCTCCATCACAAAAGGACAAATATTGCATAGGGCCACTGTTGTAAAACGGGACTGACATCAGGGTTGAGGGAAGACAGAGAAGGAGGGGAGGAATGATGTATATTGCATTGAAACAGATGAGGAAGAGAACTGTTTAAAAGGTACATATGAATGGGTATTCTTGGCATTACAGAAGTCCAGAGTGAGGCCTGAATAGTGGAGTGGACTTGGTGGGGGGAGGGACTGCATAACAGTGAAAGAGTTTTTCTTTTCAAGGAGAAGAATGAATCGTGGAATAGGGGGTGAATGGGGAGAAAAGTGCTACAATGAATGACTGGAAACTCTACGTCTCTTATAAACTTTGATTAAAATGAATTAAAAAAAAGAGTAAATCAAAGCACAAATGGAATTTAGCAGCAGTGTGTATCTGAATAGTGTACATCTAGACTTTCTTGAACTCTAAGGTGAAGGTATTCAGTCATCCTGCCTTGATTACAAAGTGATTCTGTAGCAACATCATTGGCATTTTTCCCTAACCCAGGATGAAATTATTTCCCTTTTAAATAGTAAAGTCAATTGCTATATTCATAATATTTAAACGCCTTAACAATTGGAAAGCATTTATAAATTTAAGGCCATGAAATCAGGGTTAACACTGCCTCACTTTTCCCTTTTTTTCTAGTGCACTGTTGAAATACACATTATGGTTGAAATGAATAGACCACAATATCACCTTTTGTTTGATGATAAAATTCTTTCACCTTAAACACTAGATGTGTTTCTGAATAGTTAATTGGTTATGTCATCAGCTGTCAAATTAGTATATTTATGGAGCTTTTATCTCGATTAAAATTTTGTTCTGAAGATAATTAAAACCTCATTCACTGTCTTTGTTGTAATAAATTATCCTACAGCCAAACTTATAAAAACATTTCTAAACATTTCTGATCTGACTGGCTTATTTATTATTATTATTATTATTGAATGTTACAGAGAATTGAAGGTGGGTGGCATTCACATGAAAAAACTGTGGGAAAAAAACCCCAGCTTTTTTCTTCTCTTACTAATCTATTTTATTATAGTAAGCTAGAAATGGTATTTGAAATGGAAAAAAAAAATAATGGCAATTACTGACTCCTTAGTTTTTCCTTGACTTTGAAAGTATAAATACAAACTGGTAAAACATAGACATTTAATGCATGGAATTAAAGTATTTTTCTTGTTCTTATATCGTAATCTATTTCCTCTTCTATTTTTTTTGTTTTTTTTTTAATGTCTGGTGGGTACCCCAAGGAGCCTTGCTGACATGTTATTGTTGTTTTTATGTGCCGTCGAGTCGTTTCCGACTCATAGCGACCCTATGCACAACAGCCCTAAACCCTGCTCTATCCTGCGCCAACCGCACTGCCTCTGACACACCCATCCCGATTACCCCAGTCACCGAATCAATCCATCTCATAGAGGGTCTGCAAAAACGGTCAGTGGTTGGAACCCACCTGTCATTAGTGTGGAGAAAGGAAGTCAGCTTGCTCTTGTCAGAATGTGCAGCCTTGGGTATTTGCTATATGGTTGCGATGGATGAGAATCAACCTGCTGCCTTGACAAAATGGATTTCAACACAGAGGGTGTTGTGTGATGGCACAGAATCCGGCAAAGTTTTCATCTATCTGTATAGAATTTATACAAGGTTGGCTGTGCGTCAGAGTTGATTCCAAGGCACCTAACAACAACATGGAAAAGTATTGCTACTTGCAAACATGAGAGCAGCATTGGACGGACTGCTTTTGTTAGAGATGGTAATAAGCATGCACTTCAAGCACAGGCTTTTACTGCATCTACAGAGTGCTGCATCTATCTCATATATTACGGCACTCGATTTTAGCCAAATGAAACACCTATGAGGGGAAATGTTATTATTTGCAATTTGCAGATGTTGAAGCTAAGGCTTAAAAATATTCAATGAATTCTCAAAAGTCACACTGGAAGTGACACCACTGGAATTCAAACTAAAGTCATTGTGGCACCCTTCCCCAAGCCAGAATGCCTGGTCCCCATGATCAACACAGCTATATTATCCCCTCCTTTCTCATCCTGGACATTTCACACAGTCTGCTTATATTGTGGCCAGGCTCCTGCAAGCTGTACAAAGACTTTCTTTTTCTAAGATGGTGTATTTCTTTCTGGTTCCCAAGGATTAAGCCTCCCCAGCTTTCTCTAGTTAAAGCTGTTTTACACGATGTGAGATGTTCCCCCTCTTCTTCTTTTCTCCCATTTCTCCCTAATAAGCAGGTTTTATCCATTCAGCAGTAGCCACCTTTGTCTGATTGAACTTGAAGTTCAACTTCTCCTCTTCAATTTGGGCCGCATTGACAAACTCCTTTGCCGAAGCACTCAAAGTTTCCCATCTATCAAAGGCCTGCTCTGTGCCACCTTTTGAGATCACCTTTGCAAGAGGTTCTTAATGGAGAAAATAAGCATACTTTTTTAAAGTCCTCTGAGTAATTCTTGCTAGGCCCTTAGATAGAGGAAGACATTAGAAAAGCTAGTTCTCAGTTTGTTTTCTGGGATAGAAGTCATTATATTTTGAATTTAATGATAGAAACCCCCCCAATGTTTTATTGGCTTTTTATTGATATTCATAAAAGCTCAAATCTTAAAAATGAAAATAGGAATAATAAAAATTTGGAAAAATGCAATGCTTTCTGAGACTTAGCCAGGACCACAGCAGCAAAATTTTTTTCATCTTTTTTAGCAGCCTAATGATGGGAAAGTCTGCGGTTAGGGACCTCTCCAAAATACTCAAGAGCAACAGTGTCTCGCTGGAGACTAAGGTGTGTCTGATACAGGCCATGGTTTTTGCAATCACTTGTTATGCATCAGAGAGTTGGACAATGACTAAGGAGGACAGAAGGAGAATTGACGCCTTTGAGCTGTGGTGCTGGAGAAGAGTAGTGAATGTACCATGGACTGCCAAAAAAACAAACAGATTCATCCTAGAGAGGGTTAAACCAGGCTGCTCCTTGGAGGCAAGGATTCTGGGGCTTCGTCTGACATACTTTGAACATGTTGCAAGGAGAGACAGGTTTTTGGAGAGGGACATCATGCTGGGTAGAGTAGAGGGACAGCACAGGAGGGGAAGACCTTCTATGAGGGGGATTGATTCAGTGACTGGGGCAATCGGGATGGGTGTGTCAGAGGCAATGAGATTGGCACAGGATAGAGCAGGGTTTAGGGCTGTTGTACATAGGGTCGCTATGAGTCGCAAACTACTCAACGGCACATAACAACAACAAACAACAATCAGGCTTTTTGTTGTTTCACATACATGTAATTCACCTCATGAGTGTACAGATCACTATATGTTTTCAGTATATGCAAAGAGTTGCAACCATCACTAAAATAAATCCCAGAACATTTTCATCATTGCAAAATGTAAATATTTAAGCAGTTACTTTTCAGTTTGTTTCAATAGCTATGCATTTCCTCAGTTTGGTCTAGAATAGATTTTTCCCCTAAAGATTTTTCTCGTTTCTAGGTATTATTTGGAAGCAGGAGTGGCATCCGCTTCTAAAACAACATGCCTCTGGAAACTCCATGGACTTCGATAAATGACGGTAGTTATAAAAAGACTTCAGGCCTCATGGTCATAGGGTCCCTATGAGTCATGCTCGACTCGATTGCAATCAACAACAACTAGGTATTATTGAGTAGACTACAACTCATAGAGGCCTTATGAGCAACAGATCTGAATCTTGCCCTACCCTGTGCATCCTCAGGATTTCTGATATGTCTGAGCAACTGATTCACTGTGTAAATGTCTCTTGATGGGGCCCTTCCTCTCTTCTCTGATCCTCCACTGTTTGCAGCACGATATCCTTTTCCAAGGACTCACTCCTCCTAATAAAACGCCCAAAGTATGTAAGATGAATTTTCACCACCCTTGTCTCTAAGGAGAGCCCTGGTTGCACTTTCTCCAAGAAAATCTTTGTTCTTTGGAAACCTATGGGATATTCTCTTAAACAAGCATAAAAGAAACAATATAATATGTGGTCTTCTGAGACCGGCTTCATTTAATAAGATTAATGTTATGTTTAACCATCTCAGAGTATAAACTTCTCTTTATAAGTGAGTGATATTCCATTGCATGAACTCCATTGCATGTTCACTCTTGAGTTGATTGATATTTGGGTTTTCACTGTTTTGACTATTGTCAGCATAGTCTTCACAATTACTTGCTATGCATCAGAGAGCTGGACAATGACTAAGGATGATAGAAGGAGAGTCGATGCCTTTGAGCTGTGGTGCTGGAGAAGAGTATTGAATATACCATGGACTGCTAAGAGAACACAGAGGTTTGTCCTGGAGAGGGTGAAACTAGGGTAGTCCTTGGAGGCAAGAATTCTGAAGCTCCATCTGACATACTTTAGGCATGTTGTAAGGAGGGACCAGTTCTTGGAGAGGGGTATCAGGCTTGGAAGGGTGGAGGGACAGTGCAAGAGAGGAAGACCCTCGATGAGACAGAGTGACACAGTGATGGGAGTAGTGGGTGTAGGTGTTTTGGAGACAGGTTGGCACAGGATAGAGCTCGGTTCAGAACTGTTGTACATGGAGTTGCTATGAGTTGCAAGTGACTTGACAGCAAATAATAACAACAGCACTTTTATGAATATTTTTGCATAGTTTTTTGTCTGAATTCAGTTTTACAATCTTTGGAGAGTAGAATTGCTAGATCAAGTAGTAATGGTGTACTTAACTGTCTCAGTGGTATCCTGAGAAACAGAATCAGAGGTTAGATAGGTAAATAGAGATTTGTTTTAAGAAAATTACATTATACATGTTAATGGATGGAAAGTCCAAAATTCACAAGTCAAGCTAGAAATTCCTGGAGACTTGTGTCTTAAAAATCAATAAGAAGTTTCTGGGGAAAAGTCTGTTTAAAGTATATATGCAGAATACACAATAGCAAACCTCCTTTTTGCCTCTTAAGACCTTCAACTGATTGATTAAAGCCAGCCCACATTGTAGAAGGTAATATGCTTTTCTTAAAGCCAATTGATGTAATCACATAAAATTATAATAGCAAGTAGACTAGTGTCTTATTCAACGAATGAGAACCAATGCTCTTTCAAGTTGACAAGAGCAACCATCGCATTAATTTATTGAAACACCACCAAAAAGTTTTCTACAGAAATTTTACTATTTTAGATTTACAACAAGCAATGTTTGAGTATTTCAATTTCTCCACAAGTTCAACAACACATATTATTTCTGGTGTTTGGTTTTGTGTTTTGTTTTTTTTTTTTAAAAAATATTCTCCCTGTTTTTGTTTTTTTGTTTGACTGATTGGGTTATTTTAAGTTCCTCTTGTTTCCAGTCATAGATATCTTGCAAGGTGTGAGGTGATATGGTATACCTAGTGAGTGGTTTTGACTCACATTTCCATGATGACTTCTATAGTCCTCTATGTTTTCTTGAGCTTTATAGCCATTTGTATAACTAATTAAATACCTATTTAAGTCCTCCTGTATAGTCACCATTTATTTGGGGTTTTTTTTGTCACCATTTATGTTTTAAAAAAATACTTGTGATGAATAAATCATTTATTGTACAAAATTCTATCACATGATTTCCAGCCTCATTTCTATCACCAAGACCATATTTTTAAGCTCATTTTCTTCTTTGCTTCAAAACTTTGCTTTTCAATCACCTAATTATTAATGCATCTTGATTGTATGTTCCATCAACTTCAGACTACAAAGGTTTACAGTTATCCATCCACCATTTGTTCATCAGCAATAATATTTCTCATTCCATGACCTCTTCTGAATAGAATATGATTTTCTGGCAACACTTGTTGATGTACTGGTTCAATAATTTTTAATACACTTCAGCAAACTTTTGCTTACATGTGATATTAATGATCTTGCTTGACAACTTCGGTACTCACTTCCCCTTTTATTGGGAAGAGGAACAAATCTTGGTCTGTTTCAGTTAATTGTCCAAATATCTTGTCATGTATTGGTAAGCATGTCCAGGGTAGCATCTGCTTTGAGATACCTAAATTGGTACTTTCTGTATCATTCAGTATTGTGCTCATAGAATTTGTCAACTTTGCAACTGAAGGGTCGAAGTTCTTCTTCAATTCTTTGAGCTTAAGAAATGTGGAATGTGGTCTTTCCTTTTGGTTTATTAATTGTAGCTATTAGCAAATTTTGGTTAGAATAATTATTTTGCCTTCTTGAACTGCCCTTTGAAATCGTTGAACTCTCTTAAGATAGAATCCCATCCTCTTGTTTTGGCTTCTTGTCATTCCAGTGCAAGTTTTAGAGTCTCTTCTGACATCCATATTGGTCTTTTTTTCTTCCCTACCTTTGTAATGACTTTTTTTTTTAAATGGATGATGTCTTCCCACAACTCATCTGGTCTTTAGTCATGAGAATTCCATGCATCGAATCTATTCTTTAGATGGTTTTTAAATTGAGGTGAGATAGACTCAAGTTCATATTTTCTCAAAGACTTGTTTACATTTTCTTCACCTTCTGTTTGAACTTGCGTATGAGTAGTTGAATCTGTTCCACAGCCACCCCTGATCTTGTCTTGACTGTTGATTCTGAGCTTTTTCTACTATCTCTTTCCACTGAAATAGAGTCTGACTCATGAATAATATACCAGGTACCATTTATTATTTTTATATTTAGGTGTCATTTATTAATTTTAAAGAAAATATTTCTAGTTAATAAATATAATAAATAATTTCAAAAACAGCATCATTGATTTCACATTGATATTCCATATATATTTATGTGTGTGTGTGTGTGTATATATATATATATATTTGTTGTTGTTGCTGTTAAGTGCAATTGAGTCATAGACCTGAACACTTGTGTAACTTTCATTGTTTCTCCAAGTTCATAGGGTTTCTGGAGGCAAGCTATTTTGGGAGTGGACGTCACTCCTGCTTCCAAGCTTGTTTTAATTGGAGAGCTCCATCAAACACTCTGTGTGTGTGAGTGTGTGTGTGTGTGTGTGTGTGTGTGTATACATACACACATATACTCTACTCTCTCTTTTATATGTGTGAAATTACATTGCTGGAAAATATTCTCACATTCTATCTATATCCAAATACACATTTATTTTTATTGACTGACTTCTGTGATATAAAAAGAGGAATAAATAAAATTTCGGGACAAGGCAATTCAATACATAGCACCTTTCAATACTGTATCATAAATTATTTAATATTTCCCTATATTAATTTTCTCTAGTTTCCTATATCATACCTTATTCTTGATAGAATGCATTCATTGGAAGTCATTGAGTAGAGAGAAATAACCCCGAAATATCCCTAGAAAATTCTTTCTATTCCATGTGATGAGAGGAAAAAATAAATTTGGCATCATAATATCCACAAACCACTAAAAATACAGTGTTAATTATTACAATTTTGATTGAAATGCAATGAAGAATCTATTTTATTTAAAAATTTTAAATAGAACTCATGACATATTCTGTAATTCTTGTCACTTAGGGGTGCTCAATAATTTTCAAAAAACTAAAGAAAAAAATATGTTTTGACATTTGTCTTCCAGGAAGGGGAACATTACCAATCACCCCTGTGGGTATTTTGACGGTTTGTGGACTAAGGAAGTCTTCAGCAATTGTGTGTAATTTGGGGCATACCTTAAATTAACAGTCATCTATTTGTGGATACAACCTTTGTATTGTGGTAATTTCTCACTTCCTCCGTTATTTAATTGTACTTTGAACAGTTTTGGCAGGCAACTCGTTATGTATTCTCCTCACTACATTTTATTTTTATTATACAAAGTCACATTGAAGTGAAATGGATACATGCACCGTTGACTTTAATAGGATTTTCCATTGTAAGAATAATATGCAGGTAGTGTGTACTGAAAAGATATCTATGGGGTAAGAAAACTGGGATTGTTATGGGGATTCCATGGCCATATAGCTCAACAGGTGTACAACTTCCTACAGGGTTGTGGCATTCTTTGGGGGAAGGGGCAAGTGGTTTTAATGAAATTCATTTTCACAAGTATTATCAGGTGGTTGTTTTTGCTAGGTGCCATTGAGTTGAGTACAACCCACAGCTGTCCTAGGAACAACAGATCTGAACCCAGTCCTATCCTGTGCCATCCTCACTCTTCCTGACACACTACAGCCCATTGCAGCAGTCACCGTGTCAATCCAATTGGGCAAAGGTCTTCCTTTCCTTCGTTGACCCTCCACCTTCCCAAGCATCATGTCTCTCCTTAAGCTTAGCTCCTCCTAGCAACATATCTGAAGTATGTTAGGTAAGACCTGATCATCTTTTCCTCCCAAGAGCACCCTGGCTGCACCCTTTCTAAGACATTTGTTTGTTCTTTTACAGTCCAGGAGATAGCCACTGGTCTTCTCTCAGGAATCCTTTGTAAATGGAAAACTGAAGCCACATCACGCTAAAGAGTTAAGAAAACTCTTTAAAACTGTGTGTTGTCTCTACGGTCATTCTGACAAGTGGAAAATCAATTTAACAAAGATTTCTTTGCATCTCCAGTTTCTATATGATTGTCTCATAATGCTCAGAACTTGGCACAGTTTCAGTTAGTAGTCTAAACAAATTGACTTTCTTAGCAAATTAAAAATGAGCAAAAATTATAACCATGAAGGAGAACATCGGTTTTTATGGAAATTTGCATTTCTTGAGCAGTACTTTAATATCTCTCAATCCATACACGAGAGAAGTGAGTACATCATAATCATAATTAAGAATATGTGTTTCTGAGTTTGATTTATGTGGGTCTCAGTTAATGTAATTTGTCTTGTACAGATGAATTAACTTCTCAAAGGCTCAGGATTTTCAATAAAAAAAAATAAGAATAATAATTGTTGTTGTTGTCGTTAGGTGTCATTGAGTCAAATATGACTCATAGTGACCCTGTGAACACCACCAGATCTGAGCACTGTCCTATCCTGTGCCATCCTTACAAACTCTGCCACACGTGAATCCATTGCTCCAGTCACTGTGTCAATCCACCTAGTTGAGGGTCTTCCTCTCTGTAGGCGTCCCTCTAACTTTTCAGGCATGATGTCGCTCTCCAAGGAGTAGCCTCTCCTAACAGCATGCTCGAACTATGTGAAATGAAGCTTTATCATTTTCCTTCAAGGAGCGCTCTGGCTGCACCTTCTCCAAGACTTATCTTGTTATTTTGGCAGTCCAAAAGGGATATTCAGTACTCTTCACCAACAATGCAAATTCAAGGGCACCAATTCTTCTTCTGCCATTCTTATTTATTGTCCAGCTCTCAACAACATATCAAATGACTGAAAAAAAAAATTATGGCCTGACTCAAGCTCACCTTAGCCCTCAAACTAACATCATTGCTCCTCAATAATTGGGGGTGGGGGGTGGTGTGTCCCTGACTGCAGGCTTTCCCAGCATGATACCTCTCCTGATCTCCTGACTGGTGGTACCGAGAGTATTGATTGTGGATTCAAGTATGATTTGTACCAGGTGTATGGATTGTGGATCCAAGTAACAGCTGTTGTTGTTAGGTGTCTTCCAGTCTAACACTCTGGTTGACCTTACGAACCGTCTTCATCATCCCAGATATATTTGAGCCCATTGTTGTACTCACTGTGTCCAGTAATTGCCTTGAGGATCTTACTCTCTTTCAATGACTTTAATCACTTCTTACTGTACGTATAAAAGGTCCCATCTATTTTTGTTGTATTGTCTACTCCCATTTTTCAAAGACTTGCTGCACACCACTAGTTAGGATTATCCTGAGAAGAGTGTAAGCTCTGCCATCTGCATGATTTCCCCTGCCTTCCTCTTTTTCTGGCCCCCTTCATCACTTCCCCTTCCCCTTATGAATATGTATACATGTCTTGCTCAGTTATCCTCCTATCTTCACAAAAGTGATCTTACACAGTATTTGTCCTTATGTGACTGAGTTACTTCACTCAACATAATACTCTCTCTCGGATCTAGTGGTCTAATGGCAAGAAATTGCGCTGCAATCCCAAAAGCACATGTTTTGAGGTCTTTGGCTGTTCCACAGGAGAAAGATGGCAATCTCCTTCCATGCAATTAACTACCACTGAAAACTCACTGGAGAGTAATCCATGAGTCAGATCTTAATGATACAGTACACAACAACAACATTTTCTAGTCTCTCCCATATTATATAGTTGTTGTTGTTTATTGCCATCTAGTCAAACATGACTCATAATGGCCCTACGGTGATGCCTGGAGCCTTTCTATAATTATCGTCGTTTCTCCAAGTTCATAGAGTTTTCAGAGGCATGGGTTTTAGGAAGTGGATGCCACTCCTGCTTCTAAACCTGCCTTAAACTGGAAGCTCCACCAAACACTGTACACCATGTGTCACCATTATGGCGTTTGCCTCCCAATGGAACAAAGTTCAGCATCACAGCAAATCCACTTACCTCAGTGCAGCAAAATGACAGAGGAGTGCAATACAACTTAGAAGAATGTTCCTCCAAAATAAAATAACACTAGACCCTTGGGCCTAACCAACTTTTAAATACATTTTTTTAGCATAGAGAGAGCTCAGTTGGCCTAATGCACAGAAAGTGAGGCTACCAAGCTGAAGGTGGGTAATTTTAATCTGTGGCCCTGAGGCATACTTTTAATTGGTTTTGGTCAAACATTATTCTAGGTGGTATAGAACTGGTCTGTCTGTCCATTTGTGGTACAGAGGTATTGGTCACGCATGGTGGACAGTATTTGGTGGAGCTCCCTGGTTAAAACAAGCTTGGAAGCAGGAGTGGCATCCACTTCTGAAATAGCTTGCCTCCAGAAACCCTATGAACTTGGAGAAATGAAGAAAGTTATACAAGTATCCAGGTCTTTCGTTCACAGGGTCGCTATGAGTCATCTATGACTCAATGACACTTAACAACAACAACAACGTTTTGCTAGAGTTCTTCTTAAAAAATTATCATACTTAAAAAGGAGAAAATTCAAGGATTTCAGTAGAGAATCACATTATTAGAATTCACTCCTTTGTTTTATCTTGTTTTGATTATGTTTGTTCCCTTATAATATTACTTCAGTGCAATCTTCTATTTGAACTGGCACATTCAGATGCCAATTAACACCTAAAGTCCTTTTCATCCCAAATATATACATACAGGCCTGACGAGCAGTCCCTGCCTGGTGCAAATTGCTAACACGCTAGGCTGCTGACCCAAAAATATGAGAGGCGAGAGTACTCTGAGTCACCACACAAGAAAGGCCTTCCGTTCTGCTTCTCACAAAATCAACCCCTGAAAACACTGCAGAGCACAGTCCTTTCCTGGCATGCTTAAGTTAAACTTAAGTCAAAATACCTTCACTAGCAACCAGTTCTAATCCTTCATTATTGGGTAGATCAGATATTTTCCAAGAAGTTCTGTGTCCTCTTGCACATCCATAAGGATATTTAAAGGTAACATGTCCCCAGAGAGAATAATTTTCTCTACTTCTTCTCTCAACTTCCCATTGCCCAGATATAAAATATAGCAGTAAATCTAGTTTTCTCACCTTCTCTTACCCTGTCAGCTGATTAGTGGCAGAATCTTGTCATTACTATCTCATTACTGTCTCCAACTTTTCTCTTACCATGGCCAATTGGACATACTCAATTACAGCCAGGATCTGTCGCCTTATTCTCCTTTCATCAGTTGTAAATCCTTCTATTCTATAATAGTCACTGCTGTCAAATTTCCCCTTCTAGAATACACATCCAATCATGACCTTCTTAATATCTGTCACTACCTCCCTATTACCTACAAGATACCATTTGAACACACTGCCAAGAAACACTGTCTTTTCTCTGTCTCTCATCTTCTTCCTAAGCGCGCTACTTAACAGCTCCCTGATCTTCCTACATTTACATCTTATGCTTCGGTCCTTCTAGAACTCAAAGGTACAGTTCCACTGTCCACTGAAGTTTACCCCTGCTTGATCATTTAGCAAGCATTTGTTCCTCTTTGTCTGAACACAGATTCTGTCTCCAGTGTACGAGTCAGGAAATGAAGTACAAGCAGATCTTAAGACTGCGTTCGTTTCCTTTTACTGCATATTCTTCATTAAATGATAATTTGCATTTATCTTAAAACATAAATCCTTTGAAGATATGTCTATCTTTGTTTATTATTATTATTATTATTATTATTATTATTATTATTATTATTGATGATGATGGCTTGAATCCAGGTTGGAAGGCATCTGCAGCAGTTGGATTCTACAGAGGCTTTTTTGCTGGTTCTGGTGAGGATTAAGTGTTGACTCGCTAATGGGTGTGAGATAATGTATGATTTGGCCTCCTATTTAAAAATGCATTTGGACCCTGGAGCCTGTGGCCCTCAGGTCTGGTTTTAGTTGTATTTGGTCAAACATTTTTCTAAGTGGCATAGCACTGATTTGTCCATTTGCTGTACAGAGGTAATTCATGGTTGCTGTGATGCTGAACGCTGTGACACCGATGTGTCATATGTTATAATGGTTCCCCATGGTGGACAGTGTTTGGTGGAGCCCCCCAATTAAAACAAGCTTGGAAGCAGGAGTGGCATCCACTTCCGAAATGGCTTGCCTCCAGAAACCCTATAAACATGGAGAAATGATGAAAGTTATACACGTGTTCAGATCTTTTTGTTCATAGTGTCACTATTAGTCATCTATGACTCTATGGCAGTTAACAACAACAACAACAACATTATTACTATTATTGTTGGGTTTTTTTGTTGTTAAGTGCCATTGAGTCACAGGCGACTCATAGCGACCCTATGAAGGAGAGTCCTCGATGCTTGGGTGCCTTTCATCCTCTCTCCAGGTTCATAGGGTTTCCGGAGGCAAGCTATTATGGAAGTGAATGCCGCTCCTCCTTCCACGCTTGTTTTAATCAGGGAGATCCACCCCACTCTCTGTCCGCATTGGGTAGCCAACCATTAACGCATTTGACACATCCGTGTCACAGTGTTCAACCTCACAGCAACTACAAGCGACCGCGAGACGGCAACTTGTACACCAGGGCTATACGACCCAGAGGAATGTCTGAACAAAAACAATGAAAGTCTTACCATAGTCTACAAAATTTAACTACTATGCCAGTAGGACATGCTTTGTATTATTATTATTATTATTTCTTCTTCTTCTTCTTCTTCTACTACTACTACTACTACTACTACTACTACTATTGGACAGTGACATGGTCATAGGGTAAACTTTTTTCCCCCAACACACAAACAGATACACACACACACTTTTTTTAAAAAGAACTAAGGGAGTTTGGGTGTCCTAGTGACAAGAAGTTGCACTGCCACTTCAAGGCAGGCAGGCAGGCAGTTTCAATTCGCCAGCTGCTCCATGGGAGAGACAGCCGATCTCTTCCCGTGTTATTTACAGTGCGTGAAAACTGGAAGGTCAGCTCTAAATCGATTCCAAATTGACAGCATGTAACAACAATTTAAAAAGGGCAAAGAGCTCCTTAAATGCAAGGGCAGTGAGACTTCATCTCACAAACTCTGAGCATGTTATTGGGACAAGCCAGTCCTTGGAAAAGGACACCACACTTGAAAAAGTAGGAGTGTGAGAAAAGAGAGGAAGACTCTCAGAAAGATAGATTGACACTATAACACAGGGCTTGGGCACAACAGAGAGATTGTGAGGACGGCACAGAGTTGGATAAGGTTGTATTCTGTGGTGCATAGGATCACTGTGAGTGAAGCCCACTAGATAGAATCTAGCAACAGCATGTGTTCAAGGAGATATTAGTATCAGAGAAGACGATGGCCAGAGATGCCATGACTTGCAGTTTGAACTAGGAAGTAAATTCTACTTTCTCTTTAGTCAGCATTGCTGCTGTTTTGTGTTGGAGAGTTGGAACCAACCCACAGTTGACCCTCCAGTAAGTTTTCAGAGACTGTAATTACTCAGAAGATTGTCCATCTTGCTCTTGTGAAACAGCTGAGGGATTTGAACCACAGGCCTGTGAGTTCAGGGCACAACTCCTTGCCACTAGGTCACTGGAGGTCTTTTTATATTGAGTTGAATATTTTATGTGAAGAATATACTTCCTTGAAGGGAGCTCTGGTGGCCTAGTGGCAAGAAGCTGCATTGCAATTCCGAAGGCACGAGGTTGGAGGCTACCAGCTGCTCTGTGGGAGAAGGATGGGCAATCTCCTCCGGTGTTATTAACGGCCTCTGAAAATATGACAGAAGGTTAGCTACTGTTCAGCTGTGACTCGAAGGTACACAACAATTTGAAAGTAGTAATTTTCATGCATATAGACAATTGTTAAGATCCCATCAGGAAAATTGTAATACTTCTCAATGATAAAATTTCAATCATTCTAGAAAGATAATTTAATAGTATATGTTGTTGTTGTTGTTAAGTGCCATTGAGTCATAGGCTACTCATAGCAACCCTGTGAATGAAAGACCTGAACACTTGTATAACTTTCACCCTTTCTCCAGGTTCATAGGGTTTCCTGGAGGAAAGCTATTTCAAAAGTGGATGCCACTCCTGCTTCCAAACTTAGGTGGATGTGTAAAACAATGGTAAAATGAAACGTTTGTTTTTACTGGGTTTGTTTTTTTTATCTTTTTTTGACAAGTAATCCTTGATTTTAACATTTACTATAGCAATATGAAATTTCCTTTTCTAGTAAATTTATTATCACAAAATGTTAATGCAGTATAACAAATATTAATAATATGCTTTCAGAATGACACAGGAGCATGAATGGTTTCATTCTGTTGTATGAGGCATGAGGCACAACAAGGAGACACTCATTTGTTGAAACCTAACAATAACAGCACATATTTTGGGTCAGTTTGTTACAAATGATGAATATCACATGCAAGCAAGATTCTGCCGAAAATTATCCAAAAACATTTGGAACAATATGTCAACAGAGAATTGCCAGATGTACAGGCTGGATTTAGAAGAGTCATGGTATTAGGGATATTATAGCTAATGTTAGATGGATCTTGGCAGAAAGCAAAGAATACCAAAAGAATGTCTTTGATTATGCAAAGACGTTTGACTGCATGGATCACAACAAGCTGTGGCTGACTCTGAGAAGAATGGAAATCCCAGAACATTTGTTCATGCTAATGTGAAACCTATACTTGGACCAAGAGGCAGTCGTCAGAACAAAGCAAGGAGACACTACATGGTTCAAAATCAAGAAGGAGGTTCGTCAGGGATGTATTCTGTCTCCATACCTTTTCAGTCTGTATACAGAACAGATCATCTGAGATACTGGGCTGTACGAAGAGGAATGTGGCATCAGGATTGGTGGAAGAATCAACAACAACCTGCGTTATGCAGATGACACAACCCTGCTTGTTGAAATTGAGGAGGACCTGAAGCACTTTCTGCAGAAGGTCAAGGACTGCAGCCTCCTATATGGATTGAAGCTCAACATCAAGAAAACAAAGATTCTCGCCACTGGGCCAATTGGCAGCATCAGTATGGATGGTGAAGATATTGAGATAGTTAACAGTTTTAGTTTGCTTGGCTCCATAATCAACACTCTTGGGAACAGCAGCCAGGAA
>NW_006399751.1:11952808-11959336 GCF_000299155.1 Elephantulus edwardii | reverse complement strand
GACTCGATGGCACATAACAACAACGACAACAACACATAGGGTCGCTATCAGTCGCAAGTGACTCAATGGCAGATAACAACAACAGCAGCAGCAGCAATGTTACAAATTAAATTGTAAATGTAAAAAAATAATTTTCAATGTTTGTTATAGCATTAGGATTTAAAATTAATATTTAAAAGTAAAACTGCAATAGTTATATCCCTAGAAATTTTGTAGGTGGAGTTCTAATGATAATAAACACTAAAGCTTACTGGGCCATTCAGTTCATCTTTCTTTGTCCTAAATGCTTGCATTTGAGTTTAATTCATATCGACTAAGAAGGAAAAACAATTCTTCTTCCAAGATTTCTTGTTGTCTAATTATTTCTTTGAGTAATCTGTGCCTAGGAATACAAATATTCTTTGAGTAGGTTGTTTGTATATGAGAACGGCTTTGACAGGTTGTGTGTGTGTACCAGCGCACGCACATATATATGAAAAGAGACGTTCAAGTGGCAGTTGTCATAGCAACCAGGCATTGTTTCCCATGAAGTAAAGTAAATAAGCACTTTTCACATAACACCCACAATTGTCTTGACACTGTGACATTTCCCCCTAAAGCAAACCCTTAAATCAATAAAAGGCTTCAGTACCAGGGAAGGGAGTTTCGTGATTTATGCACTTTGAGAAATAACTCACACACAACCTGTAGGATACTCCAAAGAAGAGAATGCTGTGGTTGGATATGCCTCTGCTTTCTAAACTCAGAAGAAAAGCTGTCAATAAATGAGGCCAAGGAGGTCACACTGGCTCATCCATCCCTTCTTTGATATTTTCATGGATCGTTATATCCGGTGCTACTGAATGGCCCGTATAACTACAAAATAGATCCTAAAGAGTGTCATCCCACTTAAAACCAAGGAAAGGGTTGGGATTAAACCGAAATGAATGTTGAATCAGGAAAAGATTCAAATATCATCTAGCTGGACTTTACCCTACTTATTAGCACCTGGATCTTTCCATTATTTTTTATTTTGTACACTATACCTATTGATTTTAGATTTTACTTTTCTCCCTATGACAGTATATGCATGTTGTTGTGGTTGTGGTTGTGTGCCATCAAGTCACCTGCAACTCATAGCAGCCTTATGTACAACAGCCCTAAACCCTGCTCTATCCTGTGCCAACCTCGCTGTCTCTGACACACCCAAACTCATTATTACCCCAGTCACTGAATCAATCCACCTCGTAGAATGTCTTCTTCTCCTGTGCTGTCCCTCCACTCTCCCAAGCATGACGTCTTTCTCCAAGGATTGGTCCCTCCTTGCAACATACCCAAAGTATGTCAGACAAAGTCTCAGAATCCTTGCCTCTAAGGAGCTTGTTTAACCCTCTCTAGGATGAAACTACTCATTTTCTTAGCAGTTCATGGTATATTAAATACCGTTCTGCAACACCATAGCTTAAAGGCATCAATTCTCTTTCTATCCTTCCTAGTCATTGTCCAGCTCTCTGATATATAGCAAGTGACTGGAAAGACCATGGCCTGTATCAGGTGCACCTTAGTCTCCAGAGTGACACTATTGCTCTTCAGTACTTTGGAGAAGTTCCTAACAGCAGATTTTTCCAATTCAGTGCGTCTTTTCGTTTCCTGGCTGCTGATGCCAAGAATTGTGATTGTGGAGTGAAATAAACTAAAGGTGTTAACTATCTCAGTCTCTTCACCATCCATCCTGATGCTGCCAATTGGCCCAGTGGTAAGAATTTTTGTTTTCTTGATAATTGAGCCTCAATCCATATTGAAGGCTGCAGTCCTTGGTCTTCTGCAGCAAGTGCTTCAGGTCCTCCTCAGTTTTGGTAAGCAGGGTTGTGTCATCTGTAAAATGCAGATTGTTGATGAATTTCTCTCCAATCCTGATTCCACACTTCTCCTCATAGAGCCCAGCCTCCCAGATAATCTGTTCTGCATATAGGTTGAAAAGGTATGGAGATAGGATGCATCCCTGGTGTACACCCTTCCCAATTTTGAACCATGCAGTGTTTCCTTGCTCTGTTCTGATGACTGCCTATAAGTAGGAAATATTTGCTCATTCAAAAAATGAGAAAGCTGTGTCATTTTCCTGAATAGAAAATAACCTTAAAGTAATTAAAAGGAATCTAAAGCAATACTAGAAAATTGTAGCCAAGTAATGTTGTGCTTAAGGCTTGAAAATTCTGTTAAACCAACACATTAGCTATAAGGGAAGACCAAGGTGTTAAAGAATCAGAAGCATGACAAGATACTATCACTTTGGTATAATTCCTAGATTCTTTAGGTCTGAAAGCTAGCAGAAATTGAAGCATTTTTTACTTTGTAGTATAATCTAAAGGGGGCTCTGGTGGCCTATTAATAAGGAATCACACTGTCAGTGCAAAGGTACTTGGTTCAAATCCACCAGTGGAGTCAATTCAAATCCACCAGCAGTTCTGTGAAGGAAAAGATAGGCAGACTCCTCCAATAACTGCATATTTGGTTCATTTCAGACTGCAAAACTTTAGAATTCCTCAACTCCCTTCTGTTTGACTTTAGCTATTGGTGCATATACTTGGATAATGGGTGTATTAACAGTTCTTCCTCACCCATGTATGGATAGTATCCTATTTCTCACAACATACTATTTAGGATATATCTTGCAATGGTCTAGATTTAAACTATAAATGCATCACAGTTATTCAGCTTTTCATTACTGGCAAAATAGATGATGCAGTTATCGGATTTATAGCAACCAATGCCAGTCCATTTCAGCTCACTAATGCTTAGAAGGTCTATATTTATGTCTTCCATTTCAGTGTTTACAACTGCTTGTTTTACCAAATTCAACCTTTGTGCATTCCATTTCCCAATAATTAGTGATTGTTTGCAGCTATTTCTGCTCATTTTCCCCCTCTGGGCTCTCCCTCTGTTCTATAGCTACCCACATTCCACTGTTGTTCATACAGTTTTCCAAAGCCTCTTATTTCAGAAGTGGATGGACAATCCTGCTTTCTAGTCTGTCTTAATCTGAAAGCTCTACTAAAACCTGTCCATCATGGGTTGCCCTGCTGGTATTTGAAACATAGCTTCTAGCACCAAAAGTTAGTCCAGTTCAGTAAATAGACGGATCAATGCCGTACTGATAATAAGAGCAAACAAGAAACGTATGCATACACCACTGGTGTGTCAAATTCCAAAATGATTTCCCATTGTGGATGGGTTTTGACGGAGCTCCCTGATTAAGACAGACTAGGAAACAGGAGCTGAAGCACCTGCTGCAGAGTGTCAAGGACTGCAGCCTACAATATGGATTGAGGCTCAATGTCAAGAAGACAAAGATTCTTACCACTGAACCAATTGGCAGCATCAGGATGGATGGTGAAGAGATTGAGATTGTTCACAGCTTTAGTTTGCTTGGCTCCACGGACAACAGTCTTGACGCCAGCAACCAGGAAATTAAAAGGTGCATTGCCATGGGAAAGTCTGCTGTTAGGGACCTCTCCAAAGTACTGAAGAGCAATGGTGTCTCTCTGGAGACTAAGGTGCGTCTGATAAAGGCCATGGTCTTCGCAATCATTTGTTATGCATCAGAGAGTTGGACAATGACCAAGGAGGATAGAAGGAGAACTGATGCCTTTGAGCTGTGGTGCTGGAGAAGAGTATTGAGAATACCATGGACTGCTAGGAAAACAAACAGATTTGTCCTGGAAAGGGTTAAACCTGGTGGCTCCTTGGAGGTAAGGATTCTGAGGCTCCGTCTAACATACTTTGGACATGTTGTGAGGAGGGACCGGTCCTTGGAGAGGGACATCATGCTTGGGAGGGTGGAGGGACAGTGCAGGAGAGGAAGGCCCTCTATGAGGTGGATTGATTCAGTGACTGGGATAATCGTGATGGGAGTGTCAGAGACAGTGCAATTGGCACAGGACAGAGCGGAGTTTAGGGCTGTTGTACATAGGGTCACTATGAGTCACAAGCAACTCGATGGCACATAACAACAACAGGAAACAGGATGGGTCATCTACTTCCTAAATAAAAGGCTTTTGAAAACCCTATGAACATGATAGGTATAATGGTGCAGTGATCGAGCCCAGATTGGCAGTTAGTAGAAATAAGGAAAATCAATAGCTAACATCGTTTACGTGATGCTGGGAAGGGTGGAGGGTCAGCAAAGGAGAGGAAGACTGTCAACTACTTGGACTGACAAGGTGACAGCTACAATGGGCTCTTGTGTGTCAGGAACTATAAGGATGGTACAGGATAGAACTGGATTCAGATCTGTTGTTCAGAGTTGCTATGAATCGTACTGGACTCCTTGGCACCTAACAACAGCAACAACAGATATTATTAAGTGCTGTCAAGTCATAAATGACCCATAGCGACCCCATGAACAAATGACCTGAACACTTGCATAACATTCATTGTTTCTCCACGTTCATAGGATTTCTGGAGGCAAGCTATTTATGGAAGTGGATGCCACTCCTGCTTCCAAGTTTGTTTTAATTGGGGAACTCCACCAAATACTGTCCACCATGGGTAACCACTATCACATTTGACACATCAGTGTCACAGTGTTCAGCATCACACCAACCAGAGTATTTACGTATAGCTAAACTATAAACTAAGTAGCGACATGCAAATCACTCCCCTAATCCAATATAACAAACTGACAGATTAGATGTTGTACCTCTATTCAGTTTTCTAATTAGGCAGGGTTTTTTATACAATGCACCAAATACTATAATCTCATTTTCTAAAATATTCTGCTAATAAGTTAATAGAATGATATGTGCACTGTGTGTGCTGATCAAATAGTTATTTGAACTTTGTGGCCTCTTTTAATTTTTTTAACAACTAATTACTATTTAGATACTCTGGTGAATGTTCTAGGGAGTTTAACTAGCTGTTGTCAATTAAACTCTAAGGTCATGTCCTCTTAATTGAAATGGAAGTGCAAATAATTGACCTTAAATACTTCATGGTCAAGTAAGGGTAATTTGCCTATTCTGGCAAACCTAGTATGATTAGTTAGAAAATTGAAAAATAGCTATCTATTAGCATACAGGTTACTAAAGCTTTACAAAGACTCATGAGAAAGAAATCTATAAACACTGAAAGTGTTCAAGTGATTTATCCTTATAACATAGTATAACATCAGTGTCAGTGATAATATCTACTTAGGTATTTCTCCTTTGTAAGAAAATAATGATTGGTGACAACTTTCTGATACATATTTTATAATTTTTTGCCTCACAAAGGTCCAAAGATTTGCAGAAAGTACGTTTTAAATCTGTAAGCAGGGAACTCTCAATTGCGATTAGAAGTGATTTTAAAAAAAGGTTTAATTGCTATAATGACTTATATATTTTAGTTACCCAAAAATGCTGCATTGGTTAATCTTAAAAATATCTTTTTAAATAGAAGTGCCACCTTCTAAAATGCTTAATAAACAACTGGATTGATAATTGCTCATTAAATAGCTGTTAATATTTAATTGACTATTTCAGATTCTATTAAACATGAACTTTTCCTAGACTCTTACCAGATTCTAGAGCAGTTTTTTTCCTTGTAGCATGATCCTCTCTTTCTCTCTCTTCCCTCCTTCATACCACTCTTCATTCCATCTCTCCTTTCTTCTTTTTTCTTGCCTTGTTTGTTGTTGTTATGTGCTATCACGTTGCCTGGGACTCAGAGCGACCCTCTGTACAACTGCCCTAAACCCTGCTCTAGGCTGTGCCAATCCCACTGTTTCGGATACATCTACACCTATTAACCAGTCACTGAGTCAATCTATCTCATCAAGGGTCTTCTTCTGTGCTGTCCTTCCACCCTCCCAAGCATGATGTCCCTCTCCAAGGACTGGTCCCTCCTTGCAACATGTCCAAAGTATGTCAAATGAAGCTTCAGAATCCTTGCCTCTGAGGAGCAGCCTGGTTTAATCCTCTCCAGGTCGAACCTGTTCATTCTGTTAGCAGTCAGTGGTATATTCAATACTCCAGCATCACAGCTCAAAGGCATTCATTCTCCTTCTTTCATCCCTAGTAGTTATCCAGCCCTCTGAGGCAGAGCAAGTAATTGCAAAGACCATGGCCTGTATCAGGCACACCTTAGTCTCCAGACTGACATTGTTGCTCTTCAGTGCTTTGGAGAGGTCTCTTGCCTTACTTCTTTTTAAATTTAATATGTCCAGTGCAACTCAAGTGAGCACTGGTGGCCTTGTGGTAAAGGAGTTGTGTTATCAACCCAAAGTCAGCAAGTTCAAATCTACCAGCTGCTTTGCAGGACTTGAGTGGACAATCTCCTCTCATGTGGTTTACAGCCTCTGAACACATATTGGGGTGTCAGTTATGAATCAGTTCCAGCTTGATGTCACACAATTAAAACTGCAATTCAAAGTATAGCTTGTGAGCAAAGTCATGTTCTGTGAACTCTTTGTTGACAGTGTGTTATGAGATAGGTATATACATGCAGATTTATTGTTTAGAAAATTAATTGTGTCAGAAATGCAAACAAGTTGTTGTTGTTGTTGTTGTTGTT